>NC_091273.1:317736-635473 GCF_042100115.1 Alternaria dauci
CATACCGGACATTCCTCGAGAGCGATAGGTGTGAGATGATACGCACCGCACGAGAAGAATGCGATTGTGGGTCCAGAAAGGGCAGAGGATATTGCTGTCACGTCGAATTTGAGGGTGAGAAGTGGTCAAATTACATCTTCCCTGCCATGATCACATTCCAGAAACTTGCGAATCACCTCGGTCTGATAGTACCAATGTCGAGCGAAAACCAAGAGAAGCAAGCTAAAGATCTCGAAACGCTGCAGATAGCTTGTCCAGACACATACAAGAAACTCTATGCGATCCGCGACAACATCTTGAGACAGTCCCAGCGAGAGTTTTGCGGAAAGTGGAAGGTGTTGCGGCGACTGCTCGACTTCTGGTACTCAAACGGCGATAAAGTCCTCATCTTCTCACACTCGGTTCGCTTATTACGACTACTCAGAGGCCTCTTTGACGTTGATGGTACAAAGTACAACTTCTCGTACCTCGACGGCAGCATGAAGTACGAAGATCGCTCTCAGGCTGTCGCAGATTTCAACGCCGACCCTAACCAATTCGTCTTTCTCATCAGCACCAAGGCGGGCGGCGTCGGTTTGAACATCACCTCTGCCAACAAGGTTGTCGTCATGGATCCACACTGGAACCCAGCATACGACCTCCAAGCCCAAGACCGCGCCTACCGCATCGGCCAGACCCGCAACGTCGAGGTCTTCCGCCTCATCTCAAGCGGCACAATCGAAGAAGTCGTCTACGCCCGCCAGATCTACAAGCAACAACAAGCCAACATTGGCTACAACGCGTCAGAAGAACGCCGCTACTTCAAAGGCGTAATGGACCAATCTACCAAGAAAGGAGAACTATTTGGTCTAGAGAACCTCTTCACGTTCCAAGAACATAGCGTCTTGCTCCGCGACATTATGCACAAGACCAACGTCGCAGAATCAAAAGCTGGTGTTAATGCGTACGACTTCCACGTCGACGAGTCGCAATTCGACAGCGAAGACGAGGATATTCTAAGTAACAAGAATCTCGGCCTTGATGACGACGCCAATATCGCCGGTATCAAGAGATTCGCAGACTCATTCCTTGCAAATGCTACGGCCAGGGAGAAAAAGGTTGCGAAGAGGAATGGCCCAGATCCGATTAATGCCATCTTAGCGAAAGCTGGCGTGCACTATACGCATGAGAACTCGGAGGTTATAGGTCGCAGCGAGATGGAAGCGAGATTGGGTAAGCGCGCACAGGAATTGCGCAACGATGTTGATCTGGGGAATGAACGTGTGTTTCAGGGTACGCAGTCGCAGTCGCAGCGTCACTCGAACCCGCTCGATAATTCCAACGACTCCGAGGCTGAAGACGAGGATGTCCATATCACGGGCAGTGCGACGAAAGGAGAGTTTAAGATCAACTACCGGTACCGACCTAACGAGCAAGTGAGGAAGAGACAGTTCTGCAGCATGGCGGAGAGTATGGGCTTTGATGATCCGGTGGAGTTTGCGCTGTTGGTTGAGAGCAGCAGTCAGGAAGAGAGGAGGAAGATGCTAGAGAGATTTTACCGCGGAAGGAGGAGGCAGATGATGGCAAATTTGGGAACGCCGAGGTAGTATTCAGATACCCAATGTTCTCAGACATGCTCAGTGTACCCAGCGCGCTATCCATGTTTCCTTTGTCTTTGTTTGTCGTGCAGCAACGCAGCTCTCGAGGCTATTCTACTTGGAAGAAAGCCACCACGTTCCGTACAGTGTCCACATTCCCCAAGAACTTGAACCGTGTCTTATACTGCGGTCAGACCGGCAGATACATTCAGGTCCAAAACAGTATTTTTCCGATCAGGGCGAACCACGGTGTAAGACTCAATTGCTCCAGGCTAACATGCTCAGTCCGATTCCACCAACCAGCGATAACAATCTTGACACCAGCACCAATCAAGGTCCTCAACACTGGGAGAGCCGCCAATGATGTTTCTAGACAGGCACCCTCAATGATCATTATTGGCGTCTCCAGATCATCCGATGT
Source organism: Alternaria dauci (assembly GCF_042100115.1). Taxonomy (NCBI): domain Eukaryota; kingdom Fungi; phylum Ascomycota; class Dothideomycetes; order Pleosporales; family Pleosporaceae; genus Alternaria; species Alternaria dauci. The sequence continues at coordinate 319,735 of NC_091273.1, forward strand.
ATATTGCCCCAACTCTAGAGGCAGCACCTCGATAGTTAATGTAGCTGGTTTCTGAAGTTTAGACAGCAATTCGAAACCGTACGAAGTATCTTGTTCCAGCGGACTTGTATCAAAGAGGCCACGAGGCCGACAATCGAGTTCCATCTCGAAACATACGTGGCGTAAATGCTGAGTGACATCTAAATGTGGCAAGTTCCAGACAGTGTTGGCCGTGTCGAACAAGTAAACCACATCTGAATCTGTGTCGAGCTTGAAGTGGCAGCGATGATACCATGTTTCGGCTAACTCTACGAGAGTATTCTGGCCCATGTATGCAATGTGGCGCACATGCGGGCGGCTCTTGAGTACTTCAGATGGATCATTCACGGAATGCTCAATGAACAGGTACATGTCTAAAGTCCGATGCACGAAATTAGCAGACACATAGCATATAGTTCGTACGTGACAGGTACGTACCGTCTTCAAGTAAGTATCCGTAGACAAAGTCTCGTAGTTCGCGGGGTAATCGCTCTTGCATCTGTGTACAGATATCGAGGCACGATGACTTTGCGTGGTCTTCAACGCATCTACGTGCTTTGCTTCGGAGGATTGCAGGCTGACGCGTGAGACGAGAGGCTTCTTCCAGCATACTGTTATCGAGTGTGAGCAGATATCCACGGAAGAAGTATTTGATATTTACCTTTTGACGTGGTCGGGGTAGAACGCCATCGCGACTGTCGCTATCTCGGGATAGCAATCCATCGCACAAGATGTTGTATGAGACTCGGAGAAAGTGAGAGAAGATGTCAGTGTATCCCAAGACCCCAAACAAAGCTAACCCCAACGAAGCTAGAAGTATGTCACAAAAGGTGCAAGAGCGACGACGTCGGACCCTGAAAGCGTTTGCTCACCGTCTCTACCCGATCTGATCCACGAGGAAAGAGGGAATCAGTCCCTACGCGACACAAGAAACGAACCACGATTCAACACCGCCAATGCAAACAAGGAAATCTACCATATCCCAATACATCGCTAAATACACCCAACCAACAAAAGAAAAAGAGCCTGGTATCTTCCTTTGATGCGAAAAAACCCGCCAAAGATCCACATGACCAAGTCCCAAATGCTTTCCCCCATCTCCCAGCTATTCTTTCTAACAAGAGACCGTATACATCGTATCCATACAAACATTCATCTTTTCCAAACACCGTCTTTGCCCAGACCATATCTCTCTCCCATCATCGTCTAAAAGCGCGTGCGTACACATAATCCCACATTCCATCAACACCCCAGCCCCACATCTCTAATCAAATAACCCATTCAACATCACCGTCTCCCAACCCCCCTCCCATCCCTCCACATGCCATCACTAACCGTCACAAACTTAACATTGCGTCCCCGACTCCTCACGCTCTCCACCCCCCCGGCATCCACCCATCTTCCCAGATTCTTACACTGACTAACATCAAAGCGCTCAAGATCACGACACCCTTCCACCACGGCCTCGACGCCCGTGCCCGTAACGCGCACACACCCCCTAACACTAAGATTGCGCAGCTCAAGAAGATGCAAAGAGATACACCGCAGCGACGTATCCGAGACCGCGGAGCCACAAAAGGCGAGGTTGAGGTGTGTGAGGGACGGTAGACCGAGGGCCAGGACTTCTGTTGCGGTGTCGGAGAGGGCGCAGCAGAATGACTAAATAAAACCTTTTCGTTAGCAAAAATACATTCAAACCAAACCAATATATAAGCTGATTCGACCTACCAGATCCAGTTCCTTGAGCCCCTTTGCCGCATTCGTAAGATACACAATCGCATTATCAGTCAGATACGTGCAATCGGCCAGCACGAGCTTGGTTAACCGCGGAAACGGGTACACACTCCAGTGCTGAAACCCCACGTCCGTAATCGTCGTGCAGCGCGTGAGGTCAATGCTTTCGATGCGGTTAGCGGCGTGGACAGCAATATGCGCCATACTTCTATCGGTAATATGCTTGCAGTAGCTCAACGTCAACCGCCTCAGCTTTGGGCAGCCAACGACGGTACCAGGCGGTAGTGGTTGCGGAGCAGGCTGGTTTCCTTTGCCTTTTCGGCCATTTATTTGAGCTTGGTGTTGCGCATGTGCCATTGCCATTTGCGGAGGCATTTCAGGAACGACCCAGCCAATTACACGAGCGAGCAGGTTATCGCCTACTTTTCTGCAATTGCTAAGGTCGACTTCTTCGAGGCCTTTGGCTTTTTGCACCATCTCTAGTACAGCTGGCCCGGTAATATCCCATACGCTCTTCATGCGCCAGATTCTGACACTGGGTCCGCATGTTTTTGCCAGCTCGGCGAAGCCCTCGTCGGTTACGTGGAAGCAGTTGCTGATGTTGATATATCGGGGGCGGCTGCCTACAAAGGGGCATATTATGTCTACTAGCGATCGGTCCGTGACTTTGCGGTTGTACTTTGTGAGGTCGAGGTTGTGAAGTATGTCCGGTGATTCGGATATCAGCTTGTTCCAATGCGAGGAGATTGCGCGCAGCTTCATGAGCTCGTGGATGTCTAGGTTGGCGAGAACCTTGACAAGCACTGCATCTGATAGTCTGCCTCTGCCATATATGCTGGGCTTGTTGACGAGCCGGGGACGCTTAAAGTCAAAAGGCATCTCCGGCGGGGTAGATGTATGCTTCGCTATGGTAAATGACGGCGACGGGGAAAGGGGGGATCCACCAGGCGATGGGGATTTGGGAAAGTCGGTCTTGGCTGGGGTAGCTGGCGAGTCGGGCATTGATCCTGGAGGCGGCGGGGCGAGCGACCCTCTCCTGGATCTTGATCTGACATTGTCGAGGTCGACGTTGAGAAACGGGTCAGGATCAAAGGGTTCCATCATCTTCTCGTCTCTCCGGGTGGGTGCTGTCAGCGGGCTATCGATTTCGATGGTGTCATTGAAGGTGACAGTCGGCACGCTCTTCTTGCGCCGCGGGGTTCGCGGTATTATGTGGTCTGCTATCGCCAGGTCGTGGATGTTGGGCGTACTATTCGCATCCAGCATTTGCACATCGTCGTCCTTGGCAGTCATCAGCCGCTCTTTCGCGACATTCTCAACCTGCCGACGCACGTCAGGCGTACACTTTTCCCACAGCTGGTTCAGCGTGTCGCCACTGATCATCAAACACTCGACGGCCGACACGGAGCGGACCGTAGCCGTGCGGCGAGGCGCAAGCGAGAGACTGACGACTTCGCCAAAGTATTGCCCAGGCTTCAGTCGGGCCTTTACTTCCTGGAAATGCTGCTCGCCCGCTGCGATGGACTTTCTGCGTCCGGCGTTGGGCGACGTGTAGCCGTTCTGCTCGGGCATGTTCATGTTGATGACCTCGACCTCGCCTTTTACGATGAAGAAGACATCACGCCCCTGTGTGCCCTGCCGGATTATATCGGTAAAGGGGTCGAACGAGCAGGGCTGCGCACGCATGCCTATAAAGTGCAAGATGTCGTCGGGCAGCTCGGAGAAGAGAGGCAGTTCTTTGAGCAGCGGTCTCACGTGTATGCTGCCACTTCCAAAGGCACTATGGGCTATGGCTTCAGCGAGACCCGGGCTCGGCGATTTCCTCTTCTTAAAGGCATTGACCTCGCCCTCGCGCAGAGTGCCGCTCTCCGCCATGACCACGTCGCCGTCCTCGCGATCGCGTTTGCCCGTTATCTGGCGCATGGGCATGGCAGGCCGTTTGCCCCCCATTTCCGACTTCTTGCGCTGCAGAATGGCCAGGCGCTCCTGCGCCTCGTGCATGATGGCGACTTCGACCTGGGGAAACGCGGGCAGCTCCTTCATGAGGTCTTCCTTGTTCAGCCGCACGACGAGCGAGCGCATGTTGGCGATGATGGTGGCGGTACGGGGAATGTCCATGAGGATGCCAATCTCGCCAAAGAAGGCGCCGGGCTTCAGCTCTGCGTATGTGCTCTCCTGGTCGCGCGACGTGACGCGCACAGCTCCGCGGACCAGCCAGTACATGGCCTTGCCCGTCTCGCCCTCTGTGAGAATCGTGTCATGGGGCTGGTACAGCTGCGGCTTGAGATGCAGGCCGACCTGGGTGAGGAAGGAGTCGGGGGCCGCCTGGAACAGCGGGAAGGAGCGCAGGCGGTCGAGCAGGTCGAGCGGCAGGCCCTGGATGGTCGAGGCAGCCAGCGGCGAGGGCCGAATGGGCCTGGCGGGATTGGAGTCGCTGTCGTATGCGCGCACCATGGCAAAGGGATCAGGCACCGGCACGCCGCCGTGAGCCCGCACGGGGCCGCCTGGCCTGTATCGGCGCATCGTCGTGGTGGTGACCGGCGGCGGTGGCGGCGACACCAGAGGCAAACGTCGCGGTCGGGCAGGAGCGAGGGGCACGTGTCAGACGGCTGGGGAAGGAGCTCGTGCGTGGTGGGGGAAGGGGCGGTGGAGTGTGTGTGAGAGGGCGGACAGTCACCAGCGCATGGTGGTGAGTGCGCAGGCGGTGGAGCTCCTCGAGTGTAGTTGAGTTGTGCTGCTGGACGCTTGCTCGGCCAGGGAGCGGGATGCAGACGAGAGCGGGCGGTGGCACAATGGGTGAGCAATGCTGCAGGTGGGCGGGCAGCGAGCTATGGACAAGGGAGCTCGGGAACCTGCAGTGGGTCCTGGCGCGCCGGCGTCTGGGTGCGCAGTGTAGTGGAGGGTAGTGTATAATTTCTTGTGACTGCAGCAGAGGTGCTCGGAGACATGATGGATAGACTGCGGGACGAGGCTTGGTCCCGCAACGCGGTGGATCCGTCTAACCGTCTACTACCCTTTGCGAAACAGCACCCACGGCCCTAGCTACATAGTACACCGCGTTCAACCTTACCTGCCTCTGCGCGCGCCCCCATCGAGCGGCGCCGTGTCCACGTCTTCACCGCATCCATCGTGCTCCAAAACACGGCCACACCCTCGCGGAAGCCTTCTAGAATTTCTTTCCCGGCAAAAAGCACAGAGATGTGCGTCGAGTGTCGGCTATTGTGACGAACGACAGCCCACCACCGCACCGACGCTCTACCCCTGGCGCCTCCTGTGCTCTCCCACCGTCGCGTGGCCCCTCCCCCCTTCGCATCAGATCATGTCGCAGACAAGGCACGCACCGCGCACGTCATTCCCGCAACAAACAATTACACCTCCTGCATGTCATCCATTCTCTCCCTAGACCCTACAAAGCTATCGTGTCCCGGTTGTCATCACTTCATCACTTCATTCCCCGACCGCAACAATCATCTCGCGCAAGCCCGACGCCAGTCCCAAAGCGCTCCATCGAGTCCCACGTAAGCTGTCAGCCGGGGTCCACACGCCGTGAAGCATATTTACTATCTCCTCCGATCATCGCCGTCGTATCTGTCATTGCCGTCGTATCTGCTCATTCGCTCATCACGCTCATATCTGTCGTCTCTCCTGCGATCACGTCTGCGCCTGCTGTCATCAGAGTCCTCGTCCCAGTCCCAGTCCCCGTTTCTCTGCTGTTCCTTCTTCCTTTTCCGGTCGTCCCAATGGCCCGCGGCTTCTTTTGCACCCACGCCGCCTAGAATGGCTCCGGCAATCGTCGCAACGGTGTCGTACTTTTTTCCTTTGGTGGCCCGATTGCCGGCAAGCCCACCTACTAGAGCACCGCCGACCGTCGCCAACAGCCGGCTCTTCACGTCGTTGGAGCTAGACCTGGAGCGGGAGTTCGACCGACGACGTCGTGACTTCGATCGGCCTTGTCGCTGCGAGCGCGGCGGAGACCATGACGAGCCTCTTCGTTGGGGTGCTGGTCGCCCGCCACCTCCGTAAAGACTTTGCTGGCCATATTCAGACTGAGGTTGTTGCTCGTATGGCTGTTACACGTTAGCTTGAACTTTACATGTCGCTCGACTAGGCGCACTGCTACCTGCATGCCGCGTGTGTCGCCCGGTCCGTCGCGGCCGCGTGGGACTTTGAATCCTGGCCCTGGCGCATTGTAGCCGTTCTGCTCCGCCTCGTAGTACCGGTCGTCTCGCCCATAGCGATCGTGCCGGGAATCTGCCGTGTACATATCTGGGTCGGACTTGTAGCCGTTTACACTTGCTGGTGCCGTAGAGCGAGACGTATATCCCTTGTCCGGAAGATTTTCAGGATGGTTTCGAGGGGGGTACGGCCCGTCTTCTGGTGCTTTGCCGTGAGTCCTCTGCAGATATTCTCGTTGTCGTTGTTCCAGTTTGCGCTTCTGCTTCGCCGTCCTCGGAATCGCTGGCAGATGGTCGTACGTCTTGTCAAAGTGCTTGTCGGCAAACCGGTCAAGACCCTCGAAGCCGAGCTCCTGTTCACCAAGAATCGCAAGTCAGCAGGGCGCATGCTTGAAGGGGACTTGTGCAGGGCCGCGCACCACCAGCTCTTCTGCCATGTCGACTAGACCCTTGCGGTTGGTCTTTCCGGGGAATCCGTGTGGGTACTGCTGCCGCGGACCGGTTATTCGGATAGCAAAAGTAATGAGTGTGCCTCTCTTATGGCTCGCCCAGTTCTTTAACGTTGAACTTGCCCTTGGCGGAGACCCCATGATGCCTGTTTTCAGGCATTTTGGTATGACGTAGGGCGGCACTAACTAGGAGAAGCTAGACACCTGGCATAGCGCTGCGCTCATCAGGAACGGCTGTCGGCACGCGGGGGCCTAGATGCGATCATTGCGCAAGGAAGGCGTTCCCACAGCATTGGCGACGCACTAATGGAGATCTCATTGGAAAGGTGTGATTGAATGCAAGGGAACGGTTTCAATAACCTGATGTTTCCTTGCATCACCATCTTACACTTAGATGCACCTGCAGCATGCACTAACTTTGCAGCTAAACTTAACCATTCCTTTGCGAAACCCACTCGCCAACTCACACATCTCTCGTCTCGTCTCTTATCCAGTCGTTAACACATTTCATCTCTATCAGCTACAATGCTTCCTCGAATCGATGCGAAGGCGGCCGATATCGAGACCGTACTTGAATACTTGTTCACTGATAAGCGCATCGCAGTTGAGGCTGTCCAAATGGCAGCCCCGCAGATTGCCTGCATCAACAACAACAACAACTTCGAGAGCCTTGACAACAACAAGAGACTCTCTGTCCTAGGCGATGCAGTTCTTGCCAAGATACTCTGCGGCGCCTGGTTCGAAGCTCGCACTCCGAGTGGTAAAGCACACCCTCAACGAGCGCTGCGGGGTACTGACCACCCCAGGGCGAGTCCGTTCTCAAGCCCAATGGACACAATTGCGTAACGACACGCTGAGCAACGATGCGCTGGCGCGCCGCGGATATGATATCGGCCTCGACAAATGCGTCATTGTGGCTGAAAGCAGGCCTGCCGTCTCACCTAAGATGGTGGCTACAACACTCGAGGCTGTCATTGGCGCAGTCTATCAGGACGGCGGAGATGACGCTGTTGAGCGCGTCATGCGTGAACTTGGTTTCTTTGACCATGCACTGCTCACGGTAACGTCTCGAACCCCCTTATTCCCACCCTGAACCATATGGCTCTCTATTGACTGATGTGCAAACTTTTAGATCTCGGTCTAGCTGTTTTTGGAATTTATCAGCCGAGGCATTACCAGATTCTCATAACGAAAGGTTGCGCTTCGTTTTACTTCTCGCTGCGTTTGCATCTCCGTGAGGAGGTTTAAACGCAGGGAAAAGACAATTACAGTGCGCCTCCTCTTCGCTTTGAGAATCTGGAAATGTCTCGACTGCTAGATCCCAGATGCAGCTGTACCGCACCCACTTGGATCTACGAGCCTGCGCTCCTGGGGTCTACTGTGCTTCCATCAACGTGGCTCAGCTGTGTGGTTTCTAATGCATGGCGCAGAACGTTGATCCGTCGTCAGGCGCGTAGGAAGCAGTGTGGAAGCATCGTCACATTGGACAAGACCTTGAGGGGTGACTTGGTTGCAAGGAATGCTCGAGAACAACATTCAACATGGTATGTCTAGGACAAGTAGTGTTTAGGACCCGGCGCATTCAACTGCGCCCGCAACAATTCTACTTTCTCGCATCTCTTTCTGCTTGACCGATCGCCCGAATCCCTACCATTTATACACGCTACGAAACACGTGAGATCGTGCTTGCGCGTTGTACTATCGTACCAGCTGCGCTGGTGGGAATGGATTGGCGGGGCAATCTTGCTACCGTGTCTATGCGTTTAGTGCTTACATTTATACAATGCCCACCCAAAAGAAATATCCAGATCCTTCTGACTATCAATAAATTGATTTTTCTTTTGTCTCATCCTATCTTCCCAGAGACATCTAAATAGCATTTAAACTTCAACGCTAAAACCTTGATCAAAGTAGATAATCACCACGATACCCGTGTCTTGCGCGTATTGCCCCATCGCATCCCGTGCCCGTGCGGCTTACCTAGTCTTGAACATGCGAAAAGCCTCGTCGGCCTCTAGTCGGGACGCGCTTGCCCGCCCCTCTGCTATTGGCTGCGTCGCACCGAAAGGTCGAAGCATATTCAAAAGAGGATCCGGCGGCCCATTGGGCGATCTCCACACCCCAGATCTATCGGGCCCTCTAACGTTCTCCGGGCGTCGCTCACCTTCAGCCTCCTCCCTTTCTTTCCCAACAATCCTGTTCTTTTCGCATACATGTCATGTAACTATTTCGTACCTACTGTACACTACCGAGCTGAGTTTGATTTTACGCGCTCATAAACGAGGTCGTGCGACAATGGGTCTCGGCATCCTCCCTGACCATGCACTCGAGCGGGTCCCAGGCACCGCGCAAGTCTTTGAAGGCGAGCAGCGGCGCGAGTTGGAAAGAAGCGCAGCGAGTAGGCTCGGCAGGCCAGAACTAAAGTACGATAAGACGGGCAAGATACTGCTTGTGCCGCAGCCGAGTGATGATCCGAATGATCCGCTTGTACGTTTCTTTCCCACGTGCAATCTCGAATCAGAAAAATGGCTATAGATGAGTAAAGTGTTGTAACAAAGGCTGACTGAGAAATGTTTTTATTACAGAATTGGTCGCTTCGTCGTCGCGACACGATTCTTCTTCTCTTGTCACTTATATCCGTTATTGCGAGTACGCTGTCGCCCATCCTCGCTGCGAATACTATTTCCTTGGCCATCTACTTTGGTCGCGACTTGACCGATATGGCGCTCTTGACCGGCTACCACCTCCTGGGTGTTGGAGTCGCAGGCTTTCTTTTCGTGCCGTCGGCGCGTATCTGGGGGAAACGACATGTGTATCTTTTAGGAAACCTGTTGGTGGTTGTGAGTTGTGTGTGGGGTGGCGCGGTAGGAAATCATTATGGTGGGTTTCTGTGGGCGAGGGTGATTCAAGGCGTGGGGTTGGCGCCGTTTGAGGCGCTTGTCAATGGTGAGTTTTGGATACATGCGTAGGGCTTGAATTGGGTAGATGCTAATCATTTGTGCAGGTACGTTGGGTATTTCCTATTCCGTGGATGCTTGAGGCGACTTCGGACATTGTCGCAAAGCGTGGATATCCCTGAATCCGATTTAAAGCTTATACTAACTTTACACCTCGATCTACAGCTAGTGTTGGCGACATGTACCACGTCCACGAGCGCGGAGTCCGCATGGCCCTGTCAAACTTCTGCGTCTTCGGAGGCGCATTTCTCACTCCAGTCTTGGTAGGCGTGATTGCAGACCGGATCGGATACGAATGGACCTTCTATTTTGTCGCCATATTCGCGGGCGTCATGCTACCCCTGATGATACTTTTCGTCCCAGAAACGGCGTTTGTGAGGGACGAGAAATTTGACATTGACACAATGGGCAACCTGCTGGTTTTGGATGGCGAAGAAATGAAGATGCTGGGGAACAAACACTCGAATACGAATTCGGTTGACCACGAGGCAGCTGGAAATACGGCTGAAAAGGGAGCAGGGCACTCTACAGGCCAGCGGCCGGTGAACAATGTACCGCGCAAAGCTACTTTCCTCGAAAGTATCATGCCGTTCAACGGACGGAAAACAGATGAGCGGTATCTGCACCTCCTTCTACGTCCTTTCACACTGTTCCTGCATCCAGGTATTCTATGGGCCTGTCTCATCCAAGGCACTCTCATCGGCTTCACGGTCCTTATCGGTGTCGTGCTTGCAGCCATCATGCTCGGCCCACCGCTTTGGTTCGGCGAGGTAGAGACCGGATACATGTAAGCTCCCTATCCAACCTTTTGCCACTCTTCCGTCCATCCATCCCGTTCCTGTCTTGCACCTCCATATTCTAACCCCGCAAAGGTACACAGGCGCCTTCATTGGTGCGCTCCTCGGCTTCGCCCTTACCGGCCTGATCAGCGACTCGTCCGCGAACCTGCTTACGCGCCTTAACAACGGCGTATACGAACCAGAGTTCCGCATGATCGTCGTAATCCCACAACTCATACTGGGTTGCGCGGGCATCTACGGATTCGGCTGGACCAGTGCTGATGCGGAGAAGTACGGGTGGTTCTGGCCTGATTTCTTCTTCGCGCTCGTAGTCATGGGTATGGTGTGTGGTGCTGTTGCTAGTGCGCTGTACATTGTCGATGCGCATCGTAAGTCTCTGAGATCTCGCCATGCTTTGAGATACTGACGTGTACAGGCGCCATGTCTATTGAAGCTTTCACGTGCCTCCTCGTTTTCAAGAATGTGTTCTCCTTTGGCCTGACATTCAAAGGCTTCGACTGGGTTGTTGATGCTGGACGGCGGAGTGGGCAAGGTGGTGGTGGAGGGATCAAGGACCTTTTTGTCGCCGTCGGAAGTGTGCAGGTCGCCGTTTGTGCGTTGACGATTCCGATGTGTAAGTTTTGGCGAGAAGGATGGTGAGATGAAAATATATGCTAACACATTTGACAGATATTTTTGGCAAGAAGAACCGGGGTTTCTTTCACCGTCATAATGTTTTCTTTGCGGTATCGGACTGGGTTGCGGATAAACTGACATTTTGGTAAGATGTTAGTAGGCTATTCTTGGAGATGATCGCTTTGGGTTTATTCAAGTAGACTTCGACCTATACTAATCTCATTCTTTAATTATTGCTATCGGATCACTTGTATCGAGAGAGATTGTACAACTAGCAGATTCGGCCACACGACGAGCTGGACTTAAGGAACAATAAATGTGACCTTCACAATCATGAGTTCTGCCAAAGACGAAGAAGGTTCAAAAAGTAGGATTTTATTACACAAAAGCCAGGCCATGTCTCTGGTGCGACTACCCGATTTTCGCAGGAAGATCTTCTCGAGAGGCAATTTCCACGACACGTCGGGTGCATGGCTGGGGTATTATTCAGAACATTAGATGCCGGGCGAGTCTCCAACATTTTACACGAATAACCATACTCTCCTACAAAGCAGCGAGCAATCCAACCATGGCAAGTCCAAGACCGACTCCAGCACCTGCAGTCTGGAGGGGCGCTGCTCCAGTGCTGCCAGCCGCCGAGGCCGAAGAGGTCGCCGAGGCGTCTTCCGCAGAGGGAGAAGCGCTTCCAGAGGTAGGAGATGCGCTTCCCGAAGGAGTGGCAGAGGCGCTGCCAGTTGGAGTGGCAGAGGAGTTGCCTGCAGAAGGAGTCGCACTGCCCGATGGGCACGAGGGCGCCGTGTTGACATCGACGTTCTGGAGGTTGCAGAGTTGGACGGCGAACTGGGTAGTTGCTGTGGAACTTGTTAGTCTGGCACAGAATGCGCAATGGCAAGTGACTTACCAGAAATGTCCTCCTGCGAGCATGTGTCAAACACACAGCAAGACACGGCGTCAATGGCGTTGCTGCTGCAAATGCATGCAATGTCGGCAATACCACAGGTGCCTAGGTTGTTACCGAAGCACGCTTGCTGTATAATGTTTAGCTATTATTCCGCGGTAGTCATGGTCAATTACTCACAGCACATGTCGGGATCTGATCGAGAAGACCTTGGGCCAGAGCTGTAGAGCAGAATGCAGCGACGGCGGCGACAATGGAGAAGCGCATATTGGCAGACTTTTGTTACTCGGAAGCGGCTGTGGAATGAGAATAGCGACAGAAATGTGCTTTACACGGCTGAAACGGGATGGGCTGAGCGAGGGGAAGCTCGGTTTTTGAAGGTCTCTGCGGACGTGTCGCAGCGCCCTGAGGCAGACCTAGACTTGCGATGGCTGGCTCCATCATGCTTAGCTTCTGCGTGATTGGTTGGTCGTTCCGCCATTGGACTTCCCTATTGGCAGACATGTAGACAATGAAGCCGATCCAGAGGCGTGGCTCTTATTGGGCTGGGCACGTCTCTTGAAGCGGTCCGTGCTGAGCCTAGATAGGAGTTTATACCGTCGATCGGCTTACTTGCTGACATGTTTGCTCGTTGGTAGCGGCGTCCTCGATAGTGGCATCCTCGACAGTGGCATAAGAAAACAACCCGTTACGTTCTGCTCATAACCGAGGAAGGTCCGATTTATCACAAGGTGACGGCACGTCGTCAAGTGTGAGACTATACAGTAAGGTGCGATCACGGCAGTTGATAACTCTAGTACCGCAGGATGCAACAAACTTTAACCAGCCTTGCAGAGCAATGTGAATGCGAACTTTAAATATCTACTTCTAGCGTTCTGCGTTTCATCCACTTTAAGCCACCAACAATCTGTATAATTTAATAAAATGTACCAAACTTCATGCTGAAAACCTAAATACTACGAGGCCATCCCCGGAAGTCCGCCAGGTAACGTTTCGTAAGTTGAACGACACGGAGAGAGCGTTCGCCGCAGAAGTTTGAATCGCCGACAGCCTCTCCTAGAAGGATTGCCTCTCCCATCCCGACCACGAGTGCCTTAGCAAATGGACAACGACAAGGACAACGCAGAACGTTCTACAAGCTACCAAAGTTCTCAACATTAAGATTATAGATTCTCCATGCCATAAAAACCGGCCTCGGCGAGGCTTGGGCGCCGTAGGTTTCGGTGAAGTGGACATGAGCTGTGCTGGCGGGGATGGATCGGCGGGGTAACCGTGCTGGGAAAGACACCAATGAGACTGCCTCGGACACGAACCGCCGACACGTTTTGACCACCACTACAGCCATGCGTTTCACGCACGAACACCTTTACCGGCTGTGTGATCGCCCGCTTTCCTGGTTTCCCCACGCGTCTCCGCAATGGATGAGTTACACGAGGATGGCCTCGCGGGCAGGATCACCGTCGCGTGGCGGCGCGGGAGGAAGGCAGCAGTGGCGCTCGATAAAGCACCAGCGTCTCGTTGTCAATTCGGCATCAATTACCAGTGCAACCACGGTACCACGCCAAGCAATAAGATTCCATGGTACCCCAGACGAACCCAAGCGAAACAAGACCAAAGTTGTTCAGTCGAAATGTTCTCCAGAAGACAAAGCAACGACCGATGCCATACAAGCGAAGCCTCCAAAAACCTTAGAGGCACAGTCTCCGCCATCACCGTCAATTGATTCACCTGATACGCTCGATTCCCATGGTGAAATTGACCTGAACATTTCTGGCGTTGAGTCCGCCATTGGCTGGGTCTTCAGCGACAAGTCGCTCTGCGCTACAGCATTGCAGATGCGATCAAAGAATGGCGTTATCCTTACATTCGGCGCCTCAGACCATCTGATCGAACACAACGAAATTTTCGAACAGATGGGTGATCGCATCATGGCTGCTGTACTGTGCAAGAAGTGGCTCGAGATGCGAAAGAGTAAACCAATAATTGTATCGATCTTGTGTGATGTATACTGACTAACATAGGACACAACAATCTAGCCCTTTGGTCCTACACCCTGCACTCCCTCGTTTCTAATACTGCTCTTGCAGAGCGAGGCTTCTTGCTTGGTCTGGATGCCTTCATCATCAAAAATCCTGGAACTACGCAGGTGTCCACCGGAATGATGTCGGACGCGTTCGAAGCTATCGTCGGGGCTGTGTTTATGGATGCAGGCGATGATGGCCTGAAGGCTGTTCACGATGTTCTCAAGCACACCGGTTTCTTCAAAGACCTGTAGTTGGCTTAAACGCCAAACCCTGGCTCCACGACGTGGCCAAGTTCCGGTGAGACAACAAGCGAGCGTCCTAAATGGCCTACGAGGAGGAGCTATTCGGTGTAAAAAACAAATGCAACAATGCTCTGCCTGTAGTTACCAGCCTATCGCGGAATACGAGCAATGCGGCTAATCGTGCCTTGTGCTTAGCCAGTTACCCATAACCAATTGTTCCACGCATGAGCATCTTTCGATATAGAATCCTTTTATGGAGCTGTCTGCCTTGCCTGCGTGCCAGCACATCATGTTTCGGAGTGTGGTTACACGACATTATCTGGTGAGGCCCAGTCGAGATGCGCAACTTTGGAACAAAGCCGCAGCTAGGCAGCAACGTTCAAAGCAGATATAAAAGCTATATTGCTGTCGCTGGCAAACCTCATCCTGTCATAAATTAAGACTACTCTCTCGAACGCAGTCAAGCATACAAAGCACATAAAGCATACGACGAGCTCCGCAGCTATGAACGTTGACGGCCACATTAAGAGCATCGAAGAGACCGTTGGTTATGTCTTCAGAAACAAGCCGCTATGTGCAGAAGCCTTGCAGATGAAGGAACCCCATTGCCCCCTTCTCATTGATGGTGTTCTCCATCTCGTCAACAAGAACCGAGATCTCGAGTTGGTTGGGGACGCTGTCTTGGACGAGGCGTTGGTCAAGAAATGGTACGAGGCGCGCGATTACCTTGGTATGTTCCCACTTGATCTTCCGATATACCCCGATATTTACCATCATAGGCGAGCGTCACAATCTTGCAGCCTGGACGCAGATGAGGACTGATCTGGTCAGCAACGAAAAGCTCGCTGAACGTGGCTTCAGGCTTGGACTGGACAAACTCATCATCAAGAACTTGGGCATGCGTACTCCCTCCAAGGACATGGTGGCAAACACCTTCGAAGCCATCATCGGAGCCATCTGCATGGATGCTGGAACCAACTCTTCCGAGGCAGTTCGCCGTGCGCTTGAGCGCATGGGGTTCTTCGACCACCCCTTAATCACTGGACCATCCGATGTCCAGCCCACCGATGACATCCTTGATTAGACCTTCCCGAGATAGGTTACAAGGAGAACACCAGCGTGCTCCGCAAGAAGGGACCCCAGAGCTCTATTGAGAGCTCGTCGACTCGCTCGCTTTCACCTTCCATCATCATCTAACACCCGGATGTCTTGGATATATATCGAAAGCGTTATCTAGCTCGACGAGAGTTCAGAAGAGCTCTGGGGCCCCTTTTTGCGGACCACCCCGGCGATCTCTTTGCCGCCTATCTTTGGATTTTCACGCTTGTTGGTTGATCACGAGCATACTGTACTCTCCCTCGATCACGACCCTTAGTGTCGTGACGTGGGAGAGGCCTTTGTTTCGTGGCATGATTTTTGTCTGGAATGTTCATACCCGTCACACTCGTTTCTTCTTCGTTGCGCTTCGCGAATCGCGAAGCTGCCGATTCTTGCTGTATCGTCATTCATTTAGCGATCCATGGATTTACGTCGCTCGCTACAAAATATATCTTTGGTATACACAACTCATCTGTTGCCATGAGAATATCACTTTTCTGATCCTCGCTATCAAGTTCTTAGCAAATGCCATGTCTCTGATTATTGAGTAACTCTACACATGTCTTATATGTGCGTCACGAACATATACTGGCCTACGCGGGTATGATCAACATAAGGTATTCATGTCTGGTATAGCTAAATACTAGCAGAAATCACAGCATAGTTCTGCGGCCGTGATCGTCATCGAAGCGACGCAAGCGTCCTGTCTCTCTTGAATGCCCCTTACTGAATCGTCAGCTCGTCAACTACTTCACGCTATGGTATTAAACACGAGGTAACGATTTCACCACAACGTTCCACCATCAGCCTAGAGATGTTTCACAGTGTCTCGTCACTTCGCAGCACTTAATCTTCGTTTTCTGGCTCCTACGGTAGCATCGCCCATCACAACCATACCAAATAAGCAACTGGAGCAGCAATAATACACGACCTACTACGACATGTCTGAACACATTCAGGATCCAAGACATCTTATGAAGATCAACGAGCAAGACATAGAAACTTTCTTCAACTCTACCGACATGGAGGAAAGTAACCTTGGACTGGGCAATGCGCTCTTTGGTAATGCCGCTCCCAACACTCTTGTCACAAATGTACACGTGCTGGATGATGTTCTGGATGGCTTTGATCCCGATGATATAGACTACGATGCCATCAACGCTAACGTCTCACACTTCATAGGTCTGAGGTACGCACCCGAAGACGAGGATATCATGGGACAAAAGCAAGAGCAATATTCTCAGCAAGGACATGGTTCACATGACCAAGCACAGCCTACGTGGCCGAATCATGTATCTGATGCTCGATCGCAGGATTATCATTCCGCTGACGTTATTAGAACGTCAAAATCACTCCAACAGTGGTCTTTGTCGTCTCACCCGCCACAAACACCACAGGGCGTCTTTCAACAATCGTATGCATCACCGCAACCCGTACAGCTGAACGATGATCAAACGCAAACACCTTGGATGCGGCACGTGTCACCGTCACAAGATCGACATGTGCAGGATATCAATCAGCAGCAGTATGCTGCCCAACAATATACAACGTCGCATCTCCTAGAAGCAAGTTCCACAGGACCACTGGGTGAATCTCGCTATCACAGTCCAATAAACTGTTCAGCACTCGAACCTTCCGCAATGACTTCCGAGGAAAATGCTTTTAAGAAGAAGCCTTTGGAGAAGTCAATGACTAATAGGAAGCAGAAGAAGCCAGCTGCAACACCACAAGCACAGCGCCCTGCTCCCGCAAAAGTCTCGGCCGAAACAACCCCACCCATCGCCGCAGCTGCACCCCAAGCCGTACAGTTCACAAGCTTCGCGCAAGCCATGCAAGCGGCCGCCACCCGACTAGTTCCCCACAACTACACTCCCCCGGCCAACGACCCTAGCTTCCCCAAAGACGACGCAGCCCACAAGGTCTACATACGTCGGATGTACGACGCCTACATCGACACATCCCAATGCATCGACCGCGCTACCGTTCCCACGTTCGATTCGCAGCTTGCCAAGCACTCATCCCATCCGCATTCAGCTCCTATCACACCCGTCATGATCTCTACAATCTGTTGGCATCTCCTCAGCATCGCCATGGATCTGCACACCCGCGGCCCTGTATGTCTCAACGTCTTTGACCCAGCGAAGCTGAAGCAGGTGTATGCGCACCGGGGCTTGACGTTCGAAAAGCGCATCGATGCGGTGTGTGAACTGTTGAGGACAAGCAAGTCTAGGTGTGTGAGTTTACTCAAGCTTGATGGTTTGGGCATGGTTGTTGCGAATGCGCCGATGTTGTGTAGGCAGGCTAGGGCTAATCATGCGTCAAATGGGCAGAGGCAGGATTTCTTGGTGAATGGGAAGGATGCCGGCAGGAAAAGGATGGCTGCGGATATGGATCGCGATGAAGCGGAGATGGGCCACGCTTCCGAGTTGGATGAGTACTAAGCTGTGGAACGAGAGACAGGGTGAGCAAAATATGGTAGTTCCTTTGCATTCTAGTATGTTCGTGCGTCCGTAGCGAATGATATGGCCTCTTTTCTCTTACAATGAATATGTTCGTCATTCGCGCAGCCGTGCTTCCTGCATACTAAAGTCCGTCCTTCATTAATGAGTTTATCAGTCGCGTGGTTTTCGTAGAGAAAAGTGGTATACATGACAGGTAGCCGTTAATTCATCTTCGCGTATGCTTGCTCAGTCGGCAATGTGGTTCTTTTAAATTGCTGTTGCAATGATGTTTCGGCCCGATCTGCGGACAACGTTGTCATCAGCAAGCCGAGATTGGCACGTGCTTCGCGCTAGGACCCACACTTTCTGTCTGGAACATGTAGAGCTCCTTTCTCCTCCAGTGTTACACAACTACCAAATGTTAGACTGGAACCACTAACCTGCACCGCTATTGTACACGATGTCTCAACTCATTCGAGACGACCTGATCCATCGTACCATCACTAGCCCTCTTCCGCACCGCTGAACCCAATTTCGCACGTGTCCGATGCTTTCCGAGTGAAAACCGTGCTGTACATTCACAGCTCGAGGCTGGTGACATTCTGATACGCTCCAATCTTCTACTGCAGTCGACTACGAGATGATTCCTTCTGCAAATTTTCCGGAGTGTGCATTCACAGCATTTCCTCTTATCCTTAATTTGATACTTCCTTTCTGGTTAAGATGTCATCGCCATTCGCCGCTGAGACACGCAACTCAACCATGATATACTGCAGAACCGCAACTAAGCAAAAGCCAATTACGATCCCCAAAATGGCATCTCCTGGATGGCAACAGCCGCACGAAACCTGGTTTCGCATGTATGCACCACAGGTGTCCCCAGAGGAGCAACTACAAGACCCATGGGATGATCACTACGCATCACAAATATCTCCAGAGCAGCAACTGCAGGACCTATGGGGTTATCAGCATGTGCTATTTGAACCGACAGAGAAGCAGTACCATCAACAGCAGCAATCGAGTGCAGGAGATAGTCCGTATGCATCACAACCCTCTCCCGACACGAGTATGGATACACATTCCCTCAGTCCAGCGACGTGTGATAACAACCACTTCTACAAACAAAGTCATCTCAGCCTGACTCCGCAGTTTAGCGACTACAGTACGGGCTCGCAGTATGCTAACGGACAATTTGTGCCAGATATGCCCACATCCTCTGCAACGCTGAATGTCGATCAACAGTACTACAACATGGTACTACCAGACCAGCAAGTTCTAACCACCGCTGCACATGTCGCTCACCCGTCCGACGTAGTTAGTTCCCTCCGTCAAGCAATCGAGGCCATGTCGGTGCCAGACTGGCGCTGTTGCGAAGATGATACGACGCTTCCAGCAACAGACCAGGACCGTGTGAAGTGGGTCCAAATGCTTCTCAACGCTCTCAACAATCTTACTGGCATCCAAGGCAATCAAAGCGTAAAGAATCAGAACTCGTTGCAGAAGCGTTGGTATGGGCCTTTGACAGGGCCTGCCTACTACCTACATGTAGACAAGTCGATCCTCTGCTGGATGATCGAAGACCTGGCAGAGCGTTTGCACCGCGTTGGGCCTTCCGTATTGCACTTGTTGGACGGCAGTTTCTGGTGCCAGGCTGCAAAGACGCGCAGCTGGACTTTTCAGAACCGCATGATGTGGATCATCGAATTACTCAAGGAATCGAAGACCAGATGCGATACCCTGTTGGGTGATAGCGGGTTGCTGGGTATCGTTGCCAACCCCAAAGACAAAATTGTTGCTACCAGACTACAGGCAAAACAGAACGCAAAGCGTGGTGTGGTTCTGAAAGTTGGCCGCGCGCTCAAGAAGCAGGAGGTTGGCCAAGTAACTAAGAAGCAGAAGATCGGTGCGCAGGAATCATGGCAACACGAAGGGGGTACTTGTTGAGAAAACGCAGGCGTCTTCTCAACATCAAAACCTGGGAATCCTTTGACTGACTGATTAGGTCTGGTACAATGGGTTAGTCCTGCGAGTCACGGACTTATTCCTCAGTGACCATTCGCTGCATCGTAGCGGCCAATAGACACTTTCCCTCTTCCGTGTGCAGTTCTGTGCCAGTGAAGATGAACCAGCTGTGACCTCAACAGACGGGTATTATCGAAGTGATAGTCACGCCACCATCGGAAGTCTACACTCAGCTGTCATATGCCATCCGACACCACCTAACCTTGGTATGCACCCGGGTCTTCCATCAAGTCCCTCAATTCCACTTCGCCAACGCTTGTCTTGCTCATGTCAAGTCGAAAAGATATCGCCCAGAAGAGGTGTTCCCGGGACGGAACCAAGAAGAAAGAAAGCCAGCGATCCGTTTCCGTATGGGCGCATGGATTTGCGGCCGCGGTTAGAAGTAGTTGCCACATCTACATCAGAGCCGCATATGCAGGGCCAGCAGCTACCGGGTGGAATCGCACGACGTTTAATTGGTGTCGCTGTAGGGTCCGCATTCGGCATTTTCGCCCTCCCCCATACCCCGGTTGCGCCTAGATTCTTGGGGAGCTAGAGTGCCAAAAACCATGCGAAAGTGGGTTATCAGTTGTAGCGCAAGTGCCTTGAGCCGTTTCACAACCAGCCACACCCTGATCTTTTTAGCGACTTAGTGATTGTAGGTTCTCCGGTGAAGATGGATTGGTGGCTTGAACCCGTTCAAGCTCTGCAAATCTCGCCGCTAGGGTAGCGGTAGCTCATACCAGATTGAACTATTGCGAAGGATGATTTCAGGCACAACCTCGGCGCGCGGAGCCAACGACTCAAGGACTAAAGTCACATGCCGTGGAGAAACGAGGCCACGATACCTACAGGAGCGCGCGCCCTGCCTCAGGCCACAAGTGTGGATACGAAATTATGCAATAATCATCACATCCAAGAGTAATCACGAGTAAGTGTTCTCCGGTCGGCGTTTGAAATCGGAGTCTTGGTGGTGGGATTTAGCGAGGGATTCGGGGGCGTGCCCTCTCGTCCAAACGTTATCGCCTCAGCCGTCATCCCCACATCCATCAGCCATGCATCCAATCCTTACCGCTCCTCAATCTAAATCCTGTCTCTTCGCGCACCAGCAGGGATAAGTCAGGTCATTTTAGCAGACAGATTTATACCGCCAAGGCCTCTTTGTATCCGCTCGCTTTCACAGTCTCGTGCGTGCTTGCTTTTGGCCCAGCCGCGTGCACGAAACACTCCACCAACCCTGGGGGACCGCAAGCCGAACCATCGGGACTTGCACCCGTGCTAAGTTTGCTGATAACGCAAAAAGCAGTCCAGAACAATAGGTCGACTGAATCATTTTTTGACGACTATAAGCAATAGTCGTAGGTGCGCGCTAGGACGCTGTCACACGTCGCCATGAACAAAGGATGGGTGTCGAAAGAAGCCCACTCAAGGAAGCTCGGCTGACGCTGAAGCATCTTGGCCGTCGTATGTGCCGTCTTCCCTCTTGGCTTACAAAGAGGCGACAAAAGCTTCGGTAGCCGCGGCGGTATAACTCTTCACTGCGGGGTCAGTTGCCAAGTTTGGTGGCTGCTTCACTGGCTGTTGGCTCGAAGCTTCTTTACGAGCAAGTCGCGCGAGAAGCTTCTCCAGCGCTACCGGAGCTTGGTCGGGCACAAGCAAAGAACGGTTTTCGGTGTTACCACACACCAGCGCACTCATGGTGGTGTGGTCGCACAAATGTGTGGTTGGAAGTTACCACGTTGCGGGAATTTTCGAAAAGCAGACCCCATGGGGAATTCGTCAACGGCGTCGTAGGATCGTCACACCCACTTCTCTTCCTCCACTTTGAGAGAACGCACTGACACGTCCGATCTGACCCCGGGACATGTTCTGTTTTGTCACTTGCGCTTTTGCGCTAGGCTGGCCCACCGGAATGCTTAGTGCAAGTTAGTGAGCTTGGCATGCTGGGGATGGTTACATTCACTGCACATCCGTCCACCAACGACTGCATGGACGGACTTGGCGATCTTGGCCCGCATCAAGACTCAGCGGGTGACTGGTATGGGCGTTTCTGATATCGTTACGAGGCGACACGATCAGCCAGAAGCAAACGCAGGTATATATTTGGGTCCCCCATCTCCGATCTTGAAATCAGCAGTGTGATCGGACTTGCGCCTACATCTACAGGGCAGTCTACTTATCTTCTCATTGCCTTCAAGCTCGACACGAGGTCTTCCCAACACCATGTCAAGCACCAACCGCCCCGCGGACCCATTGGCGAAGGGTATCATCCCTACCGCCAAACAAGGCCTCAAGGACTTGTTCACCTGGGACCAACGTGTAGTCGTTCGCAATGACTACGGAGAGGAGCACTGCGAGTGGCAGAAGCCAGAGCCTCTCAAGAACCCCATCAGCCTGTTCGCTCAGCTAGGATGGAAGGACTGGTTGTACTTCCTAGTCGGTTTCCTCGCATGGACTGCCGACGCTTTCGACTTCCACGCCTTGTCCATCCAGACAACCAAGCTTGCCGACTACTACGACACCTCAAACACTGCCATTACAACGGCTATCACCCTGACTCTGCTCCTCCGCTCTGTCGGTGCTGCTATGTTCGGCGTGGCGGGTGACAAGTTCGGTCGCAAGTGGCCCATGGTCGTTAACATGATCATCTTGGGTCTTCTCCAGGTTGCTACCATCTACGCTGGAACTTTCCAACAGTTCTTGGCTGTAAGGAGTCTCTTCGGCCTCTTCATGGGAGGTGTTTATGGAAACGCCATCTCCATGGCACTTGAGAACTGCCCGTAAGTAGACTTCAGTTCCCTAGTCGAATCGCAATACTAACATCCGCAGTGTCAACGCTCGTGGTCTTATGAGCGGTATCTTGCAGCAAGGTTACTCTTTCGGTTACGTCCTTGCGGCTTGCGCCAACTTAGGCGTCGGTGGCGAAACCAACACCTGGAAGATAGTCTTCTGGGTCGGCGCCGGTTTCTCTATCGCAGTTGGCCTCATCCGCGTCCTCTTCCCTGAGTCGAAGCAGTTCCTCGAGGCGAAGAAGGCTGGTCACCGAAAGGCGCCTGGTGCCTTCTGGATCGAGACAAAGCAAATGCTTCGCAAGGAGTGGAAGATGTGTGTCTACTGCATCATCCTCATGACTTGGGTACGTCAGCCACTGATTGTTGTCTACAAGGTTCATTATTGACATCAAGATAGTTCAACTACTACTCCCACACCAGCCAGGACAGCTACACCACCTTCATGAAGGAGCAGAAGCATCTCAGCGCCGCCGGTGCCACTCGTGCCTCTATCCTCATGAAGACTGGTGCTTGCGTCGGTGGTACTATTCTCGGATACACATCGCAATGGTTCGGTCGTCGCCGCATGATTGTCTGCGCCGCTCTCATCTCCGGCTGCCTCATCCCTGCCTGGATTCTCCCCACCACCGAGGGTGGTTTGTCCGCATCTGGCTTCATGATCCAGTTCTTCGTTCAGGGTGCCTGGGGTGTTATTCCCATCCACTTGAGCGAGCTGTCGCCACCTGCTTTCCGTTCCTCATTCGTCGGTATCACCTACCAACTCGGAAACATGATTTCCTCGCCCTCTGCTCAGATTGTCAACGCCATCGCTGAAGCCACTATGATCAACACTAAGAAGGGTGAGCAGTCGCCCGCTTACGGACCTGTCATGGGCATTGCCACTGCGATTATCGCAATCGGTATCGCTGTCACCACTGCTATGGGTCCCGAGAAGAAGGGTCGTCACTTCGAGGAGGCTGGTCCTATTGGTGCCAACGTCGAGCCTGTCAAGGATATTGAGTCTGGCAGCATGCACAGTGAGAAGGATGGTGCTCAGGCGGTCGAGGTCGTCGACGCCTCCAACCATAACGAGAAGGCTTGAGCGAAGTGCTCGCCTGGGTCATATCTGCAGTGCAGAGAGTTTGTAACCGGCGCAAGCCGTTGGGTTGAACCCGAAATGATGATACCACACAGGTCATTGCGACCATGAGATATGATGAATGAATACAAACGTCAAACGCTTAACCTTTCCCACTTCCTCCACCTTGTCGCGTGATGTCAACAATGATCACTCATTACACCCCCAATGACACTAATCATCTCCGGCTTATTTCACGTCACATGTCACCTCCTCTGCATCCTTCGCGCGTGCTCCACAATAACACGGAGCAGAGCCTCATACAGCTCGCAAATCCCACACGCCCATATGTGCATTTACGCTCCCCGCACGTGCTCATACCAAGATCGCCCAGATCGCCCAGATCCAACTACTGCAATTGTGTGGACTCTGCGTGCCGGATTTGGGGCTCGAGTCATGTCGGAGGAGCCATGGTCCGATCTCTGGGTATGCCTCACTGGGTATACCGAAGGATGGGGTGGGGGCGCGAGTGCGAGCGCGAAAATGAGCTGAGGGATGCAGTTATCGGGTGAAATTACCTATGGCATGTGTTTTGTGTTTGGTAGCGAGGGTTTTGACATCTGGGAAGTTGGTAAGGTTCGGCACGCATTAGTGGTGCCTGGTGCGGCGGTTTGGCCGAAGTATGTGGGTTTTGGTGGGTCAGCCACACTGCGCCACAGATAGGCTCATTAGCGTGGCTGGTGTGCGTCGTCTGCGACCCGAAGTTCGCGCCCGAGAATCTTACACTCACGTCTGCTTTGATGCAGTGTGATTTCGCTTCGTCGCGCACGCAGTTATCAATCGATTTCGATGACATCCGCTATTGATACTCTCGACTGCAAACGCATCACAAGGCTTGCCGACTAGAAGATGAAGCTGCAGTCGAAATACTCGCGACCGCTTCGCAGCCTGATTTTTGACACGCCGAAAGACAGCGTGCGTAGCGACTGGACGCGATGTACTTTCCAATCATCGCCTCACAGCTTAACTTCTTGACGAGGCAGAAACGCCATCTGCTATGCTGCGACAAGTGGCGTCTGTGGTATCAGCCAGTGAGCGAAGGGCGCGTTCTTACGCATCATGCAGTCGCAGGGTCAGGCAGATTCAGCCTTCAAACCCCCTGCATAGCCTACAGCACAGCCTCAACAACTCAGCTGAACGGACATGCGACATTCCTCCATAGCTTTACCTGTGCAATCGATCCAACGCTGTTTCGTCGAAGTTGAGCTCATGTTCTCTTTATCGCCAAAAGATCGCACAAAGTACTTGTTGTCCCTACCCCTCCGCGCTTACGGTTAAATAGCCAAGGATATCAGACTCCTCCCGCCCCCATGGAGGTCGCAGGTCTTGCAGTCGGTACGCTTGCGCTAGTCGGTGTCTTCGAAGACTGCGTAACGCTCTTTTCACAGATTGGCGTAGCGGCGTCCATGGAAAAGGACTATATGCTGCTTGCAACAAGACTCGATCTTCAGAAGGCGCTGCTACTGCAATGGGCGGAACGAATGAAGATCTACGACGAAGGACTCCGTGATCCACGACTGAGCGACCCTATGATCGAATCTCTCGTCTTTAGAACTCTCGACTGTATCCGAAAGCTGCTCGAAGATGGCAACGTCTTACAAATGCGATATGGTGTTGGACAAGCGGACGTGAAAGAAAAAGTCGAACCTTCAACGGCGGCCAGTAGTAGACTAATGTCACGTATGCGCAACAACTCTCTGGCTCTCCGGCTTCGGCGCGACGTCACAGCTTGTCCATCTGATCAGAGCAACAGCCTTCATCAACCTTCCGGTGGCAATCATAGGGCCAAGCGACGTCGATCTGATGTTGAATCACTCATGCCTCACCAGGAAGCGCTGCACCAACAACGGCCCTACAAGAAACTCGATAACAAGAAACTGCAAATAGACCTCCAAACACTCCAACATCGCCAGATGCCAGTTAACAATGGCAGGGAAAAATTGCCTAGTCTCGACAAGGTCAAATGGGTCATCAAAGACAAAGAGAAGTTTGATAACCTCGTTCGAGAATTGTCGGCAATGATCACAGATATCGACAAATTAGTTCCGCCCCAAGGCGGTGATGACACCAAGCACACTATTTTGGGACATGACTTCCAAACATTGAAGAGTATTCGCGAGCTGAAAAAGATCATGCACGCTTCCGTAATGGACAACAGCGAGCTTGTGAGCATCACTGAAAGGGCCATCGATAGAGCTTGCTCTGAACTGATTCTTAACCGCCTCTGGTTCCGCTTAATCGATGACCGAGAGCGCAACATTGCCGATGCTCACTCCAAAACCCTTGAATGGTCTATTCAACCCCCCACCCCACAAGTCGTTTGGGATGATTTGGGCCAATGGTTTCGATCTGGACGTGACATCTACTGGATACATGGCAAACCGGGTAGCGGGAAGTCTACGCTGATGGTGAGTCCCATCTATACGAGAGCCAGATACTAGACCTGTACTGATTATCGTGCACCAATGTGTAGAAGTTCCTGTATCATCACCCTAAAGTCATGTCTTATTTACAACAATGGGCAGGAGATAGGAAACTCACCGTCGCCTCGTTCTTTCTATGGAACGTTGGAACCCTCGAACAGAGCTCTCAAGAGGGACTGGCCCGGGGACTGTTGTATCATGTTCTAAAACAGAACCAAGAACTGATCCCAGCAGTCCTTCCTTATATGTGGATAGAAGCGCAAAATGGCCGTGTTGACCCACTCATTCCATCAGAGAGCGGAATGAAGGCTGCATTTCAGAGAATTGCCCAGGAAACAACGACCGGAGCATTCGCATTCTTCATCGACGGTCTCGACGAATTCACTGGCAACCACCGAGACGGCATATCTTTCGTGAAAAGTCTTACCGCTAGCGCGAATATCAAAATACTGGTTTCGAGTAGGCCCATCGATACATGTGTCGCAGCCTTCTCCTCAGCACCACAGCTTAGGCTTCAGGATCTCACCGTGCCAGATATTGAAAAATATATCAAGGATGTCATTCAGTCACACCCCTATGTTGCTGAAACTGGGTGTCTGGATGATGTGACTGTCGACCGATTGATGGCGGATGTACAGAGCAAAGCAAGTGGCGTATTCCTATGGGTAGTGCTTGCATGCCGCACGCTCATCGAGGGGTTTGAGGCCTACGATAACGCAGAAGAGCTCCGACGTCGCGTCGATGAGTTACCACCCGAACTCGAGAGCCTGTTTCGCCATATACTCAACAGTCTTCCACCTCGTTTTCTGCAACAAGCCGCTAAGCTTCTGGCACTTTGCTACACGAGTCATAAACTCAAGCCGCAGTCCGACATATCAGCTCTTGCACTAGCATGGGCTCATGAAAACGATATGAACATGCGCGCGATAGAACATTTCGAACGATGGTCATCCCAAAAGCGACAGCAGAAGATTCAGATGCTGGAAGGACGCCTGCGCAGTCGATGCAGAGGCCTCCTAGAAATCCATCCGTCCTCCATTATGGCTTATCGTGTCGACTTTATGCATCGCACAGTATATGAATACCTCAGCACGCCGGATGTGTGGGACATGGACTGCTTACAAGTCAATGATCATCATTTTGATGCAGTCAACGTGTTGGCTTACATGTCTTCCTACACACTGTATGCCGGTTGGACAAATGGTAACGGCCATGATTATCGTGTGGGTGAGGCTGCCCTGGACCTGGAAACCGTGGAGAAATGTTCGACAGCAGATGTGCTCATCATACTCGAAAGCTTGGCCGCTTCACTAATGCGCGATGAAGGTGTCAGATTTCCGTTTGCTGTTTTTGCTTGGTGTGAGATGTCTGTAAATGATGCAGCTGTTCTCTTGGCTTTGGAGTTTAACCTAACTGGTTTCATAACCAAGTACGACATACGCGCATTCAATACACGACAGAAGTTGCACTACCAGTCCGATCGGCGTCAATACCTTCTTCATCATGCGCTTGTCAAGCCTATACTGTATGGTGACACAAGCCCTAAGCACGCAATCCGACCATCGGTGACCATCGTCCATCATCTTATCCAATCTGGGTGTGATCCAAGCGAAAGTATTACAGTACTTGGAGGAGAAACGACAAGCGCATGGAAGATATGGATGAGTTCCAGCCGTGGAATTGCCTGGCGTCAAGATCGACGCGATCGTTTTACTACCCTGGAAGACTTGCAACTCGCAGAGGTAACGGTAATCATGATTCGGGCCGGCGTGGATATCTCTCAAAACACCACACAGCTGCTCGATCAATGTAAGGAGTGGTCGAAACGGAGTATAAAGATGCCATCTCAGGTTAAGAGTTTGGAGGCTTTTTGCAACGAGATCAGACAAGCTGTGAAAAGTAGGAGCCATGACATCGTGTGTAATCACGCTAGTGGGTAGCTTGTGCAAAGGATGCTAAAGTGTTCGCGTGTGGTTGCTTGATAGCTGTACGCAAGATCTTACTTAATACGCGATTTGTTCATCATGTCAACTATTGTTGTACTAAGTACTGTATTTCTTCGTGGCACAAGGCCTAAAGTCGGCGTTTTGGTTAATTGGACCATAGTCGTGGACAAGAAAAGCCAAGCCAACTTTCATATTAGGATCGGATCAGGCATCCACATCTTGCTGGTGGTCTATTCTGTTGTAAGTGTGGGGTTCAGTGCATGATTGCCAGCCTGGTAGCTACAAAGCTTCAGACACTCTGAAAGATCTACAAAAGGTAATTGTAACAGTCCTTCTGGCTCGAAAGATATTCACAGAAGTCCAAATGAATCTTTTGTATCTCCTCTGGCAACCATTATCTAAATTGCTACTTATGTCTTTCTAGAGAGTAATACTAAAATGGCGACATTCTTCGTTTACTCGCATGACTCGTGATGTTTATCATTCGTAGTTAGTCTAAGTAATCTGTGATGGTACTTCTTCTATGATGCTGCATGAACTCAGTATTTGGCTCGTAATCTCTAGATGCCTACAGTTTCCCCATGCTTCGTGAGCACTTGAAAACCAAACCTAGAGCCTTATTGCCAAACCAGAGTACCATCTACATTCCAATTGGTATGTATCGTAATGCACTATCGGCCGTCCCCCTACTATCATCTCACGTGCCTGCTAACGCTTATATCATATGTCCCACCATTGGCCTCTAGAACAACGTTTCCATTCCCTTCCTCGTACATATCCTTCCCCAAGACCATCCCATCAACCACTACCACCACTTCCTCCCCATACATCCCATCAACCGGTAACCTCACAAACCCCTTCGTCCCCACCGGCGTCTCAACCTCGACTCTATATCCCACCCCCTCCCCATCCCTTACCCAACGCACCCTGAACCTCCCCAACCCCGTCACAAACCCCGCCTCCGCCTCTCTCAAATCGCCAAACCTCGGTTCAACAACCCACTCCCTCCCCGCAGGCTCCGTAACCCTCAACCCAACCACAAACTCCGTCAACGCACTCGTCGGCCCCGAACTCCAACCATGCGCATGACTCACATAGCTCGGCTCAAACCCATACCCCCTCTCCTGTCGATACCCAAACGTGCCATTCGTCCGATACCCTTCAATCACCGTCGACGCAGTGCCGTTGCGGTGATTCGCATACCAGCCCCAGCTCCTGCGGATGAGTTCTAGCGCGCGATCTGTCTGGCCGACGGTGAAGTGGCCTTGGATTTCGAAGCTGGAGATGAAGGGGGATATGTTGCCAGGGAGTTCTGGTGCTTCGGCGCCGATGGGCGTCCAGTTTTTGGTTAGCGCAGTGGAGATGGATTGTGCTTGGGTGGAGGAAGGGGGGATGAGGGAGAAGAGGAGGGCCATGGAATTTGTGTCTTGCGGGTGTAGAGTGGTGAGCGTGGCATTGTCGCGGAATGCGCCGTAGGCGGTGTCGAAGGTGTGGGTTAGAATTGCTGTTTGAAGAGATGTGGCGCGGGATGTCCATAGTTCTGGTAAACCGGTACCGTTCGTTGTTGTGGTATCGTTCAGCCATGTGGCGAGTTTCGCACCGGTTTGCAGTGTATGGTACAAGATGACGTTTGCTTCCGTGTTGTTGAAGCCAGTCTGCCAGCGCGCCCAATCCCTCGTGCCGGTCTGATTGAACAGCCCAGATCCATTGATCTCGACTTTAGCGTACACATACTCCATAGCTCTCTTGTACCTCGCCCAGTTCTTTTGCACAAAGGCTGCGTCGTTTGTGTAGAGCATGTAGTTGTACGTCCCGATCATCGTCCACATGTGGTATGTATCACTGTTCTGCTGCAACAGCGGCGGTCCAGCTTCCGGAAACGAACCATCTGGGTTCTGGTAGTCGAACATGACTTGCAACGCATTCTTCACGCTCTCGAGATCTCCAGTGCTGACAAAGGCCGAAGGCACGGCAATGCCCATGTCGCCTGGCCACACAGCACGGTCTCGCTTTGCGCCATCGACGATGATGGTATCGCCTGGGCCCAAGGTACCGTTGTTAGCCCAGCCATTCGCGAGCATAGGCACCCATCTCCCGGTATTGGTAGGTACGGCGTTAGTTTGAAGCGTGTATGCGCCCGCATACCAGATCCTATTCAGCAGCTCGTCGTTGCAACGGAAATACCCTTGATATGCTCTCAGGTTCGTCCACGTAGGCTGAAAACTGATTTCGAGCTGCACATCCGTGATGTTTACGTAGGTACCCGTACTCGTGACGAGGAAAGCAGTCATGTACCGGAACCCTCCCCGCATCACTTCATCAGGCATCACATATGTCCCTGGGCCAGCGGCAGTTATGTTGACATACAGTGCGCCATCGCGACCAGCAAACTTTCCATTCGAGGCATCGGACCACTCTCCGACCCAGGTTAATGCTTCGGAGAATGCGAGGCCGATGGCACCAGTTCCGTTGCTGCTGTAGGAGAGAGATACGATTCCACCAACTTCGATCCCAAAATCGAAGACGACGTTCGTTCCGTTTCCGCGGAGGGCTACGGTGCGGGAATACGTTGCTGGCCGGCGGTCTCGAATAGTGAAGACCGATCTTGGACGAACAGTACGTGATGATGGAGCGTAAATGTTCTCGTGCCAGGGCCCTGATCTGTTAGCGGTCACGGACGAGAAACGTAGACTTGGACTGGTACCTTCAAACGCGGCTTCAGTGGGTCCATTGCATGTAGTATTTCGCCAACAAGACCCAGCCAGTACCTCCGACTGGAGCGTCGCCAACGAAGCAATACTTGCCAACAGTCTAGTCCAATACATATCTGGTCGGTGAAGAATGAACTGCACGGAGCAGAACGCTCTCCGCCAGCATAATGTCCTAATAAGTTTCAAGGTCTAACATGCTAGGCGGTGCTCGGCATGCGTTGCGCCGAGCCGCCCAGGTGGTTTCCCCGGACCGGGAATAGATGATGTATACAGTACGACCACTCGGTGGTGGGGAAAATCGAACACGCTAGCCAAAGCCCGGGCCACAATCGTCATCATCCTCGCGCCACAATGCTTGCGTCAATCTCAACTTTACCACCTCCACAACACCACAAAACATAACGTATCATTGCCGTTTTTTCCCTTTTACGCGCAAATGCCTCGCCAATACCATCCCGGTTCTGACACAAAACCCCATATGTCCACGCCTCAACGCGTGCGTTTCTATGAAGCATTTGCGCACAAGGGCGAGCGAACAGCGCGCGACATTTTCAAAGAGTTCAAAATTGCTCCTAGCACTGGTTACCGGCTCCTCCACGACCGCGAGCATTATGGCGAGCTTGCAGACCGTCGTGAGAAACTTAGAAAGCACAAGCAGCAATTGCGCAAGACCCGGCAAGGTCCTAAGCCCAGGCAAGGTCCTAAGCCCAAAGTCTCTAAAGAAAATGAAAAGCTTAGAAGGAATGCAGCTCCTCAGCCTGTGCGCTGCCGCTGCTGCTGCCACTGCTTGGAAGGTCAAGCAGCCAAAACTGGTGTATGCGCTTCCCGAGCCACGACTCAGAAGGCTCCGCACGAACGGGCAAGTGCTCTACTTGGTGATGTGGAAAAGTCGAACACTTGTGGCCCAGGCTTTGGCTAGTTAGTGTTCGATTTTTCCCCATTACCGAGTGCTCGAAAGTTCACAGCCGATGATGCGGGTAAACAAGCTAAGCGCTAGCTACACCAAGCTTCTTGCGACGGGTGCCAGCTGGTCTTCGTCTCTAGACTCGGTCCTGACAGATTTTGCCTTCGAAGCTTTGGTTCGATGCTTGATCAAGATCAACAGCGCCGGTTAGTAATGGCCGATGCCCAAACAGCTGTACGCACAGAATCATATCTACTATAACTTCGTGATCACATCGCGACTTAATCGCACTGCCCCACAAAAACAACGCAGTCTACAGCTTCTCCTGCGTTTTCCTCCCCAGCACATCCTCCCTCCGCCTAACATCCACATCCCTCGGCCCCTCACGCTTAAACCTCGCCGTAACAACCCACTCCCTCAACCCCCTCCTCCCCTTCCCCCCTTCCTGCTCCTCAACCTCCCTGCTCGGATGATCCAGCGCCAACACCGCCGTATCTTCATCCACACCGCCCACTCCATCCTGCCCCGCCTCCCCATACTGTCCCTTCCCCAGCACAACAGGAGAAATACACGCCTCCGCAAACGAAACCTCGGGCCTCCCCTCATACATCCTCGGCTTCGCCAAAAACTCCATACACTTTTCGCGCTCGCGTTGCAGCTCCGCGATACTCGGTATTGGACTCTTCGGACTCGTGACTGTAGCAGCCAGATACGGACTCAGCAACGTCATCAAGAAAAACTGTGGCGGAAACAAGATAATCCGGTTCTGCCGCGCGAGATCAATCCACTTATTCGGCGGCAAGAAACGCGCAGCCGTGTGCTCGATACCGCCGTCGTGCGTCGGATTTGGTATAACGATTTCGTCGTCTTCGCCTTCTTCGAGGCGACCAGAGTCCAGAGGCGTAGATGCTGATGGCGGCGCCGCGTGTTTCGTAGGCGATACAGAGCCCAGAGGTAAAAAGTAAAGATACATTTGCGTCGAGAACCGCTTCGGCACATTCCCTGGCGTAACCCAGCGCGTAAACGGTACCAGCGCCTCTGTATCAGCAACAGCGCCCCATTTCTCGAGTAAATCCGTAAACCTGACGGTCCCGCTGTGCACATCTCGTCTCCCTTGTTCGCGTTCCGCGTCGCTGATTTCGGTAAAAAGTTTCTTGGTCTTTTTGCTCGTGGCGAGCAGGATGCCGCATTCTTCAAAGGTTTCACGCACGGCGGCCATGCGGTATGCGGGGCCGTCTTGATGGCGTCCTGGGTCGTTTATGCCGGGAATGGCGCCGTCGTGTGTTTTGGAGAGGGCGCCGCCGGGGAAGACGTGGGCAGCGGCGAAGCTAGAGGCTTTCTTTACGCGGTGCAGGAGGAGGATTTGGTTGGTGGGAGAGATGAGGAGAACACTGGAGAGGGAGGGTCAGCATATAATAGTTGGATATGGTGGTGGAGGCGAGGGGCAGTGGTATACCTTGCGCTGGGCTGTGGAACTGCTGCTGTCTTTGCCGCCTTCTTGGACGGCTGGTGGACTGCTGAGGTGGACATGTTGCGCTTCTTCACTCCGGTCAAGTTGATCGCGGGCCGTATGATGGCCTTCTGGTAGGCAGCTGGTGGTACTGACGTCGCACTGCGCCGAGCCTGTGGTCGTTGGAAGAACGAAGAGTGTGTAGAGATGGGACGCGCAAAGACGGTTCGTGTAGAGGTAAAAGAGCGCGTAACTAATCGACCTTCAGCCAGGAGACGCATTGGCATATTCGGCTTCATAAACAGCCGAAAATGGCGGTCAGCGCGTCATGACGGTTGGCATGTGGTTGGCGAAGGACGAGTTGACGCGGGGAGGTACCGAGGTTAGGATATTTAGCTCGCGCGGCGTCATGGCGGCCGAATAGTCGACGCCCCAGAAATTCCGGCGGCAGCATGCATCACCGGCTGAGCAGAAGACAGAGTTTGTGCTTGAATAAAAATGAACAGAGTTCGTGGTATCATTGCTTTTGGCCTATCGTATCCATTTGCTCCCGTGAATAAGAACATCAATCATCTCCGCATAGCGCGTCGTGTCTAGTAATGAAGGAATCAACCAAGCCGTCCAACCACCCACTAACGCCCTCCCAATGCATTTCTTTCGTGTATCGTCTTCGCTCGTCTATGAGTAGAGCTTCTTGTCGAAGCTGTGCAGACCATGCACGTTACCCTCAGCCTGTGCGCTGGCAGTGCGCAGCTCGAACCTGACGGTGCCATTGGCAACGCCCTCGTGGAGCTCCTCGAGGCTCTTGATACCAATGTCCTGCAGCGAGTGCTGAACACCAGCCATGAGGTAAGGCACAAATTTGGTGATGGAACCACGGTCCTGGACGGATCCAGAGACACCCTGGGCAACCAGCACACGGTCGCCCTCGGAGAAGTAGCGCGCAGTACCAGCGTTGCTGGCCTTGGAGTCAGCAGCGCCGCCACCGGCCTTCTTGTCCTCCATGGCGGCAATACTGCCCATACCACGGTAGGCCTTGACGAGCTGGCCGTCGCGGCTGACAAAGTACTCTCCAGGAGACTCGGTAGTACCGGCGAGAAGACCGCCCATCATGACGGCCGAGGCACCCATAGCGAGACCCTTGACAATGTGGCCTACGTTCTGGATACCACCATCGGCAATGCAGGGCACGCCGAATCGGGACGCGAACGAGGTGACGTTGTACACAGAGGTAGCCTGCGGCCGTCCGACAGCCATGACTTCCTGTGTAATGCAGGCACTTCCGCTGCCCATGCCGATACGGAGACCGTCGACACCAGCGGCAATGAGCCCAGCAGCCTGCTCACGAGTGACGACGTTTCCGCCAATCACGTCGAGCTGGGGGTACTTCTCCTTGATGTACTTGATCATCTCAATCTGGTACATGCTGTTTCCCTGGCTGCTGTCGAGGATGACAATGTCAAGACCAGCATCTACGAGCTTCTGCAGACGGATCTTGTCCTCGGGTCGGGTACCGATGGCGGCCGCCGCGATCAGCTGCTTCGAGTGTGGGAGCTTGGACGCAAGCGGGAAGTTGAGGTTCTTCATCAAGTCGGAGCGAGACAGGAGCGCAATCAGGTTGAAGCTCTCGTCGACAATGGGAAGCTTGCCCTTCTTGGACTTGTTCAGGATGTCGTTGGCCTCCTTGAGCTCAACGCCGTGGCGGGCGGTTACGAGGTCGGTAGACATGACTGCGGTGACTGGGTCGTCGAGCTTGTCGTGGAACTGGATGTCTCGGGGTGTGATGATACCGACGAGCTTGGAGCGAAGAGTGCCGTTCTCTATAGCCATTGTCAGTGGGATGCTTCGCATAGAAGATGTCGACAAAACATGGTGGTGTTGAGGCAATTCAGATACATCTTCTCCACAGTAGGCGGAACCTTGCGGATGAACGAAAGTTATTTTGAAAGGTTGATCATCACGATGCGAGTGGGGGCAGGAACAACGGAGCAGAGTCTGACTTACCAGTGACTGGGAAACCACCGAATCCCCACTTCTCCTTGAGTGCCTTGGCCTCTCCAACAGTCGTGTTGGGGGAGATGACGACTGGGTCCAGGATGAAACCGTTCTCAAAGCGCTTGACTTTGCGAACCATCTCGGCCTGGTCGTCCTGGGAGCAGTTGTGGTGGATGACACCCAGACCTCCAAGGAGCGCAATGTGAATAGCCATGTTGTGCTCGGTGACGGTGTCCATGGGCGAGGAGACAAAGGGCGTCTTGAGGGAAATGCGCTTCGTGATTGGCGTGTCGAGGGCGACTTCGGCTGCGGGGAAGCCAATGTAGCCAGGAAGCATGAGGAAGTCATTGTATGTGAGACCGCCATTCTTCTTGGAGTCGATGAGCGTCTTGACGTCGATGCCATCGCGCTCGGGGTACTCGTTCTTGAGGACCTCGAGGGCCTTGGAGTAGTCCAAGGCGTTCTCAGCCGTGTTGGTCATGGCGTCACCGTTGGAGATGGGCATGATGGGTATAAAAAGAAACTTCTCAGGGACTTGAGAAGGGTAAGAGGGGTATCACTGAAGGAAACAGACCGTCGTTCTCAGCAAAGGACTCTGGCCGGGGAAAATCGAGGGTTTTCCCAAGAAGAAAAAGTTTGGAAGAGACTGCGGCGCGGAAAGAATTTCTGTGGGCTCCTCCGCCAAGAGTCTGCTGATGTAACCCCGCCTTTTAGCGTGACCACGACGCGTCCGAAGGGACACGATGCGCGCAACATGGCAACGTGTGCGTGTGTGTGTGTATTGGAGCAGGCATTCGAGTCTGCGGCCGTGTTGTCGTTGTCGAGTTGTCCAAATGCACGCTGGTTGCAGTAGCAGTCTCGGCCAACGACATTCGCAAGAGCCCACAAGGCCCTGAATGCCCTCTAGTAGAGACGGGTAGGGCGAAACCTGTCAACGGGGAGGTCCCTTTGACTTGTCGAGCAAAGACATGCCGACGAGGATGTAATTGTGCGCTTCGAAGGGGTACGCTAGACGAAGGTTTGGACGCGACGGCTCACCGTGCGACGTGTAGTAGGGCTGCCGTCGCCGTCATGGTGCCGGCCGTCTTGTCGCCCTACACTCCAGGCACCGTTGTCGCGACGTCGCGTAGACTGAAAATCTCTGGCGTGGTCGTAGGTCGGGGTGCTGGTCGGGGAGTGGATGGCTTGCCGCAGACGTGGCGATCAACAGCAGCAACCACGAAGAAGAAGACGCCGGACTAGCATGTTGTTTTGAGTTTGCCGGTCCGTGAAACGGGAGTCGGGATGGATGATTTTGGCGGCATGGAGATGGGATGCTGGGGTGGTTGGCACGACAACATGCGGCAAGCCATGGCAGCCTGAGTAAACATGCGCAAAAGCTTGGACTACACACGTCCGCTTCCAGTTTCAACGCCGCAGCCTTTCATCTACGATACCCAATTTCGATTTCGATTTCCCATTCCGCTATTTGCCCGTGCAGCGTAATACTGCGCGCTTGGTCGCAGGGCTTCAGACATTCGCTTGGTCGAGTTGGCGACTTTTGTTTTGGCGGCAGGCGCAGTCCATATCACTTGTAATTATCGCGGGCCTCCATGACGGTCTCTTGAGCCTCCACCACGACGCCCACGACAAACTTTCTTTGTTCTGTACGACGCATGCGGTGCAGGACTGGGTCGCAGTAACGCCCCCCGACTGTCGCGCCCGCCATGAGTTCCTACCTGACTGCCCCACGGTCGAGACCTGGGCACTCGGCCACCTCGCCCTCCCCGCTCCGCCAGACATCGACAGCCTCCAATGGCTCCTCCAACCACTCGCAATACCCCCCGAGCCGCTCCAGCACGCAGTCGAGCCATGCATCGAGCGGCTTCGGCTCCCTGTCGCACCGTCGCGGGCTGAGCGAAGCCACGGCTCTCTCGCGCCCGCGCACAGAAGACTACTTCGGATCCGCCGAGACTGACCCATCAGACATGTATTCGAGCATGCGCAGATCGCTACGGCCGGCATCGCCTGAGAAACAGGCGCCATCGTCTCCCGACAAGTCGATGAGGCCGACGACGCCCGTATACCCGCCCTCGCCCGAAAAACTACTCCGTCCCGCGACATTTTCGAATCCGCCATCGCCAGAGAAGCTGCTACGCCCAGCAAGTACTAGCCCGGTCCGGAGCAATAGCCATCTGCGATCATACAGCGTCGACAACACCTACTCCGCCTTCGATGGACCCTCGTCGCCGACAGCCAAGCCGCGCCCGCTCTCGCTAGCAGTATCACGACATGATTCCGTACGCGCGCCCACCCGCGACCACTCCTCCCGACCGCTATCCGTGCACCTGGAACGACCGGAACTTAAGAGCTTCCAGAAGTCTTCTACAGGTCACCTGCGCACTCTCTCCAAATTTGCCGAAGGCGCAAGCGACGATGACTTCGCCATCAAGTCTCCAGAACAGCAGGTCGTGGGCCTCAACGGACGGAGGAGACTGCAGCGGAACCCAGACCGGCAAAAAGCAGCGTCCTCGTGGGGAAGTCGGAATTGGATGGACCAACAACGGCAGTTTTTGCAGGCGTACGAATACCTGTGTCATATCGGAGAAGCCAAGGAGTGGATGGAGGATATTCTCGAGAATGATCTTCCGCCTGTCGTTGAGCTGGAGGAGGCACTGCGAAACGGCGTCACCCTAGCGGAGATCGTCCAGACCATCAAGGGACAGCCGCTGCGTATATTCCGTGATCCGAAGCTGCAATACCGACACTCCAACAACTACGCACACTTTTTCAAGTTCCTCGCCGAAATCGAACTGCCCGATCTGTTCCGCTTCGAGCTTGTCGATCTCTACGAGAAGAAGAATGTGCCCAAGGTCATCTACTGTATCCATGCGCTCTCATGGCTCTTGTTCCGGAAAGGCATCGTCGACTTCCGCATCGGTAACCTGGTGGGCAAACTCCAATTCGAGGACCACGAGCTCGAGGCTACACAAAAGGGTCTGGACAAGTCTGGTGTTAGTATGCCCAACTTCTCTGGCATGCAAGCAAACTTCCAAGTTGAACCAGAACCGGAGCCAGAGCCAGAGCCAGAGCCAGTCGAGTCTGAAGAAGACCGGATCGATCGGGAACTGGGCGAGAATGAGGAAATCATACTGGATCTGCAGGCACAGATGCGTGGTGCTCTTGTCAGGATACGCCTTGGAATGCTCATGGAAGAGCTCTGGGACCATGAATACCTCATTGCAGACCTGCAGGCACGCATTCGTGGCGACTGGGCTCGACAGATATCCACTTACCGCTTGGACATGAAGCGTTTCGCCGTCACTCTACAAGGTGCAGCAAGAGGTTACCTGGTGCGGTCGAGGCTACAAGGCGAGGAGCAGTTTTGGCACGCCAACGAGGCCCAGGTCTTGAAGGTACAGAATCTGTTCCGCGGACGCAAAGCCAGGGCAGAAGTCCAGTACACAAAGTCGAAAATCGAACGACACGAACACGGTATACGGCAATTCCAAGCAGCGATCCGAGGAGCACTCGAGCGACTACGCGTGTCAGACCGATACGAACAAACCCGCGACACCGAACCAGCTGTCATGCATGTGCAGGCTATGATTCGCGGCGCCCTTGTACGCGCGCAAGTCGATCGAGAATGGTCAGAGATACGGGAAAGCGAACCAGCTGTTATGCATGTGCAGGCGATGATTCGCGGCGCCCTTGTACGCGCGCAAGTCGACCGCGAATGGTCAGAGATACGAGAAAGCGAACCCCAAGTTGCGGATCTCCAGGCCGTCTCAAGAGCAATGCTTGTCCGCCAATCCATGCGTGCTGACCAGGAAGGTCTCCGTCAACACGAGTCTATGATTACCCTACTACAGTCCGCCGCACGAGGTCTCCTTGCACGAAACAAGGAAGCTGCGCAGCAAAAGAAGCTGGTAAGCACCAACGTTGATTGGTCTCGTCTTCAGTCCCAAGTTCGCGCCAATGTCTTGAGAAATTCTGTCAGAGAGATCCATCAGTTCCTCTACGCCGAAGAACCTCAGGTTACCGATTTACAGGCGGTCGCTAGAGGTGGGAAGATGCGTGCAGAAGTTACTGACATTCTCACGCATCTGCACGAGCAAGAACCCGTCGTTCTGTCACTGCAGTCCTACATTCGCGGTTTCCTTTCACGGCAGAAGCACTTTTCTGATCTCAAGGCACTCAAGGCACAAGAACCGACCATCTTGGATCTGCAATCAGCCTGCCGAGGCTTCATGCAGCGTCAACGAACGTACGAGACGCTCTGTGAGATCAACGCTCAGGAGCCCGAAACAGTCGACCTTCAAGCTGTTGCGCGTGGTATGCTGGCCAGGTTGCGAATCGGCATGCAGCTCGGTCAAGTGGAGGAACACGAAGAGGCCATTGTCGAATTGCAGACCTTGGCGCGCGGTTTGATAATTCGTCAGAAGTTTGCAGAGAAGCAGCAATTCTACAAGGAGAACATGGAAAAGGTCATCAAGGTGCAGAGCTTTATTCGGGGTCGCCAACAGGGTGAGGCCTACAAGAGCTTGACTAGCGGAACCAACCCTCCAGTGTCAACGGTCAAGAACTTTGTGCATCTCCTCAACGACAACGACATTGATTTTGACGAGGAAATCGGTAAGTTGCAGTTTTCTTGTCATGACCGAAATGTACTGACAGTATATCAGAGTTTGAACGTCTGCGCAAGACCGTAGTCCAGCACGTACGCCAGAACGAGCTCGCAGAGCAATACGTCGACCAGCTTGACATCAAGATTGCTCTGCTCGTAAAGAACAAGATCACTCTTGACGAGGTCGTCAAGCACCAGAAGCACTTTGGAGGCAACGTCGGAACCCTACTCAGCAGCAAGGACATTTCCTCCAAGGACCCTTTCGATCTCAAGGCCCTCAACAAGAACTCGCGCCGGAAGCTGGAGCAGTACCAGGAGCTCTTCTTTGTTCTGCAGACCCAGCCACAGTACATGGCAAGGCTGTTCAGGCGCATACGTGAACAGAGCCTGGCCGAGGGCGACATCAAACGCATCGAGCAGCTGACTATGAGTATGTTTGGACTGGCCCAGAAGCGCAGGGAAGAGTACTGGCTATTGAAGCTACTCACCCGATCGCTAAAGGAAGAGATTGAGGGGTGCGCGAACCTCCACGAGTACCTCCGTGGTAACTTCTTCTGGAGCAAACTATTCGCCAACTACGTCAGATCACCACGAGACCGCAAGTTCCTCAAGGAGGTTCTCGGACCGGTCATTCGCGAAAACATCATCGAGAATGAGCATCTAGACCTGGAGAGCGATCCAATGCAGATCTACCGTTCTGCCATCAACAACGAAGAGCTCCGCACTGGCCAAAGAAGTCACCGTGACCCGAACGTCTCGCGAGATGTAGCGCTCAAGGACCCTGAGACGCGTGGAACCTTTATTCACAACCTACAAGATCTCCGCGATGTCGCAGACCAATACTTCACCATGTTCGAGGAGGTGCTACACCGTATGCCTTACGGCGTCCGTTATATCGCACAGCAGATGTTCGAAGAGCTGCGTTTAAAGTTCCCCTACGAAGCACAAGAGCAGCTTCTGCAAATTACCGGCCACTGGGTCTGGAAGGCTTACATCCAACCTGCGCTGTTGCAGCCCCAGCACTGGGGTGTCGTCGACCGCGGTCTATCGCCAGTCATGAACAGAAACCTCGGGGCTGTTGCCAAGGTTCTCAGTCAAATCGCCTGCGGTAAGCTGTTTGGTGGTGAAGATCTCTACCTACAGCCTCTTAACAGCTACATCACGGAGGCCATCGATCGCCTGCAAGACATCTGGTCGAATATGATCAACGTCCGCGCCGCCGAAGCTCAGTTCGAGATTGACGAATTCAACGATCTTTTCGCAAGAACCAAGCCGACACTCTACATCAAGCTCGCAGATGTATTCGCCATCCACAACCTCGTCATCGACGACCTACCAAGTTTGTGTCCCTCGCAAGACGATCCTCTCCGCGAGATTATCCGTGAGCTCGGTAGCGCGAAGAACAACGAGAACGAGCTTCTGCACGTCAGCTCCAGCGAAATCACCTTGACGCTGAATCCCAAGTACCACGAGCAAGAGGGTGAGTTTTACCATTACCCGCATCTTACGTCGACTAACATTTCCAGATCCCGACTCCGCCATCAAATCCCTCTTCATGGAGACCAAGCGCTACGTCCTCTACATCATCCGCATCCAGACCGGCGCCAACCTTACCGAAATCATGACCAAGCCCATCACGCCCGACGACGAAGCCCGCTGGGAAGCCCTCGTCAACGAAGAAATCATCGCCCAGCGAAGAGACCGCTCGCGCAAACAATCCAACGTCGTCCGCTCGTCCGCCGCATCGACCTACACCCAGGACATGGGCTCCCACTCCGTCCTCGACCTCGACTACCCCACTCTCAAGCAATACTGCCTAGAGAACATGGTGCAACTCCAGCGCGCAGGCCGTATCTCGCACACGAACAACTACCAGGACCTTCTTAATGCTATCGCGGTCGATATCCGGACGAAGCACCGCCGCCGCATCCAGCGCGCTAAAGAGTTGGAAGGCGTAAGAACTACGCTCGCGGCTTTGGACGAGAAGGCGCATTTCCTGGAATCGCAGTTGAAGAGCTACAACGACTACATTGAACAAGCCATGGTGACATTGCAGTCCAAGAAGGGCAAGAAGAAGTTTCTACTCCCTTTTACCCGCCAGTACAATCACCAGCGCGAATTGAAGAATTCGGGCCGAGAATACCGCTTTGGCTCATTTAAATACTCGGCAAGGAATCTGGCTGAGAAGGGTATTTTGATCTCGTGGTCCGGAT
The DNA here is from genome assembly GCF_042100115.1 of Alternaria dauci. Taxonomy (NCBI): domain Eukaryota; kingdom Fungi; phylum Ascomycota; class Dothideomycetes; order Pleosporales; family Pleosporaceae; genus Alternaria; species Alternaria dauci. Next base: position 361,344 of record NC_091273.1, read on the forward strand.
ACGATGAGCGCATGTGGGATCGTCTTGATATTACCATTTCGTCGAATCAGACGGGTATCTTTGAGATTCAGGGCAGTCAGGGGTCCATGATGATTCCCGGTGCGTTTGCGGAGGTGCCACTGGATGGGCTGCTGCAGGCGCAGTTTGATAATCATCAGTTTATGAATTTGTTTGGTGAGGGGGCGGCGGGTGGTGGTGCTGGTGGTAGTAAGATGATTGGGAGTGGAGTGGATGGCGTGGCGAGGGTCAACGTTAATTTGTTTTTGCATTTGATTTTCAAGAAGTTTTATAGGGATGGGTGAGGGAAGATAACGGCCTTGTTTGTCTCTTTGCATGGGATGGGATTGGGGGTGTTTATGGTGGTGTGGGATGGTGGGCGAACTGTTATACCTTGGTTTCTGTTTTTCTTTGTGTGTATGTGTTTTCGAGATGCATTTCCATGGTCGGGAAAGGTGTTGTTGGTTACGACCATGATGGTATCTTCTTGTTCGTTGGATGACTTGTACTTCCTTCTTCTGTCTTCTTCTTTCTCAAGATTTTTTTTTATTTTTGGAGATGATACATGGATACCTGTCTTAGCATCAATACATTTTACATAATTTGTAACTGGATGTGTGCATTCGATCCGTTCGACAGAGACTAAACACTTCTTTCCTCTTGGGTATGGAAACGCCGATCAACATGAGATCGGGAAACATGGGTCCTTCTTCAAGGCGCATCCCGATGTGATACAAGTGTATAGCCATATCAAGGACACTGTTATCAACCAGCTAGAAATCCTCCACATATTCGACACTGTCACAGTTTAGATTATCAGAGTCATTTATCCACACGGTAATGATGCGCTCACAGGTCCAAGCATATAGTAAATTTATAAGCTAGAGTACATGATATCGTGTAGTAAAGACCCCATCCGCGGGAATCAGCCTGCCAAGGCCAATCACACGACAACAAGTGTCGTGAATGACTGCCTAATCCAACACGACATTCCACTGCTCTTCTCCCTGCAAGAAAATACCACTTCGGCTATCGGTCGTTTGGTTCTCTGGCGGTATCGTGACGTTGATACCGGGGAACATAATCATAGCTGCAGTAGCAGCAAGGGATCGAAAGAAGAAAAGAAAATGTAGTACTAGCGTCGTGAGATGTTGCTAAGAACTGTTGTTGAGGTACATGTTATGAGTACCGTGATAGGTTTCTAAGGACTGTTGCCGAAATAAAGGTTGCGAGCGCTATAATGGGTGACCAAGGACGGTTGCCGAAATACATGTTGTGTGTTCCGTAACAAGTTCCCAAGGATCGTTGCCGACATACATATTGTGTGTTCCGTAATACAGACGCTATGGTTTGGGCTTCGGACTCGTTCGTGGTGATCTTATGACTTTGTACAGCCAGATTGTGAGCGAATGCGCCAGCGGATATTTGGAGGTGCGAAGGAGAAAAGGAGCTGCCAGATACCGTAGGGGCGAAGGAAAGGAGAAGCTGGCGGATACCCAGAGGAGAGAAGGAGAATATGAGCTCGTTGATACCCTTGGAGGGAAGGAGAAGAGAAGCTGTCGAAGATACCGTCTTGCCCGAAGGGAGATCGTGTGGTGGAGTTGGAGTATCGCTTCTAAAGGTGTCTCATGCTGGCTTGTGGGTTCAGGCTCGTAGGTGGGCTCTGCCCAGGAAAGGGATGTAACAATGACAAAGCCATCATGAGAGAAGTTTGAGAATGCTCATGAGGTGTGTTGTGAAGATGAGTACCGATGAAGTGGTAGAGAAGATGAGGATGGAAGTGAAATGGTTTGGGCGTGCAGGAATCAAGTACTTATACCCTTCCTTCCACTAGCCTAGCCTGAGAACCGACTAGTGATTGTGGGCAAGCACCTAGCGTACCGTTCTTGGCCATTGATGTTAGTAGAAGCTACTTATGGGTATACTACGTATTGCGGAAAGTGTACGTGGCCTGTGGTTCCTGTGTCATTGCAGTACCATGGAAATCTGGCAAGTTCGTCTCGGATGATTGTACACTGCAATCCAGGATGTTTGAGCAACCGTGTCAGCGACAGAGGGAAGCTGCTGTTTTGTGCTGTCATAGAGGACTGTGTCAACGGGACTGAATTTCAGTTGGTGCAAAGATCATGCCAGTCTCAATTTCTTGTAGCCATCCCTTCTTCTAACTGCGGTACTTCTAATCCGAGAGGCTCTCTTACGTATGAAGTATATGGAATTCGGGAGTTGTGAGTGGCTTGTCGACCATGGGTCGGTGATGGGTCATCGCCATACCGTCGTCGATTGTAGCCATTAACATCCTAGAAAAAGGCCTGTAACAAGTTATTTGAAGAGATAGTTCTCTCGCGGTACTACGAAGTACATTTCTTTCATCTGTAAGAATTTATTAGCTGCGTTGTAGTACGTGATGAGCAAAAGAGTCCTTGTTGTGACAGATCTTACTTCCGGCTTTCTCTGCACCGCGAGGGCCTTTCTGCCTCTTCAGCTCGTGACACTAAACCATGGCCACTGTCCAATTTATCCACTTTCTCCCATGATACTTTGATAATACAAATTAGCTTGAGCCGATGACGACTTCCTTCATCCTCAACGACCCAAGCAAACGTATTCTCTCAAACGGAGAAATTTGCAAGTAAAAAAGATGCTCGCCAGAAAACCAGTTTCCACAAACATGCTCATGGGGGTATATATCGCTATCGTCATAACTTCATATAGCCACCTGTAGGCCTTCGCACCCCCCTTTACCGGGCATAATCAGCCTATATTATCATCTCCCCCTCCTCACCCCCCGCACCCCCAACCTCCTCCCCATCATCCTCATCCAGGTCCTCCAACGGATAAGTAAGTATCGCCGCAACATTACCCAGCCCCTCCAGCCGCTTCCCAGACTCGTGCAACGAACTAAGAACACGTACCTCACCACCTTCCACATCGCGCACCTGATCCACCAGCTTCACCCACCGCCGCCTCTCTTTAACATTCTGCGCGCGGAACAGTGCATTGTTAATAAGGAGCACCCCGCCTCCGCGTCCAACTGCGCCTTTCGCAACAGCGCGTTCCACTTCCCGAGGACCGTACCACGCGCGTCCGTCGTCGAGGCGCATGAGCGTGCTAAATTTATCCATGAGCGCGGTTTCGCGGGCAAACTTTGTGTCTGAGAGTTTATTTGTGATGGCGGGAGAGGAAAGGACTTCGTTGAGGGAGTGCGTGTGCGCTGACGACGAGTGTGCGATGATGATGGTGGGTATAAGCGCCATGAGCGGTTTATTTGTTGTCCGTATCGCTTCCGCTTTGATGTATTGCAGGAACGCTGTTGCTACGAAGCCCGGACTTGCGAGCAGCAGGGGCAGCGTCTTTGCGCCCTGTGCGGTGCTTGACGAGTTTGGTAGGTCGATTTGGCGGAGGAGCGTGGACAGCGTCGTGGCGAAGAAGCGGTCCATGCCTTTGCTATGTCCGTCGACGCCGCCTCTGCGTTTTCGGGGCACGGGGACCTCGACTTTTTGGCGCAGTATGGTTTGGTGCTCGGTGATGATGCAGATGTGTGCGATGCCTTCTCCCATTACGACGGCCCATAGCTCGGCGCGGTTCGACGCGTCGCAGGCCTCTTTTAGCTGTTCTAACGCGACACTGTCCCAGCCGTCTGCTTTCTCAATGGTGAATTTGCGGTTCAGCTCCAGATCGAGTGTGTGATGCTGTCCTAGTTTGACGTGCTCGTTTTCTTTAGCTACGCGACCGGAAACGTGGAGTTGTTCTGAACCGACGTCGAAATCGGTCGATGTCACGGTGATGGTGAGATCCATTGCGATTCTTTGCGACGACGTGGACCCGGCATCAGATGTCTTCGAGACTCGCCGTACTGCCTTGGCGCGTATTTGGTCGTGTTCTTGGATGAGGTTGTAGGCGTGCCACATATCCTCTGGCTCCTCTGGCAGCAGGGTGACAAACCCGGCGCCTGTTTTTTGTTCGATCTGGCTTTTGAGCAACTTCATGATGGTGCGGTCGTGCGTATGTTTGCATATAGGGTCGGCGGTGGCGGTGATGGGGGGAGAATAACCAGGCGCGTCAGGTTCGCCGCGCAGCGTGAACTTTTGGAAGATGGTGACGCAACCGTGGGCCGATGGAGGGGCACCAAGTACCGGCAAGGGTCCACCCTACCCACATGTCACTCCAAAGGTGTTCACTGACTCCCACAGTGTGTGATATCAACATAAATTGTTGTATATCCTCCCAGGCTCCTTTTCGGACCAATGCGCGACTCTGAAGAGAATGTCTCTTCGCTTGGCTGGATGGATTCACAAGGCTTCTGCGCAGCCAGGCTTAACAAGCAGCAGGTATCATTTTGCAAAAAGACTGAGAAACACGGACATTGAACAAAGCAACTTGACATTCGCTCGTAGCTGATGTAGCCGCTTTACAGATTATAAGATAGATATATACAAGAATATTACGTAAACCAAGACAACCCGCTCTACCTGGCCTTGATAATCTCCGCAGCCTTCTCACCAATACCGTACATGGTAGCCTGGAGATGGCAAGACGGGATAATCGGAATGATGGACGCATCCACAACAGAAAGATGCTGGGTACCATACACCAACAGCTTGTCGCTAACACAGCCACCATCCCTCTCAGGCATCATCGGGCAAGAGCCAGACGGGTGAGCAAGCGTAGGACTCAACATGGACTGCGCAAGCAGAGAGCTGTAAATCTCCTCATCCGACGTGTACTGAGCACCCGGCACCATCTCCGAAATCTGCTTGCTAGCGAGCTCAGGACGGGCCCACACGGTGCGGAAGAAGCGCAGACCAACCGCCATAATCATACGGTCAATAGGGTTGACGAAAGCGTTGTAGATGACGTTAGGAGGACCAGTAGGGTTCTTGGCGTCAATGTACACAGTACCGCGCGACAGCGGCTTCTCGACGCCAACAAGGCCGTAGCTGCCATCGGCAGGGACCGGGAACTCTGCGACGGCAGCGTCCTTGCGCGAGAACAGGTCGGCGATGACGGCGCGCTGCTTGGCGAAGCCGCTCGCGAGCTTCTTGTTCGACTTGTAGATGCTGGGGAGGAAGTCGGTGGCTTTTTGGCTGCCGAGGCGGCTGATGAGGCTGTCCGTGTCGTTGGTCATGTCGGGCAGGGAGATGAAGGCCAGAGCGTTGCCGCGGGCATATGTGTAAGGACCGGTCTTGTGCTCAACGTATTGCTCCCACGCCGAGGCGTTGAAGGTGGCGTTGGTCATGAGCGAGTTCTGGTTGGGGAAGTAGTTGGAAGTCGTGTTGAAAACGACGGTGGCGTAGGGGTGGTCCTGGAAGTTGGAGCCGACAGCGTCGAGCTCAACCCTGACCGGGATGCCTGCAGCCTTCAGGACGGACTTGGGGCCAACACCGCTGAGCTGGAGCAGCTTGGGCGTCTGGATAGCACCGGCAGCCAGGACGACTTCCTTCTTGGCGTAGAAGGTAGCCTTCTGGCCGGTCTTGTCCGTCACCTCGATACCAGTGGCCATGGCCTTCTTCTTGCTATCAAAGATGATCTTGTCGGCAGTGGTACCAGTGAGGATGTGGAGGTTGGTACGGGTCTGGATGGGGTCGTAGTACGCGTAACGGGCGTGCGCACGACGTCCAGTAGTAGCATCCATGGTGTTGGCGTACCACGAAGGACCGTAGGCCTCACCAGCATTTCCATCCTGTGGGACGTAGATACCGGTCGCCTTCCATGCCGCCCAGTAGTCCTTAATATCCTCATACTGGTTGGAAGTGATGGAGACAGTCAACGGACCGTTGCCGTAGGTCGACTCGTCCCAGGTGATGTTGAAGTCCTTGACAACATCGGGAGTAGGAGGCTGGAAAGTGGTACCCTTGATAAAGGCCTCCTCCATTCCCTTCCATCCCCATCCCTTGTTGCCAAGAGCCTCCCAGGCATCGTAGTCGGCAGCAGAGCCACGGTCGTAGACCATGCCGTTGATGACTGATCCACCACCGAGGACCTTAGCAACGATGACCGCGTAGGAACTGTTGCCGAGACCTGGCTCTGGGAGCGAGTTGATGTTCTCCCAGATCAAACCAGCAGCCGAGGTCAAGTCGTTGGCCTTGTAAGGAATCTTGGTGTTGTCGTTGTCGACATTGTCACCAGCTTCGACAACAAGTACGGTCTCTGTCCAGCTGTGTTAGTAAATCGTGGATGAATAGAGTGCCGTCATACGTACTGCTCTTGTCCTCGGTAATACGGTTGGCGACAATCAAACCAGTAACACCACCTCCTACAATAACGTAGTCATACTGGGGCTTGGCGGCAGCACCAAGAACGGGTGCCACAATTACAGCCAGAAGCTGAACAGCAACGGCCAAGCGAGAGAATACAGGCATCTTGAGAATCCAAAAGAAAACAAGGTTAAACGAGGGTGACTTTGGATGCGCGCTGCAATGGAATTCCGAAGGGGTGCACCCACTAGATGCTTTATACGGACCGAACAAAACACTTACTCGCTCCTCACATTGGTCGAGAACCTGTTCGCCACGTGGGAAAGCCGATGTTGCGGTGTTATCTTACCGATTCCATCCAAGAAGTAGTCGGCCCACAAATACCTCCAGGCAAACAATAGTCTGGTAAATTGTTTGTATGCAATGTGGCGCGGTGCTTGCGGCTGCCAGGTACACATCCGTTCTAGAATGCGAACCTGTCATCCTTCTGGTAGGGGTTCGGCAGTCTGCGCCTAAAAACAGGGCGCATAGAGATCGTGCGCTTGCTCCTCCCTGACTCCTGGTGAACATCAGGGCCTTGTGGGCTCCGTCACGGTCCGGGGCCGGGGTTCAACGTTCTTCCACTAGAAGAGATAAGCTCGCGGCAGTCAAGATTGGAGCAAGCTACGTTCGGTGGGCTGATGTTGTGGTGGGCCGATGCAAATCTCTGCGGCTCGTATGTAGAGTATAGAGACGGACCGGATGGACGATTCATGGTCTTTTCAAAATGGGTGTCTCGAGCCCCGCTTTTAGACGGGAGGCAAGACACAAACCACGGACAGATGTACTCGGCGGTAAACTAGCATGTGATTGAGTTTGGGCTACAGGTGTAGCAACGGCAGCGGCGTAAACAATATAATACGAATCTGGGGTACGTTTAGGGTCCCATGGAACGCATTATGACTTTGGAGATTTCATAAAGGACTGCAGGAGGGATGCGGCCTGCCTTGAGACTCGGCAGGTACGGTTTTGCGCTCGATGTAGCGTAAAAGGGCACCAGGGGACCCAGTCCTCTGATTCGCTATTGTGACCTATCTCGGGAGACCGGGTACCGCGATTTCGGAGAATGGGCGCCTTTTTGGGGTCAATGTCCTGCTCGCTTGGATAGAATATTCCGCTAAGCTTTTGATCAGCATATCGTTTCCCTTCCATTTTTCCGGCATTTAGGCTTCGTAACGGTCTGCTCAGTGAGGCACACTGCGAGTGGCAACAGTGCACAAGTCCTGATCGTTGATATTCAGTGCCAGATGAGTGGGCTGGAAGCGAATTTGCTTGGGCGCGTCAGAGCGTCATTCTCCACGTTTGATGTAACTTCAGGGTGCTGATTCAGAGGCTTCTCGTGGTAACGGCGTTCAGTGGAGCAGAGGAGACCCGGCCCCTTGACCTCGCAGTTCCGCGTTCTTCCCTGTAGTTTGAGTTTTAGACTCGGTCGGGTCGCGACAAGGGTCGGACCACATTCTGCCCGTGACGAGGGCCCGACGAAATGTCTGGGTACCGAGAGATACAATCGTTTCAGACTCGATCGCAAGCCCATGTCTTCATGTAGCACTGCGTGCGCGATGGTGATGCAACACTACGTCGTCGTTGACAGCAATCCTTCCGCCTCCAGAAGGCTGGAAAGGAATGAGGATTTGGCGGGGATGGTGGCGCAAAGGGTGGCTTCGGCTCTTGATACCGTGAACACGCGGCATTGTTCTAGCTAGCACGCTAGAGGCACTAGCCCCACTAGCTTTGTCTGACCTGACATTCGCTACCACCTCTTCCACCATGCCCACCCTTTGGTGAGATAGACGAAAGATTGCGCAACGTGCCCACGCCGCGACACACCGCGACGATGCAAGATCGCTCGTTCGCCCTGAGGCCCATCGACCGGGTAAATGCGCGCACCGAGTGTCCCACCAGCGTTGCGACCGAGGTTTGCGGACCTTGGATCTGCTACAAGATCTACAACATGCGTCGCCGTATGCCATCGTTGTCCTGCTCGTACATAGCCACGCCACCGTCTGTACATGGTGTGACCTGTCCGTTTGTGTAGTCTGCACTCGATTCATGGAGTCCCGCTCGCTGAACCTTTTGCTCCAATTGGGCTAAATTGCAGCATGTGGGGCCTCAATTTATGCGGCATCACTTCCAATTCTGCTCGGAGTGCGTGAGCCTAGGATGCACTGCCAGAGATACCCGTGTTGGAGCGTTTCAAATGACGGTCTCGAGCGAGCGCACCTTCTTTGATCGATCTGGCGGCCTTCTCCCGTCGCCGCGACCGTGCTGCTTAGCCTTCGCTTCGCCAGTTCTCACCCAGTGCGGCCGACTCGAGAGATGAGTGGCGCTGAAGAGCATACTTGAAAACCCCCGACGCACTTCCGTTCATTGAGTGGACGTCTGCTTTTTCTTCTTGCTCCCCGATTGTGATCTTTGCAACCCATGCCATAGCGCACTCCGATAGACCCCGCCCCAGTGCATCATGGACACCACAGGCACACAAGAATGGCCGGACCAACGATTGAAGGTCCTCGTTCCGGTATGGACCTTAGCGACGATCAGTACCGCATTCTTGGTGTGGAGAGTCGTGTATGGACTGCAATCGCGCAAGTTCATCACCTGTGACTACCTGTTGATCATAGCCACTGTGAGTCTCGGCGCGCTCCAGCCCTACAACCACGCCGGCAGCATGCATCTCGGTGCTGATATGGCGATCACAGGCTCTCAACATCACAGCGACGTCACTCAACCAGATCGTCGTGAACAATGGTCTTGGACGCCACATCATGGACCCTACGGTTCTACCGAACCTCAGGACCTACAGTTACTATCTGTGGATCACTCAAATCGTTAGTAAGTTTGCAGGAGCATACCCGAATCCCTTGTTTGCTGACGTATGGCGCGCAGACATCATTGCCGTTGCGTTTCTGAAGTGGTCCATTTGCGCTTGGCTGCTCGTGCTGAACTTTTCCACCTTGTACCGAGTCATCATCTGGCTCTCCATCTTGATGGTTACTGCGTTCAATTTCCTTGCACCAGTTTTGACATTGTTCGGATGCACACCCCTGGAGCGAAACTGGAACTTTGGATATACTGGAGAAAGCCATTGCTGGGCCAGAGGCACACTCGCGCTATCCTACTTCCAGGGCGTCAGCAACATCATCACCGACGTGGTCTACATGGCTGCACCTCTCATTTATCTCTCGCGCGTCCAGTTGAACAGCCGAACTCAATGGGGTATCCGCGTTGTTTTCCTACTCAGTATTCCGTAAGTGAAGACATTTACGCCTACAAAAGAACCACCACTAACCTTCTGCAGTGCGACAATATGTTCAATCTTCAAAACCATCGAACTCAAGTCAATTACCAAGACGCAAGATCCTACATGGGACGGTGTCTCTCTCACCATCTGGTCCAGTTCCGAACTGTCCATCGGTATCCTCATCGCATCGCTCCCACCGCTCCGCAAAGCATTCGACCACCTCTTCAGAAAGATCCTGCCCTCCACCATGACTGGCTCAGGAAAGACACCAAAATACGGCTACGGTCGCTCCACCGGCCAAGGCGCAAACAGCATCCACATGAAGAACTTCCAAGGCAGCAAAGCCTACCACTCCCGGCTACCCGGCGAGAGCATCCTAGACGGCGACGATGAGAGCGATCGCGCCATCCTGCCCGACGAAGAGAACAAGGGCCCTGGCATCATGAAGAGCACTAATGTCCAAGTCACCGTCTCAGAAGACATTGAGGAAGCGGGCAGTAGTTCAAATTCCAAGGGCGGCGAGAGCCCCAAGGCATATAAACCAGAGATTGACTGGGCGAGTCCACACTTGGAGAGTGGCAATGGGCCGCACCATCAAGCTCGATAATGACGATTTTACTTTACGGTCTAAAGAGGGAGGTTTCATTTGTGTGTATATAGTTTAAGGTCTATGTTGGGCAGTGGCTGGGCTACTTTCATGGTTTGGATACCCACGTTTTCTCATGTACATGATGCGATATCATCCTGTATCGAGCAGATGGCTCGTAATGACACTATCATCTTCTTGACTCATGCGAGCACGCCTCTCACTAATCCGTTACCGCGTCCAATATACCACACCCGAGTACACGGTAGTCCAACACACGACTAAACCTTTGTCGGAAGGATTCTTACACTTCTGATACCGCTTGGCAATATTACACTCGTCGGACACAATACCGAAAGTAGACGGTGGTCATATTGGAGGCGCTTTCATACCGTCAGCATACCGGCGCACCGGCGATAAAGATTCGGACATGTATTTATGCAAACGAGATCGGAGACAAAGCTGACTATGGTATATGCAATTCTTCCTGTCCCGTTTCATCGTTTCCACGATGTGGATGTAATAACAGCCAGATATATCGTCGACCATCCAAACCCACTACGCAGCGTATGCTAACCTAAGCAAACACACGACCCGACCGAAAGTTTACAAACTGCTCCCTCATCACCTCTCTTTAACCCGTAGAACAATAACAGAATTAACAACTTTAGTCCACGGATGTACCTCGGCGAGAATCTCAAACCCAATAGCCTGGATATCCTCGGATAGCTCCAATATCTGTATCCTTTTTGTCAGCAATTCGGTCCTTCTGAGCGATCACGCAGAGCAAGTATCACAAACTGACCGGATACAAGACACTCCGCATACCCTGTGCACTTCTCGCTACTACCAATGTTCCAGGCACCAACTTACTCGCCATACTCTTCAGGATGGCGAGCTTGGTATACGTATCTGTGCCGACGAGTGCGGCAAGGAATACGACATCGCATGATTGCCATTCTGGTGGCGGTGACGATGTTTCTGGTGTAGTAATGTCTTGGTGGGCGAAGCTCATGCGGTTGTCCTGGTAGCCTAGGCGCTTGCACAAGCTTTCGCTGATGGACAATGCGGAAGCATCTCTATCTATGTTGTATACTTGTGCAAGCGGATGACGGTCCAGGAAACAGAGCGAGGTGAGTGGCAACGGGCCTGAGCCGATGAATGCGATTCTGGATGGCGGCGTCGGGAGGAACGCTTCTATGGTTGCGCATTCCAGCCGCGAGAGATCAACATAATTTTGGTAGTAAGGGAACGTCTGGAGAATGCTCGATGTCTGTTGTTGTTGTTCTGCTGGGAATGGTTAAAGTGCCTGTCAAGAAAAGAAGAATGTATTACCGAGTAATACGTACTGTCGAGATCGTTAAGCATGCGCTTCGCCCAGTGTTTCTCCAATTCGCCTTCGGCTTCTGAACATAGCGGTCTTAGGTTCGAGCAAAGACCCTCTATACCGGGTATGCGGAAGAAATATGATGTGAATTCCGTGCTGTAGGGTACGACGCAGAGATTCACGAGTTTTGTCAAAAGAGAGTTGACCTGCTCACAAGGTGCCAACGACGATAGTCCGCTGAGTACCGTGTATATCTCTCTGATTTCGGAGGCTATTCGATGCGCTGCAGTACTTGTCGCGTTCGGTGTGGCAGGAGGGGTAACGGCCAGGACGGAATCGACAGGGGTAGTTGGCTTGGACAGTGATGTCGTAGTCTTGCGTTCAATGGTCGCCATGCTGAAATACAAGCGATAAACTTGCTTTGCCTGTTATGTCAGGTTGTAGAATTGTATTTGAGCATATGGCTAAGACGCAAAGTATCAGTTTGGCAAAGTTTTATACGCTACTGTCAATGTCAGCTGTTGCATCAAGAACAAGCAACACACGCGCGCATGTGTAGACTAGAAAAACTCTTTCGTGTTTGCCATGTGTCAAACGTGTTAAGCGGTAATATCGTTTGTCTGGTTGGCTGAGTACCATGATGGTCGTGTGGGATAGTAAGTTTAGCTAGGGATGACCCGAAATACTAGCAGGATCTACGCTCAATGTAGTACAAATGTGTGGGGTTGGATACTTGTTGGGCATAGAGTGTTGGATATAGACCTACAGATTTTACTCCCGAAGCAGGGACGCGTTGCGACCCGCATCTTCAGACCCTAAGGGCAGTGTGCAGATCAAAGATCCCTTTCTCGCCCGTAGCTCTCCGTTCGAATACTCGGAGAAATCGAAGATTGATTGGCGGCCGCCTTAGCCGCTCACTCGCATATGATATGTCAATGGCTTGTCGGGCTGATGTCAGGCGTGGAGGTATAGGCCGCCGCGAGAGACCTTGCCGCTCATACTCTTTACCGCGGAGGCTTTCCATGACTGAGCCGTTAAAAGACTCGTTTGCCGCCCACCCACGTCTCTTTCACTGTCACCTTCCGTAATGACTCTGGGTCCAGAGATTCCAATGGTTCGTCAAGCACAATCCAGTCCGCATACGCTCCCACCTCGATGACACCAGCTTTGCCTTCTAGGAACGCACCGTACGCAGGGTTTACTGTGAAGCCCTCCAGTGCTTGTTCGAAAGTGAGGCTTTCATCAGGGTACCAGCCGGTCTTGCCACCATCTGGATCCAAGCCAGTATGTGGGCTTCTTCGCGTGATCGCTGCGTACATTCCTTCAAAGATGCTTGCAGGCTCCACTGGAAAGTCGCTTCCAAGGACTGGGCGAAGTGGTAACAGCGACCGCATCCTGTATGCCTCATCCTTTGTTCGTTGCTGACCAAGCCTACTCTCCGCGTATCCCATATCCGAGGTCGCGTGCGTGGGTTGTATTGACGGAATGATGCCAAGCTCTGACATTCGACGCTGGTCATCTGGATGAATGATCTGGGCGTGTTCGATGCGGAAACGATGCTTAGCTTGACAGTCACGGGGGCTAGCGTGGGGGCATAAGCTCTTCAGCACCGCCTCGAACGCATCAATCGCAAGCCTATTAGCAAGATCCCCTATAGCATGGATGTTTACTTGATATCCCGCGTTGACGGCCCACTCATGCGTCACACGTGACAGTGTAGTTGCGTTGACGAGGAGCGAGCCAGAGGACTCTGGCAAGTCGCTGTATGGCTCGATCATAGCTGAGCCCCAAGAACCCAAGGCTCCGTCTATAAGGCGTTAGTGTATATGCGAGAGTGGATCGTTCACACGTACCTCCGAAAAGCTTGACGCTCCTTACATGGAATTTTCCATTTGACGTCGAAACTTTCTTTACAGCTTCGGGACAGAAAGTGTTGCGCACATCGCACTCGACCATGGCGTTGACTCTCACAGTCCAGTCCGGATCGTTTGCAAGCTCTTCATAGAGCTCCAAGTCTCCTGGTATTACGCCGGCGTCGTGCATTCCGACGATGCCATACTTGTTCAAGTCAGACATGGCGGTTTTGATGAACTCGGTTTTGCGCGCTTTGTTGGGCTTCGGGTAATGCTCCAGGACGATATCCATGGCATTGTCGCAGAAGACACCCTTTGCTGGGACATCGCCTCCGGGAGGTACGTCGAACGGCGGGAGAAGATCAAGTACTTTCTCAGATACCCCTTGAACAAGCGTACCGAGTTAGTGCGTCTGTCGTACGTGCTCGCTCATACGATCCACTTACAAATGCAATGTACGTCGACCTACACTAAGTCAGTATGTGTGTCGATCGCAGTCCTTGCGGAGCACTAACCCGATCCAGCATGACATAAAGGTTCGCGAAGCTGTCATCAACCTCCAGATCTGCCTACGCGAAGATTTAGTAAGAGTCGGGTTGCCATGGCCAGCTCAACCTGATCGGTAGTAACGTACCGCGGTAGGCCACTTGCCCTCAAAATGAGCTTGATCCCAGCCGACGCCTCTTAGCCACTGCTCACTGGATCCCTTTTCCGGACGGGCTGCCCTGTATTCTACCAGCCTCTTCTGTACCTCATCCATTGATTCGGCACCAAAGAGACTCACGGAATCCAGAGACTCTCCAAACTGTATTAAGTGACCGTGTCCATCCCACAGACCAGGATATACGTAGCCGGTACGTGCTTCTTTGACCGTAGCATCGGATACGAAGTCTAGGAAGACGCTGGAGAACTTGCCATCATGGATTGTGAAACACTCACCCTGTGGAAGCTTCGACGATAGTGTCCTGACGTTCCTGTAGCAGTGTGTGGGTACGAACAAATTCGGAAATAGTGTGGATGGTACGTGCTCGCTGATGAAAGCGGGGAGGCCGAGCTGATATATCAGCGCGGCCAGTATCACAGGCAGTGATACCGATAGGAAATTGGAAAGGATAGGCATGGTGCCTTTTCAATTGCTGTTGGCGATGTTGGGCGTTCGTGTCACCATGGTTTCGCGCACCAGCAAAGCAATTTGGCAATCGATAAGCGAGGGCCGATGACGCGACCGAGGAAGATTAGCATCGCGAGCAGCCTCCTGTCGTCCCCCGAACGATACAAACGACGCGTCGCATATTGTCCAAACGGCGTGGAAGCTCAGTAATATCACGACACGAGTGTGCAGTACCCACTCTATTCGGATGGCGCCGCTCCGGGCCCCGTCTCGCCCACTCTACCGGCTCTCATCAACAAAGCAGTAGCCATTGATCAAATGCCGATCTGCGGTCTGCGCGTCTCTTCTTTATGGTAGCTTCAGTGAGTTCTCGTATGCTCGATTGCGGAATCCGAACTTGTTGCGTTGTGAAGATGGCACCCAATCGGAAAAGGGCGGTGAGCGAAGCTACCTGCAGGCTCTGTGCATTTCTTCCTCACAACTCGTTCCTGCCAGACACCGGTGTACACGCATTAGGCCAATGGCCCCTCTTCCCACCGCGCCTCTGGTCCTAACTCCATCCGAGCTCCACCTTGGCGCAGATGAAGATTGGATGGGAATGTTGAATGCTGAATGGAGAGGCTGGGCATGCAGCAACGCTAGGGTGGGGGCCGAATCTAAGAATCCTACTCGACATAAGCCGAAAGCTTTGCGATCTTGAAATCCGAGTAAAGTTCTTGCATGTCGGGTCACACGGCTTTGGGCACAACAGATGGCAACGACTGAGCTTGACGACCTTCGGAAGCAGCTAGAGTCGCTCCAGCGATCTCATGATGCGCTACTGAAGAGCCTGTCTATAACAAACGACACTTTCAAACCCTCCGAGGCCTTACACCTTCGTCGCACGTCCACACGACATGGCGGCGATGCCATCTTTGCCGATACCTCGACACTATCTGATGACAGCAGCGACGATGAAGACGACTACTTCGTCCAGGACGAGCTACCTTCCCACTCATTCGACCATGAACACCTACGCGAACACTTGAAAACGCACAACTGGACTGAACATGGCAGAGAGATTTTGTCGTCCATCATTTCCGATCCCGCGAAGCTTACCAAACAGCCCCATCTATTCCATTTGGGACCCGGGCCAGCGGATGACCGAAGCCACTATTCACACTTCCAGGTGTATAACGTCGGGCCTAACGGATTGCCAGAACTGATTGAAATAGCTGGCCCTGACAACAACATGAGTCGAGCCACAGAGATTTGGCATGCACTGCGGGATATTGGGAAACGGCCGGACGAGAAGGTGGTCGGACGTATCACCATTGCGCGAGAACCCTCACCCATCTTGTTCGGTGCATTGCATCTGACAATGCATGATGCTTTCGACATGGACGAGCTGTTTCGACACCTGGTTGAAACGGAAGCGTCATCTGCGCACATGTTCCGGGCTTTCAATCAGAATCCCAAGCACCAACGATCTTTCTTTTTCAACTTTGAGTACTATACCATCGTTGGAGATGATTGCGTGCCAATGCAATGGCAGCGCGCGGATAAGGTAACAGATCACTCGGACCATCACATACCGCTTTCGCGATGCAGTGCCGTTGTTGCGCTAGTGCTGTATGACGACAAACCACGCCGGATCCGCAACAGGGGTAGACGTGCGAAGACACAGTTCGGATGGGTAAACGACGTGTGGTCGCCATGGCAGGTCTTGCAGCTTGAGAGTTTTCCGGACTGGAAGTCGACACCAGCGAGTGGAACTCCATACACCTTCGAGACGGGCCACAAGTTCCTGAATGGCGCGGAGGCGTTTCTCCATGCCTTGCTGACGGAATATCGGGACGCCCGGAAGAGATTCGACGAGATTTATAAACGCATCACCGACCTCGTCACCCCACCTTTGGGCTTCTTGTTCAGCGAGGAACTACGACGAGCGCGGTTGTTCGAGGACAAGGATTTTACCTGGATTCGCCGGTACTTTTACGCCCACCAAACGCTGGGTAATGTCAACAACAGCATCAAGTCGATGATTGACGCTTTCGAAGATACTTTCACCGATGATATCTGGGAAGGCCAGAACAAGACGCTGTGGCCACTTTTCGAAGAGTCGCCGCGCAACGACCATTGGAAGCGCCGCTTGCGGTCACTGAGGCTCCAGTTCGAACGAGAAATGAAGGAGCTTCGGACGATCATTGCGGAAAACAATGAACGACGTCATGAAATTGCGACCTTGCAGGAGCAATTGTTCTCGGGTACTAGCATCCAGGAATCGCGAAAGTCCGTTGAGCTGGCAGACGTGACCGTACACCAAGGGTACAACATCAAGGTCTTGACTATCGTCAATCTCTTCTTCATGGTGTGTTAGCAGTACAGAAACACGCCCCCATGTTTACAAGCGACTAACTCGTTGATAGCCTCTCACATTTGTAACGTCCGTCTTTGGTATGACAAACATGCCCGAGAGTCCAGCACCATTCTGGCCATTCGCAATCGTGCTGGTAGCAATCTGCATACCATTCTTCAGCATCATCGGCTTCCTCTCCACCAAATACGGCTACGCCATCTGGGCACAGAAAACAAAGGAACTATGGCGATGGCTGCGACCAAACAGTAAACCAAAAGTCCCGGATGACACGGACCTGGTACCACCCACGCGCGTCAACAGGACCATGTCCACGGAAGCAGGCATGCGGCTGCGACTGGGTGACAGGGACGGTATGAATGCAGGGGCCGGTTCGTCGAGAAGGCGATCAGGCGGGAGACCTGCACCTAGTCATCCGCATATCCAGCGCATGGTTGAGAGAATGAACGAGGGAAGGGAAAGCGGGCTGGTGCGCATGGGCACCGTTGTGACGGACGAGAAATCCGACACGGACAATGAAAAGATTGTGAGCACAGGTAGGGACGCGGTCATTGATATTCGAGAGCCGTAGCACACTACATGTCAAAAGCACTCAATCCATCCATGTCAACCCCACTACTCCAGTCTTTGGACAAACTCCAGTCGTTTTCGTCACCCAGTGGCATGAAATCTAAATTAACCCCTTCGAGACCCCCACCGCTGCCACTGCCGCTACCACCACCTGTACCAAGATCGGGAAAGGCGTTCAGCTCAGGGAAATGCGCATTAGCCAGTTGGTTGATCGGATCCTGTGAATCATAATCGGCACCCATCCACGCGCCCGAAGTGCGATTCGGCGCATGAGACGACGACAAGGCGGTAGAAGGGGTAGATAAGCTGTGCGAAAGCTCCTGAGGCTCAGATAAGCTAGGCCAGCCCGTACTACCTAGTTCGCTCCGCGGCGTCACCAATATATACCCATCGTTATTCTGGGCGGACGGGTCCTCGAAGCGAGGTGGCGGGGGCGCTTTGATACTAAGTCCGCTGTGCCGACCGTGATCAGACGACGGTATACTCATGGTCGTGCTCATGCTCATCGTTCTCGGTTTCCGATTGCTTCCGCCGGTGCCTCCGCGCGGTCTGCCGCGGCTGGTTTGTCGTTTCTTGGCCCATTGGTGGCTGCTGTCGGCGTCCATGTCTATCGTGCTGCCTCTTCGCGCAGGGACGGTCAAGGATGCGGGCTTGTATAGGTTGAAGTATGTAGAATTGGGTGGTTCGGGGCCGCCGCGTAGCTCGACCATTACAGCGCGGAGGACGGTTGACATGCGTTCTGCGGGTTGGTAGGTCGATGCCATGTCCGAGAGGGCGGCAGAGAGGCATTCGAGGTATTGCATGTTGTTAGCGCGAGAGATGGGGTCTTTGATGAACGCTAGGGCTGCTACGAGGGCCGTTGCTGCTGTGCCCTGGGGAAGATGTTAGCAGTTGGGGAGGATGGGGAATGTTGTTAAGACATACTGCGTGTTGCATGCCCGTCACGAAGATCTGCTTTGTATCGAATCGTTGCCGATGCTGCCAGTATATCCTGGCGACGCGAATAGCATGTTTGGTGCATACTGTCCTGCTCAGCGCTGAGAAATGGTCGTCAGGCCCAGTCTCATTTCCTGCTTGATCCTCGTACAACGCGAATGGCCGGTGGAGAAGAATCAAGCTAGCATGATATTGCTGGTGCAACAAGAAGAACGAGAAGGGTGCCGTCGCGATGTTGGCCGGTGTCCAGCGCAACTGCTCTGGCAACCTAGCGTACCAACTGCTAAACTCGCGATCCAGCGCGGCCATGCGCATATACTGATTTCGATCCACGGCGGTGTGCGAGTCAGAGGCAGTATGCTGCGAGCGATGCGGATCCATATTCTCAGTTATCTTGCCGGCGAGCTCCATGAGGTCGAGAAGTGCTTCGTATATCATAGTCTCCATGCTCTTTCCTAGTCCAGCGGGACGGCATGTACCAAGCCGTTCAAACTGCTTGGTCAGGTGATATATCTCGAGATCAGAAG
This sequence comes from Alternaria dauci, assembly GCF_042100115.1. Classification (NCBI taxonomy): domain Eukaryota; kingdom Fungi; phylum Ascomycota; class Dothideomycetes; order Pleosporales; family Pleosporaceae; genus Alternaria; species Alternaria dauci. Next base: position 380,081 of record NC_091273.1, read on the forward strand.
ACTTCATCGACGTCGGACGGCCCAGGAAAAGAGCCCAGTACTTGTCGTAAATGACGCATGCCCAAAGAGTCATTTGACGGATTTCGACTTCACGCTCTGGAAGACCGGATAGCCGGGTATCAAGATGAAGTCTAGGCAAACGTCAACACATCACTGTAGCATCTTCGTGGGAAAACGTACCCAATGTCGAAAGCAAGTCGAACGGCCATCCCACCGTACATCCACCCCAGGTTATCTCTACCAACACCACACTCGAGATCGCCCAACAAAAGCAAGGCAACGACGCTCGGTATCCCACCGGGTCGCTCTAGCTCATGGTCAAGCATATACTTTGCTTCGCGATGCAGCGTACTTTCCATACCCGGCAGACCGATTCTTCTTATGTCGACCCTCTCTTTATTCGCAAAGCGGTAACCCATAGCCAAAACGCAGACGTGCAAAAATCCGGAGTAGAACTGTGTACGGCCGTTCTCGCGATCTTCGTTGAAGGCATCTTGGTGCAAGACATGGATGACAGGATTATAGCATTGCCAGAACAAGTCCATGAGGTAATCGTATGTCTCAAGAGGAAGAGACCTGATGATCTTGTCGGCGCGACGGGCCTGCTCATTCACCTCTTGGGCTGCGCTGAACGGGTTGATCGACTCAGAATGCACATGGCAATTTGTTGTTGGACCAAAGTATCGAAGGCGGCCACTAAGTTGATCGAAGCTGAGATGACCGCGCGTGGAGAGGAGACGATTTACCATGCCATCTTTCTTCGGAGGTGGCAGAATGGAGGGCGAGCCCACGCTCTCTGCGTCGCCGTTCGAGAATCGGGGACTATCCGTGTTCATCTCGTGATGCTCGAACACAGGATAATCATCTTGAGGACTGGGTTGGCTGCCTGGACTGGAGTTGTTTTCGTCATTGGCGACTTGGTTGTCACAAGATTTGTGGCTGGGGGATGTGCCTTCTTCGTCAGGTTGAGGATTATGGCGCGTCTTGGGTGGGTGATTTGCTGGTGGTAACTCCTCGCCTCGTTCTTTCAACATCGTCTCTAATAGTGCTACGCGATCAGTGAGAGAGCACATGTACGCTCTCGAGATCGGGCTATCGGGTTGTCAGCTTGATGCAAGCCCGCAGAATCATGCTACCAACCGCCGTCGTTCGTCGTCGTTCTTGATAATGCATTCCACACCCGACCGTTTACACTGTGTGCATTCCTTCTGGCCCGGCGGTACTACACACTGCGTAGTTGTCAGAGCGAATTTTAGAGATACCTAGAGCAAGCATACACGTATCCGGCGGTCTCGGCACGAAGCGCAAGCGACAGACGCCCTGTGTCGAGGTTTTGAAGATTTGCCCTTCGATGCCCCTTTCTCCGATGCGCCTTGTTCCTGCTTACTGCCCGCTTTGGCAGCAGGTTCCTGTAGATCTGGATGCTGTTCGCTCATGTTGCCTTCAGTTGCCATTTTTCTCTCGCTAGCCATCGACGATGTGTTTCCCAGGATGAATGGAGATTACGGCCCCACAGGCAGAGATGATCAGCAGAAGACACCGGTGTATCCTGGAGCGCTGTGAACGGTGCGTGAAGGAAAGTCGCAGACCCGGCAGCGAAGACGCCTCTCGAGCCTAAAGTCCGACGTCCGCAAACATGAAGCGACCCAGGCTTAGCCCTAGTACAGCTTCCACCGCTAACTTTTAGAGAGAATCAGGCGTTCGATGCGTGAAGGGTGGGTCCCCGCAGTTTCGTTCTACTAGGCAACTTTCACGCCATGCGCCCAAGCTGGCAGCATGCGAATTTCTTCTCAAAGCAGGTAGCTGAACCGCTTGTGCCCAATAATGGCGTCGGCTCGACGTGCTCAGAACGACCTGAACCCTGGTCCGACGAGTCGTGATCCACGAATAGCGAGAGCCTGCATAATCGGAAAACACTTGCTTGATGGCAAACCTACTGCAAGGTTCCTTTTTTTTCCCTTCCTCCACAACCGGCATTGAGCCGATCCTTTCGCAGACTAAGCCTGCGATTGACGTAGGAGCGCGTCGCGGGACCCTTGGTAGGCACGACGAGTCGCTTCTCGTCGCCTCGAGATCGCTTGTCACATGGACTGGTGGCGTCAGAAGTTCGCATCTGTGCTGAGTCTGGGGCCCAATTGCAAGCCATAGCACGCTGTAGCGGCGTACCTATACGGCGGTAGTTGGGATTTGCGATTCGTGTTGGTGCGGACCGAACAAGAACCTGGGGAAGCATGAGTCGAAAGGAGTCGCGATGAGCGGGGTCACAGCTTGCCATTGGCGTGGCAGAGCCTCGGGAAGCTAGCAGGCTAGAGTAATCATCGTAATGTTTACTTTCTTGGCGCTGTCGCTGGGACTAGGAAGCGAGCATCCGAGGCATGCATCCATGGGTCTTGGTGGGCTAGCCATAGCGACTATAGTATGATATGCACATCAGGCTCTGTGCGGAACTGAGGGGTTCTTAACACCATGGGAGCGGCGATAGCACTGATTCTTGCTCACACGCGATACAAGGGAAGATCGAACGCCACCCACGTAGTCGCATAGGTAGAGTATCGTCGTGTGAAGGAAGATCGATTGCTCTCCCTGTAGTTGCCTGGTAGGGTGTTCGGTCTTCCGCTTGTATGGCGTGCTCATATCTAGAAGGAAAAAAAGAAATTACTCGACTAACTCTCGGCGGCGCTCAGATGCCCAACAGTTCGTCGTTAAGCTGAAATGCAAACCCTGATGATAAAACGCCCAGCACGCTTGGAAGCCCATGGATAGAAAACAGCGCCAAACTCAGGGCCCAGATCTAGCTCCGCTACCCCAGCGGGACGCCTGATCCACTGGGACGTGTCTTCTCAGCCCAGCCACCAACCTGCCACAAGATAGTAAAGGAAACGCGTCGCATATCCTTCCGCAGCATTTCACTCAACATCCCACTCATGGTCGTAGTTCCGAATATAAGGACTCAAACCATGCACATCCCTCATCTTCGTCGCCTTGACATCGCCATTGCCCAGAAAAGCAAATCGGTTCTTGTACCGGTACACGTAGTCGTAGTCCTCCCAGCGAGGCGTCTTGATCGATTTGAGGAAATGTATAGTCTAAACCATTCTCGTTAGCCATGCGTCGCTCTCTGATGCGGGAGGGGTTGATAGGCGATAACGCGCAAGCAGGGCAAGGGATGCGCGACCAGAAAAAGTAACTTGACTTACAGCGCCAGGCCACAGGTAAATCCTGTTCTTGATCTGACCGTTCTTGAACCAACTTCTGCATTCTTCTTGCCACACGGTCGTCTTGTGGAATTCATCGAAATGCGCATAGATCTCATCTAGAGCGTCCTGCTTCACGCTCATGGCTTTGATGCCCTCGGTCTGCATCTTCTTCATGCACTTGATGCTATACTCGACCGTTGTCTCGATACTCGGTATAAGCGTGCCGTTACTCCACGTCGCACCTGGGCCAACGATAGTGTAAAAGTTTGGGAAGCGCGGCGCGGATACACCCATGTAGAGGTTGGGGCCGTTAGTCCAGTCTTCCTTGATGGACACGTTGGAGCCGTTGCGAACGGTGAATGCGGGTTGGAAGGCGACTTGGAAACCCGTGGCGCACACGATGGCGTCGAGTTTGTGGATCTTGCCGTCGCGCGTCTTGATACCTTCGGGGACCACGCGTTCGATACCATCAAAGACTGGAGTCACGTTGTCTTGCACTAGAGCTTCGAGGAAACCGTCTCCAGGCGAGATGCGCCGACAGCCAACGGACCACTTGGGAATGATAAATTCCTTAAGCTTCTCGTGACCGGGGCCCATGCGACGATGCATCTCCTTGGTAATGACGTCCTTGAACTGGTTCTGGAGTTCGGAGTTCTGCTGGTACATTCCGAATAAGCTGTTGATCTCTGCTTCGATCTTCTTCCGGAACTCCAGGTGGTACTCGGGGTCTTCCTTGAACTTTTTGATGTCGGCTTCGGTAAAGGTATACTGCCGTTGTCCTGGGTCGACGTCTTGCCCTTTTTGTAAGTCATCGTTGAGTGCGCCGGCGCCAAAAGGAGGCGATATCCACGTCGGACTCCGCATGTAGACTTCTAGCCCTTTGACGACCTTCTGGAGCGAGGGCACGATCTGGACGCTTGTCGAGCCGACGCCGATGACGGCTGCGGTCTTGTTTGTGAAGTCGACGCTGTGGTCCCAGCATGCAGAGTGTAGGACCGGACCCTTGAAGTCATGTAAGCCCTCAATATCGGGCCATTTCCAGTTATTGAGAATGCCTACCAATCGTCAGCACTATGAACAAGGTTGGACTTTAGAAACTTGCCTGAGCCGTTCACCAGGACATGCGCCCAGTCCTTCCTCATCGAGCCCGTCTTCGGATTCCTTATAGTAAGGCAGTAACACCCATCTTCATCATTCCAATTCGCCTGCTCAATCCGGCTATTCAACTGCATATACTTCTTGCTTCCATGTCTCTCCGCAAAGTCCTCAAAGTATCCCTGAATCTCCTTCCCCGACGCAAAGAAAGTCGACCAATCCGGCTTCGGATCCCACGTGAAGTTATAATCATGCGACGGGATATCGCACGCCACACCCGGATACGTATTCTCATACCACGTCCCGCCAAACTGCGCATTCTTCTCGTACAGCGTCAGCTCCCAGGATCCAGGCTCGAGCATCTTCTCCATCTTGTAGGCTAGACAGAGCCCTGATGCACCCGCGCCGACACATGCTACTCGCAGTTTGGCGGGCTGGGAGTGGTATTGATCGAGGATCTTGTAGGGTCCGTCCATGTGCGATGGTGGGTAGTCGTAGGTGTGACCGAAGCCGTTGGTGTTGAGACCGTTTGGCATCTCTGAACCACCCATTGTCGCGATTGGCGAAACTGGCCGGCAAGCTTCTGGATGTATTGTAGGGGGTACCCGTGGTTGCATGGAGTATTATGATTATAGAAGAAGATGAAGCGCGGGTGGTATACGGAGATGAAGCCTCAAATACAGCAGATGAGGTTTAAAGACGCAGCACCATCAACATAAGCAAAAAAAGGAATGCGGTCGCACCGCCATGTCGTGGCAATCCAACATCTTCTGCAGTGTTTAGCCGCGCCTCGGGTGTCTTCATACACTGCACATCTCCTCGCACGCTGGTTGGTTACTGTCAAGCGGGATACAATAGGCCTGTTCGCAGGCGCCATGACCAGCACGAGACAACATCTGGGTTCGCGCGCAATCTGGCTGCAGTCCAGGATTAGCTGGGCCGAGATGTATGACGATAGTGAGAGTTTGTCGCGCGACGGTAGACATCGAGGGTGTGCAACTACTGAGGGGTCGCGGATGATGTTACGCGGGCCAGTCAGGTACGAACCACATCGAAACGGAGTTGCCAATACCGTGCTAGTCTCTTTTCGGAACGGTGAAGACGGATGTGGTCGGTAACAGTATCAATGTCATGAACGTTTTCTTTAACGGGTAGACTGATTCATACGACACGTGAACCGAACGATAAACCTTGTGACCAGGCGTTGAGCACTTTGTCTGGATCTGCCAAACAAACAGACGTAGCACTGCTGCTGGAAGAACGTACACATACAATCAACCCCTTCTTCGAAACACGCCCGCCCTCTACAACCTAGCCCTACCCATCCTCTCCGCATCCCTCTTCGCCCACTCCTTAACCACCTTCCTCATAATCTTCCCACTCTGCAACTTGGGCACCTCCTCCACAAACACAATGCCACCCACAAGCTGTTTATGCTTCGCAACCTTGACCTTCATATGCGCATGGATATGCTCCGCCGTAGTCTTGCCCTTGTACTCGTCCTTGAGCACCACATACGCCCGCGGCCATTCCTGGCCATCGAGCGTGATGCCAACGGCAGCTGCATCGGCGATAGGATCGAATTCCAGGAGCACGGCTTCGAGTTCTGCGGGGGCGACTTGGAGGGCGTTTACCTTGATGAGTTCCTGGGTGGGTGTTAGTACGCTATACGGTAAAGGAATGTGAGGGGGTGGAAAGCGGTTTACCTTCTTCCGGTCAACGATCCAGAACCATCCATCTTTTACGACGGCAATATCACCCGTTTTGAGCCATCCGTCTGATGATATTGACTCTTTGGTTGCGCTTTGGTTGCGCCAGTAGCCGAGACAGATGTTGGGGCCGCGGACATGGAGTTCACCCGGCTGTCCGTCGGCGACTTCGTTGCCAGAGTCGTCGAGGAGCATGCATTCGCAGTTTGGATCCAGTTGACCCACGCTCCCGGAGCTATGTCGAATCAGAAAGATGGAATAGCATCACTAGAAAACAGCAAACTTACTCATCCACAGTACCACCCGGCACATGTATGGCTCCGCAAGTAACCTCGGTCATGCCCCAGCCCTGCACAATCTCACATTGCAGCTTCCTGCTAATCTCATTCTGTAGCTCCTTTGACAACGGCGCTGCACCGCACAAGATATCGGTCACGCTGCTGAGATTGTACTCGGCCGTCTCCGGTCTCTTGTTGAGCATGACCATGATTGGCGGCGCAACTTGCAGATGTGTGACCTTGTGCGTTTGAATGACCCGCAGAAACTCCTCGTACTCGAATTTCTTCATGATGAAGCAGGGTATCTGAAGCTTCTGGGCCATGGCTATGGTGTAGAGCTGTCCGTAGGCGTGGTACAGAGGTAAGAAACCGACCCAGGTCTCTCGAGGACGAGTGTCTGCGTTCCATGGCTTGTGGAGATAGCGCATAAAGATGGTCTGTTCGAGGTTTGCGATGAGATTGTAGTGGCTGACTTCGACTCCTTTGGGTAGACCTGTAGTGCCAGAGGAGTAGTTGACTGTTGCTGTAGTGGTAGTTGCTTCATGTGCAGATAGCTTTGGGAAGTTGTACGTTCTACTTTCAGATGCAGATGGTAAAATGTCTCTCCAGTCCTTGCAGCCTTGGTCAGGTGCACAGGGTTCGTCTGAGAAAAGGAAAACTCGGTCTTCCGGTAAACCAGCACCCTTGGCTGCTGCTACGGCTGTTTTGACCAATGTTGGATGAGCGAGAATGAACTTGGCTTCCGTGTTTGCGACTTGATGTATCATCTCTAGATGTCGTCAGCAAAGCGTCTCCTGCACTTGCAAGCACGTCTTACCAGAGACTGTGTATGCTGGATTTGCGCCGCTGAAAATCCGCTTGGATCCCACGATTCCAAGGTATGCTACGGGAACGAAGATATGGTTTGGTGTGAAGATGATGACTACCTCGCTGGGCTTGCTCCCGATGCGATCCAAGCCCATTGCCAACCGTTTCGACCATTGTAGCAATGACCGTGGTGTGAGATGTTGATTGGTGTCTTTGGAGTCAATCCAAATTGGTATGTCTGAAGGAACTGTTTCTTGTGAAAAGAGGTAATCAAGCAGGTTGCATTTTGGGATGTTCAAAGTCGGGAAGGGTGACGCAAAGGGCATGTTTGCGGTGCAGTGCTAGGGCTCAGCCAGGATGAAGAAAAGACGCGGAACGACGGTGATGGCCTCGAAGACCGCCAGGGATAGGGCGAAATCGCCTCATGATGAAGGATTGGCCCATTTGGAGGGTCATGCATAGGAGAGGCGTCGATGCCACAGCCGGCACGAGGTATTCGCGGGGGTGGGTGCACAGACGCGACGCGACCTCGGGACTTCCGAGGATATCGAACTCCACACTCGAAGCTCCCCAGACTCGCGTCTACCCCAGATAATCCGGCAACATGGCGCATGGCGAGATGGCTCCTCGCTCGCTGTCCCGCTATCTGCTCAATCAAACTGGAGATTGACCATCATGTCTGAGCTGAGAGACTTGAACCGCATCTTCAGCCTCGCGGGCAAAGTGGCGTTGGTCACTGGGGGTGAGCGATAGTACCACAAACACGACCAGCGTGCCCCAACTCACCGCACTAGGCTCAAGAGGGCTCGGCCTCCATACTGCGACGGCGTTCCTGCTCGCCGGCGCCAGCAAAGTCTTCATCTCTGCGCGCAAGAATGAAGGAGAGCAGGGCATCGACCAGGCCGTCGAGAAACTCAACAAGCTGCCCGTATCGGGTACGGCAGTCGGCATCGCCGCCAATGTCGCCGACACCGAAGACATTGAGCGACTGGTGAGGAAGGTGCAGGAGACGGACGATAGGCTGGACATGCTCGTGTGCAATGCCGGGGCGACGTGGGGAGGCCCTTTTGATCCGACACCAGACTGGTCGAGCAAGAAGGTGCTGGACCTCAATGTCCGCGGCGTCTTCAATCTGGCGCGACTGTACGCATTTGCATTGCATTGCATGGAGAGTACCTGAGCGACTCCTAACGCCAAACAGCTTCACACCCCTCCTCGAACGCGCCGGCACCCGCCACTCGCCCTCGCGCATAATCATCGTCTCGTCCACGGCAGGCACGACGGTGCCCCATGTCGGCGAGCACGGCACAATCATGTACAGCATCTCAAAGGCCGCAGCCCACCACCTCGCCCGCCAACTCGCTGTCGAGCTCGGGCCCAGGAACATTACGACCAACACCGTTGCGCCTGGCTTTTTCCCGTCGAAGCTCGCAGACGGCCTGATCGAGATGCTGGGTGGGCAGGAAGAGCTGGAGGAGAACAATCCACGGAAGCGACTGGGCGAGCCTGAGGATATCGCTGGGGTTATGGTGTTTCTGTGTAGCCCGGCTGGAGCGTATATCAACGGTGAGGATATCGCTGTTGATGGGGGCATGAGGCTAGCTTCAGGACGCTATTCCAAGCTATAAGAGTGCGTGAATCTCATTCGACCAGTATTACGAATCTACATACAACTCACGCCCCGTTCGTCCCGTTCTCCATGCCCCCCGCGATCCTAGTGAATTGCTTCGCCATACTAGTATACTTCATCATCTCCCTCATATTCTCATCGCAAAACTCCGGCCCCTCTCTGAAATACAACTTGTCGCCATTTACCTCCACCGTCAACCCCCAGTTCTCCTCTCTACTCTTCTTCACACCCTTTGCGTCCACCATCTCGCCTCCATCGACCAACCTCACTACGCCATCAACCAGCGTCTCCATCGGCGTAAAGTACTCCAACGGGAAACTCTTCCACTCCTCCTGACTCATCAGCCCCGTGTTAATCGTCCCGGGACACGTAGCAAACGTCCGTATCCCCTCGTGGTGATATGCAACGCTGATTGCGCGGTTGAACTGCACAACGCCGGCTTTGCTCGCACTGTACATTGGACAGAACTCTGAGGGATACAGACCGCCGCATGATGCTGTCATGACTAGCACGGGGTCTACATTCTGTCTCCCGTGCTTGGCTACCGTCTTGCGGAAGTAGTGGAGAGCGAGGTAGGAAGTGTTTATCACGGTTTTGAGATTGATATCTACACTTAGTTGATTTGGTTGCGGAGGCGGTGGGCCCTCTAGATTGTGTGGCTGGTAGAAGTTGTCGCGTTCGACGATGCCGGCGTTTGCGTAGACAAAGTCGAGGCGCGAGGATGTGTTGTATGTTGCTTCAAAGGCGGAGACGAGGGATGGGTAGTCTGTTACGTTGGTTTGGTGGAAGTGTGTGTTCTTCAGGGTGGTGGTGGTGGTTTTGCCGGCTGAGGCATTGAGGTCGACGAGATGGAGGGTCCATTCTTCGTCAGTGCGCTTTGACAGGGCGGTTGCGACGGCGAGGCCCATGCCTGATGCTCCGCCGGTGATTAGGGCGACTTTTGCTGGCATGGTGAGGAGGAGTTTGTTGGTTGGACGAGGACTTGCGCCCAGAGAAGAAAAGTCACGTTGATGGCACGTTTTAGGAGTCTGAGAATTGGTATGTCATGGATATAGTATTTGATATTGAGGCGTGCATTTCTTTCTCGTACACGAGGACTTTCAGTACATAATATCTATCTGGGTGAGTAGTACGATGACGGCTCGCATCAGGAAAGCGCGGATACATCCCGTGTGCTCCTTCTCCGCACAAACAGAAGGAAAGCATCTTCCGAGCTGGCTCTATCCAGTGACTAGATGATTTCATGCTGCTTGGAATTTCTCGAGAGATGAAACACTTTCTGGTGCTCAAGGAGCAGTGCCCTACTTTACTTCCCTCCTGCTTCGTATCTAACCACGATACGACCCACCCTCGTACTTGTTATCATGTAATCCTAGATCAGGGCGAAAGATGACCGCCACTAGTCTGAATCATGTCCGCGAGAGTCTCACGTTGGATGCGAGTCATGTCAATAGACGATGATGGTCATGGAGCATGACGCGGGGTGCTGCGGGGAAGGCGGGGAAAACGAATCAACACGCATGAGCGCCAGCGACGCGGAAAACAGACCGCGAGCGCTATCCAGATGCCGAACCTCGTCACTCGACACAACGAATTGCTGCCAAGCTTGAGTTCTCCTCATGCGACGTTACACAGGCGTTTGCTCACCCGAGCTGCAGGGCCACCAGCTTGCATCCTTACACTGGTGCCTCTTGCCCTTTTAGTCAAGATGACTGCTTTAGCGAAGAGGTGCGATTACTCGCCCGATGCTGGTTATACCAGGGGCAATCTCGATACAAATCGAAGATACCCCTCGTGGTCTCTACTCTTTCTTGTCCTCAGTTCCATTGTTTTCTCTCCCAGTTCTTGTTCTCTCATACCTCGCCTATCATGACATTACAATACTCTGCGGACAACCTGCCCAAGCAGATATTCATCAACAATGAATACGTCGACTCAAAGTCACCAAAGAAGCTCACACTCCACAACCCCAAGAATGGGGAACAGCTTACAGACGACTGTCCTCTTGCAGGTGAACAGGACGTGGATGCCGCAGTCGACGCCGCGGAAAAGGCATTCCCAGCATGGAAGAAGATGGGCGCGAACCAGCGCCGAGGCATCCTGAACAAGTTTGCTGATCTCATCGAGCAGAACGCAGAGGGCCTTGCACAGTTGTCGCGAATCTCGCTGGGCGCTCCGGCGGCGTTTGGTGCTTTTGAGGTTGGACTCTGCGCTGAAGTATGTACAATCCTTTATCAGGCTTCCTGTTTGAATCAAAGCCTCAGGAGTGGTGACTAACCAACCCCAGGTCTTCAGATACAATGCTGGTTTCATCGACAAGTTCGGCGGCGAGTCGTGGCCCCAGGAAGACGGCTTCCTCAAGATTGTTCGCAACGAGCCCCTCGGCGTCACAGCCGGCATCGTCCCTTGGAACGGACCCATTGCCACCATCGGTCTCAAAGCCGCCCCAGCCCTCGCAACAGGAAACTGCTTCATCCTGAAGCCCTCGGAAAAGACACCCTTCTCTTCCCTAGCCCTCGGCACTCTGATCAAAGAAGCCGGTTTCCCGCCTGGCGTCTTCCAGATCCTGACCGGCGATGGCAGCACCGGCGCCTTGCTCGCAAGCCACATGCGCATCCGCAAAGTGAGCTTCACCGGCTCCATTGCAACGGGTAAGAAGATTCAAGAAATGGCCGCGAAATCGAACCTCAAGCGCGTCACGCTCGAGCTAGGAGGCAAGTCCCCGGCTGTCGTGTTTGACGATTGCAACCTTGATAATGCAGTGACGTGGACTGCCAATGCCATTACAGCAAACACGGGCCAGGTCTGCTTCGCGGCCAGCCGTGTCTACGTCCAGGAAGGCATCTACGACGCGTTTATCGAAAAGTATAAACAGGCCATGAAGGACAAGGCCAAGGAGATTGGTGACCCGGATGAGAAGTCGACAAACATGGGGCCTTTGGTCGACAAAGCGCAGTTTGAGCGCGTGCAAGGCTTCATCGAGCGCGGCCAGAACGGCCAAGGTACTCTCGCTGTAGGCGGCAAACGCGTCGGTACATCTGGATACTACCTCGAGCCCACCGTCTTCACGGACGTGGATCCAACGTCGGAAATCCACTGCGAAGAGATCTTCGGCCCGGTTTCTGTTGTCAAGTCTTTCCAGACTGAGGAGGAAATCATGAAGCTGGCTAACAATACGAACTTTGGGCTCATGGCTGGTGTGTTTACGCAGGATATTAACAAGGCGTTGCGGGTGGCGAGTGATTTTGATAGTGGTATGGTGGGCGTGAACTGTGTGAGTTTGATGTTTACAAACACCCCATTTGGAGGAAGTAAGGAAAGCGGGCTGGGCAGGGAGTGTGGGATTCATGCGCTGAGGGCCTTTACGGAACCGAAGACTATCATGATTAATATGACGTATTGAGTGGGTTTGTTGAGGGTACAGGTATGCTGCCAGAATGAAATACCTCGAACCAATACGGAACTCCTATGTAGAACAGTCTTCATTAGTGTTTCGTTAGCATGTTCTGACTCTCAAGTGATAGCTCTCCTACAACCTTCTCATTCAACTGCAATGTGCCAGAGCCCGCCTAGTCGTTATCATCAACAGTAATCACAAATATCTGAATAGGTCTAGCGCAGTCTCCATTGCCCGAGCACTGCAAACCAAGGCTCAGCTCGATACTTTTCGTGCCCCTGCAGTAAGCACACCAGTCGTCATATTGGTGGCTCCGGTAGTCGCCAAGCTGGCAACCGCATCCCGACGGCTGCCAGACCCTTTTGTTGGCATCGTCTTGCAGCCAGAAACCGCCGTTGCCACCGCATGGGCATAATTGCCACATTTTTACCACTCGAGTCGCACCGTTGGCACTGTTCGTAACAGGACATGGTGGGTTGATGTGTGGTTATGTGGTGCGTGCACTGCGGTGATTTCCAACTACAAAATAATGATGGATGACACTCTAATTAGGGATTACAAACACCTCCACATAATTGTGCATATCCATGATGCCTACACACCTCGGGCGCGTACTCCTTCAAGCCTGTTGATATCCACATATATTAGCCATATATGAAAACATATATGTGTTATCATCGTCCCTTGCCACATATATTAGGCAGCCTTTAGATCGTGTTCGCTCACTTCAATCCCCCTATCCTGATTATACACTCTTCCTTCCAACTTAATAACGTATATTACAATTCCGTTCTTGCGAATAATAACCTGGACTACAACATAAACGCGTTCCCCGTATATGACACGAGCGTCTACTTCGAACTACACGCAGCGAAGTTAGCGCACAGCACGATGCATGCTCTGTGGAGAAATGAAGCCTTTGCTGGAACGTACTGTTGGCATGGCGCTGAGTGATCTGTGTGTGGGTGATTGTGTGATCTTCATGTTCGCCGTAGCAACTCTGCTCTTCTGTTTACATACGAAAAGTTTCGCAGAGCCTCAGCTTTTCCGATAACCTAACTGCCAAGCGATACGGTATATGTCGAAGCAACACTGCCGAAGCCATGCGACCAGGAGCCAATGTAGATTTACATCTCTTTGCGGTTTTGGCCTTGCCTAGACTGATGGGTTCAGGTCTGCAGCTAGGTGTTAGCTATGCACGGCCAATAACCTCTCGAATGCAGCGTGTTGTTGGTGCAGTTATCAGGCTGAGGGAGGAGATTGTCCTCATTCGTCGATTTAGTAATATGGGAGAACGTGGTATGGCGAAGGAGGGTAGTCACCATTGGAAACACGCACTTGAAAAGAAGATCTGACCGCATATGGGCGTTCCAGTGAGCTGCAAACGGCTGCGTGCATTAAAGATGACGACAGTGTGCAGATGGTGGACACGGAGTAGGACCTGGAACTGGGCAGGGCTCGCGTCAGCGCAAAGCAACTTGGGTGTGTCTGAGATGAGGCTGATACCTTTGTTTCCCGGTAACGCAGCTTTGGCAAAGTCAAATTGCCTTCGATGTCGATTCCGACGCGTAAAGCTAGTGTCTCGACAATGTTTTGGCTAGTAAAAGCTGGCTCCAGGTCGCAAGTCCTTCGTATATATGATGATTGTAGACCGTAAGAGAGGTCTTGGAAGCTGGTGGCATTACTACAATATGTGTAGGTTGCAGGTGGTGCTGGCCGAATAGTTGTCACAATGTCTCCGCATTGCTCGCTGGGTACAGAAATCAGCGAAAATGCTAGCAAAAGACCTCGCCCAACACCCTCCCAGTGGACAGATAGGAGACTACTTCGAAAACACCTAGTCGCTGTACATTATATCGTACGCTTACGGGTGTGAGCCTTACCAATTACCGCTGCAGAAAGAGACATATGCTTAACCGCGGACATGCTGCTAAGAGCCTGCAGTTCCGTAGGCAGCGCACGCTCAAATTCTTAGCTGGGTTCTCTGTTCAAGAGGGCTCTTATGCAAATCAGGAGTCGTGCTATCGCTTTCCTTAGGAGAAATGGAAGAAAGAAATGGTTGGTGAGTCTTCAATAAGCCGCAGGCTAGCGCAGGTGGTGCGGACTTCAATGGGGATAGATGAACAGGGGCGACTAAGGAGGAGTAAGCTTGTCTTCATGGAGCGTGATCCTGATGCTCCACGTAGTAGCGACAGCGCCTGGACTTACACAATGGCCTTAAACAAGGGACTCCTGCCTCACTGCTGCTGTTCTCAGCTGTTCATGCAAGATGGGTCGGGGATACACCGCGCGCGCGTTATCCAACCTTTCCTTCGGCGTTACTATGTGGTATCGTGATGTAAAGCGCGCTTCCAGGTCGGCGAATCGACTGATCACAGTGACATTGTCTTGTCATATCTCGCGACGACTCTGGAATCGGGTTTGGAGACGCACACTGGGTTTCGTGCACTGCTAATATCGCATCATCATCGCATCGTCTTCGCTGCTGATGAGGGTTAGGTGGAGGCTGGGGATCGCGACAGGGTGGCAAGCACGGCGACCTCTCGACCCGACCCCCGAACTGGAATCTCGAGGCGCGGGAAGCTCGCTCACTCTCCCACACACACCAGGGAGTTTTGCATCCACAATGTATGCCGCAGCACGCGCTCTATTACGGCCTGCTTGCTCAACGGCCTGTTGTCCTCTGAGAATTTGACGCAGACAATACTATGGCCATCTCGACATCCCCGGCTTATCTCCTACGCCATTTGTAAGGCCTTGAAAGCGAAGGAGCGCAATCATCGGGATTCATCGCGTCTGCCTCTGCCCGCTCTATTTACGCGTCACGCTGCTCTTTGCAGAAGATCGCGGTACAAGGCCACATCTGCAGGCAACAGCGCCACGTCGCGATTTGGCGTCTCCCGTTGGGGGGCAGTGTATCTTCCCTAGGCTGTATTGATTACTTGGGGGCGCGCGCACATTTGACATGACTGGCTGACGTGCCCTTGACCACATCGTTTGACAAGTTATGCGTCTCTTTAGTGTGCATCGCCTTTTTGCGTCACTCAGCCATGTCTCGACTGCAACTCACAAAGCTGCGCTACTTCGGTATGCATAACCCTTTCGTTCATCACACAGGCTGGCATATTCCCATGTAGACGGGATCCGTTATCGAAGCGCAAACCATGGCACCATACCAATACCGGCCGCTCAATGAAACTAAAGGAGAGCTGCGCCTGCTCAGACTGCAGCCTGCGTCGTGGGAGGAGGGCATCGAACTACACATACAGCACGTTCCCCTGTGCGAAAGCCAAAATGTTGGTGCAATGCCACAGGGTTTGTTCCAAGTGAAAGAAACTCTACCCCCCAGTTGGACAGCATACGAAACTCTGGAAGGCCGCTACCTGTTCGAGAATACTGATGACGAATGTTGTTCCTGGACTCATCCAGATGACAGCATCCCAAGATACATGTACACTCGCGGCAAGACCTACATCGACCAGGAGTATGCCTTTGAGGCACTTTCCTATACTTGGGGGAACGACACCGAAACCATACCCATACGCGTTGTCGATGTTGACATTGGAACTGCCTGGGATTTCCTTGTTCGTCCGAATCTCGCAACAGCGCTGCAATGCCTCCGCTTCACAGCGAAGGAAAGGACACTTTGGATAGACGCAATCTGCATCGACCAAAGTAATCTGGAAGAGCGGGGTAAGCAAGTGAAGCGTATGGACCAGATATATCGATTCGCGAAGCAAGTAAATGTCTGGCTGGGGCCTGAGTCACAAGAGGACGATAGTACGCGGGCTATGGAGATACTGGGATATATCGGAGCTCAGGTGGAGTACTCGAGGGACCAAAGCTATCTAGAAGCTCCGTCGTGCCAAGAGAAGGGATGGTTCCGTCCCGATGTGGAGATACCCCTCACTGATCAGGAAGCTATCGCTATTCGGGCTTTACTGGAGCGACCATGGTTCTCAAGACTCTGGATCACACAAGAGGTTCACTTGGCAAATGATTCGACTCGGCTTTATTGCGGGCGTGATTCGATCTCTTGGTATCACTTTCGCCGAGCCGTGCTCTCCCTGGTTGTCAAACAGACTCTCAACGTCCTGTTACCGCCACCACTACTGGCGAAAGTCAGCAATTTGGTTTTCTACAATAGAGACACGCCCTCACTAGGTTTGCTTTGGGCGACGCGACACGCACAGTGCTATGATAGTCGCGACAGGATATATGCTATCTTGGGGCTCTTGGATTCGCGTTTCTCCATGAATGTAAACCCTGATTACAACATCACCCCAACAGCGACGTATCGGAGAGCTTGCCATAACTGGCTGGACACATTCGATAAGCTAAGCTTCCTAGAATTCTGTGACATGCCAAAAGGTGGCGGTAATGGGCCATCGTGGGTCCCGGACTGGTCGAAGGGACTGCCGCGAGAGCCGATGACGTTCGGCCGGTTCGCTTCAGGTCAGAGCTGTACTGGAGGTGCGCGCATCATCGATGACAGCATTCTCGAGGTCGTCGGAGCAAAATGCGGAGTGATCTCATGGGTAGAGGACTTGACAAAGCGGGAAGATCAGGGGACGTGGGTGTACTGGAGGAGCGTTCTGAAAAAGGTATCGCGGTTTGACGAAAAGGTTGACGGCTCGAGCGATGCACAGCTTGATGCCTTTGTCGCCACGCTTTGCGGCAATCGCGTTCGTGAAACATATCCGTCACACATCTATTGGCCAACTGTATCTCAGTGCAAGAGAGCGTTCACATCAGCAGATGGACGGGCACTGAGAATGAATGAAAAAGGCTTTCATGGTTTCCAGAATAGTGTACAGGACTTCACCCAAGGGCGGCGCTTCTTCAAGAGCCAGGAGTACATGGGTTTCGGCGCGCAGTCGATAGCAGATGGTACAGCCGATCTGGTAGCAAGGATTCAAAGGTCTAGCTGACAAAGATAGGCGACATCATTGCAGTGTTGTTGGGTTTCGATGCGCCAGTGATCCTCCGCCCCAAGGCAAGCGGACTTCATATGATTGTTGGAGAGGCTTATGTCCATGGCCTGATGAGCGGAGAAGCGATTCTTGGGCCACTCCCCTCTGGCTGGCTGGCACAAGCTGCCCGTAGTCAACAAGGTGCCATGTTTCAAAAGTTTACAAAAGGCTCCGATGGCGCTGTTCTCTACGACCCACGTCTGGGTCCGCTGTGGGAAGTATTTGGATGGCATGATCAAACCGCTCTTCCCGCAAACGACCCGCGATTGTTGCCCAGCGCTCTGCAGTATCGAGGTGTCAATGTACAGACCTTCCAGCTCTGTTAAATGTTCCTCGCCCGTTCACCGTCACGCTACAATATATGCTCGATACAGCTGACAAGATGATTGGATGTTATTACAGTTCTCGCTGCCGGAAACGACCCATCGGCACCAGAGACGGATGCTACCCTTTTCGCCGACTAAATGTACGTTACTTTTACAAGCAACAGTACACAATCAATGGTGCATGATCTGCGATCAAGAACCTTGATATCCGTTGCCACCCTACGAGCAAGTTGGAGCCCTAGTCGGCCTTACAGCAGCATTCGAGGGATTCGTTTGTCCACAGCCCGCCGCTGCACCGCCAATCGTATCATCAATCGCCGCATTGAACCCAGCTCCACAGTTCGGATCACTGGATACTGTATCAGCAGGAATTCTCAACACCTCTTCCCCAAATCTGGAACTTACCTTGCACCACCACTAGCATTGTTGAACCACGAGCAGACATCATGCGAGAAGCAATCCTGTGTGTATACGTTGCCGAGTGCAGTGCCTGAACAGCCTGCTCCGCAGCGGCCATTACAGCTGTAGCTGTGGAGTATGTTAGCTACTACATGGAGGGATCTATGGGAGAATTAATTGCGTACTCTCCACTGTTTACGCTATTCGTGCCAAAGTTGCTGCCTACGACGCCGGTCCAACGACATGACTGGCCGGCTGCGTTAGTCCATGATGCTGTTGCCGTGGCGCCGACTCTGAGACAAGTTATTGCGCGTTTGTCTAGGGCAGGAGACGCAGAGACTCGGATTGCCAGGAGAGCCGTGAGGCAGAGACTGAGGAGATGCATGTTTGATGTAGGTTTTCAAGAGGTGGACTACCAGTGTCGGTGGTGGCGGTGCTGCCGATTGTATCTGAGAGATTGTCCGGATACTAGGGATTGGACTTAAATAGTGGGAAGAGGGGGATATACAGACTACGGCTTCAACGGAGATATTAGACAGATCTACACTGGACTAGTTCACCCACACCAACCGCAAAGCTGGTCAGTACCTTACATCGATCCCATGACGCGCATTCTTGACCCATGAAGTGCAAGCGCTATAGACTACACCGTCGCAACACTCCCCTTCTGATCGTAGCGTCAACACCCGGCATTTCTTCTAATTTGCCGATTGTCGGCCCTGTTCATCTAGCGTCGTGATATTCCGGTGTTGTACCTAGATCTGGCATATGGAAATAGATGAATCGGAGAATTAGCGGAAGCGCGCAGCCGTCACCCCAAACAGGCGGCATTCATGCCGTTTTGATGCTTTTATGTCTCTAGAAGGGAGATGCGCCTGCCTTTGACGGGAAGATTGGGGTCGCGACATGCAGGGATGTTATGTTGCAATGATGACGCTATCGAGGCTCGCGGCGCTACCCGGATATAATTTGAGAATCCCAAAACTTATAAGTTTTGATATCATAAT
The DNA here is from genome assembly GCF_042100115.1 of Alternaria dauci. Taxonomy (NCBI): domain Eukaryota; kingdom Fungi; phylum Ascomycota; class Dothideomycetes; order Pleosporales; family Pleosporaceae; genus Alternaria; species Alternaria dauci. Next base: position 398,899 of record NC_091273.1, read on the forward strand.
GCTTCTTCCAATCCATATATTCTATGTTGAGTCGCTTTGCTCAGTATGGTAATAAGGTAGTGTGTAATGCAAGCTGACAGAGAAGGTACGCAGGGAACGTAGCCAAGGGTGAAGCTCACGACGAAGCAGCCTATCACAACGTCGCAATGACACGCACACAGTGCTCAAAGGACTCCGCAGCGTTATTCGATATAGAAAAGAGCAATGCGCATTCTCAGAGATACTACAACCCGCGCAAGAAGTCGACATGAGCTAGAATGTTGACCTTTCTCCCATAGTCCGAGGTCCAGCCACCCGCATATGCTGCTAGCTTTCCCGAGTTAGTCTTGTCGACGGGCTCACCGATATGGAAGCATGTTCTGGGAGGCCGTCTTGGAGAGCTCACTATGAACACCACAGAACCACTCCCACTAGCCTGCTCGCCCTACGAAAACCGCTCTTGTACCGAATTGACCCCCTTGGCTGTGCAATGTTTGGGGGCCATGTCCTTGAATGTGAAACACGCGATTCGAGCCAAGACGTTCTACGCCTCAGAGCCGATGCCGTGCCTACCAAAGCAGATATTCATCATTCTTGGCCAATCGATTCGGCTTCACGATGAGCATATCAAGCTCGAGCACACAGATCGGTAATAGCGAGGACTGGTGGCGGCTGGGGTTGACCGCTCATCTATAGCATTGACAAGTCTGCTGCTTACACATCGCCGGCATCTTTTGAGGGAAGCCACCGCGTGACTTAGTTACACTCCGCAGAGATGCCTTCGCTGCGCACAGGCCTGTCCGCATAAGCAAAGACATCAGTCGAGGGTTCCGACAGACGGTCCTTCCAGTTACTCAAATCGCAACCCTCCATGGCATGCGGAGAGTCAACAAGCCTCCATAGCTCAACGACGAAGCCTATGTGGTAAAGGTCGTATGCGATCGTGGACATGTACGCTACCCATCCAATGGACAAGACCCACTCGGCAACAGCAGACACAGCAACCACCTTGTTGCAGGTGGATGTTGAGTCGTTGATAACCTCGATATCAGTGCAATAATAGACTCCCATACACGTAGCCATAGCAGGGACTTCACGAATTAGCCGAAGTCTCAGAACTCGGTGCTTCAACTCACCTGCGGCGAATGCTGCTACACAAGTTTTCAGCCATCTGGACACTTCAAGGGGGCGCACCCTGCGGACGTTTCCAATTCGTCTCTTGAAAGCTCTTCGCACCATGGAATTCGACAGCCAATCGAAAAACTTTGTGTTGCCCATTGCAAATATCTGGATTGATGTTGCCACAAGATGCGCCGTTGGGGCGGAGTCGATAGGTTGGAAGCTCAGAGCTATGAGGGCACAGCTTGATACAACAGCAAAAAGTGTGGCAGTCATCCTTAACCAGTGACCATGTTTGATCTGATTGCTGAGATGACAGAGTGACAGGAACGAAGTGGAGATTAAGACAGCCATCGCAGTGCAGACAATTCGAAAAACCAACGGTCGTCTTCCTCCTATACACGAGATGTATGGCCACAGCGAGAAGCTCTTACAGATCTGTGGATTTTGATCCTCATCGTTTTGAGGAAGACTGAGATACCATCCGGTGAAGTAAAGAAGCATCGAGAGCCAGAGGAAAGTTGCGATGAGGTTGGGAAGGGCGAGAAGCCAATTGCCATAATGGTGAAGGAAGGCCTTAGTGTTTGCGTGGATCCATTGCCATATGGATTTGCTGTCTTCGAGGCGTTGGATTTCTATTAGTAGCCTTCTGTTGGTCTCCTGGAGTTGGCGGAGTAGGTCCTCGTTCTCGTCTGTCAAAAGGGGCCTCGTGAATGGTTCGCGACAGGAATCAGGAGCGGTCATCTCAGCTCCAAGGACTTTCATGCCCAACGTTGAATCTGAGGATAAGGTGTGAATCTGGTACAATAAGTAATCACAGTTCAAACTCCGGTCACTGAGAGCGCTTACATTAGGGAGTGTATAGGCACTACAATGTTTCGATATCACTACAGCCTCGCGAGGCTGACATGCAGTTTAAACGCTGGCTAAGGTGTATTTTTAGAACACGCTATAAATATATACACGCATGCGTATATCATAGCTTCTAAAGTAGCCGTGCCCGTGCACAAGGCTTAAAAGATTCTCTATTCAGTTAAGACATTTACCAAGACTGCTCTAGCTATTGATCTTCTTTACTTTGTTATTGTTTCAATGCCTGCTTACATTACTCGTGGGCTCAGTATCTACCTACCTAGTTTCCTTCCAGCCAAAAGTCGCTTCTCGTCTGGATTACGATACTAGTAATATGTACACACCTTCAACATAGGTATCCTGTGAGCGATATTGAGATTGCATACTAACAAAAGGCTTCAGACTGTTTCACTCTAGATCAATGCTCTTGTCTCTGTTCGGATCATTCTCCAGTTGGTCAAGTACTCGACAGGGCTTGGCTCCAACAATCCTAGACACGTCCCTTTTTGTAGCAAGTCTGGAGGCTACAGCTCTCACTGCATGCTCAAGTAGGATCAGAGTAAGAGCACAACAGGACCTATGTAGTGAGATGAAGCATGCGACCATCTCATATCTAAGAACATGAAAAGAAGTCACAATTTCAATGGCGCTTTCTCGTGCAATGCCTCCTTTTTAGCGCCCATGCATGCAGTATGCAAATAACATACGAGGTATCCGCAGTTTGTTGTTCAGACATCGAACAGGGATACGAGCCGAGGTGGCAGGGCGCTAATGTGAAACTTCCACAACGGAACCGCGATTACCCGCTCGCTTCAATCCCAGATTCAAAAAGTTCAAGAACGCTCATCAGTGATGTACTGACAGACACTTCTGTACTTGTACCTAATTCATAGACTTCAAACGACCGATAACGGTTGCGTTTGTCGGTTCCGGTATGGCTGTCTTGACGACAGCCTTCCTGCTAAATTAAGACCCGCATGCAAGGTACACTATTGCAGTCTTTGAATTGGTGCGAACTTTTCCGTCGTTATAGGTAGTCTGGGGCGATATCGCATAGGGTGACACCTTATCCCTTGATTTCGCTTCCATCTCGGTTTCCGAAACCTCTCTATTGGCAGCAAATCGCATCGATATTCCTATGCGAGCTTTTGCCGATGGCTATTACAAGAGCCCGAAAACAATTTATAACTACTTGGGCATTTCTTACTGTCCGCAGAGGTTCTTATCGTATAGTCATGTTATACGGCATGATCAATGATCGTGACTTAAGTATCGAAAGACTGAAGGTGTCGGTTTCTGGACATATTGACTCCTTGGCACTTTAACACTATCTCTATAATGACAAAAACACATAAGCATTGTACATACGACCATAGGACACTGAAAATTAGTTCTCCCTCGCTATCTGTCAAAACTTGCGGTTCCGTGTTGAGGTCAACTAACTTGTGTTCGCCCTCGGTTACCCGTTGCAGGAGTCGCGACTCTGTCGCCGTAGCCCCCACCACAGCTAAAAATAACGATTAACGGTCGTTCAATATCCTGTATCCGTCCTATGGTGCTCACTGCAATAAAGGCACACTAGATTAAGATAAGGTGCCGCCAGGATGGGGCTCACAATCTTCACGTCCTATTTACGTTGTCTTAGCCGCGGTCCCACAGTACATGGTACCGAGGTAAGGAACACGAACGCGTCTTCACTCCTCTGCATCATCTAGTCATACGCGTCACATCAAATGCGTTGCTTGCAACACTCCCCATATACCTGCAGAGACTTCATTTCAATAGTTAGCGTCTCTGCAGCCTTCCTAGAAGCTCGCGCTTCGGCTGGTCACACTTGTAGCAAGACACAACATAACATCAGGAACGTAGAGTAAGGACTTATGCAGATTGAAGCGGCACGATGCTTCATTTCGTTTATCTCCAGTCAAAGTCGTGTTCGTCTCTTAGCTGGACAAGGTTATATCTATATACTCGAGCTCTCACGATCCTTTCACATGTCTGATATGCTTAGGTATTTGCTGATGTTTTTTTCAAACTAGATGCGCAACTAATCGAATTCTACATTGCCAAGAAACCGTACTAAACAATTACAAATCAAAGCTACAAGCTGCAACTACCGACCAGGCTTTCTTGGCGTAAACAGACCCGTTAAATACTCCTCCTGCGCCCGCAAAACCTACCACGTACAGCGACAATACCTCCCCAGTAGGCTCGTACTGCGTATTTAATGCTGCTGATCGATGTACTGAAAAAGATCATCCAATGCATTTCCGCCGGGAACAGTTAAGCGTGTGCGGGAGGTGTTGGATGCTACTGAGGCGTTTGTTAGGGCGAGGATGGGGACGTTAAGTGATATGTTGGCGGAATGCGATGTGTAGAGTGAACATGCTTAGCAGGTGTCTTCCAAGTGACATTTTAGGCCAAATCCAATGTACAGCTAAACTTTTGGGCTTCCTTCTCTGGAGGCGAGCGCTTGCGCCAACGCGTTTTAAAACCATGGGGATTTATCTTCTCATCTCGAACGGAATGGTAATATCTCTTGAACTCGGCTCTCAGCAGCACAGAGGTTGGATCATATGTGTAGCATCTGCCAACAAGCCGATAGACCGGATTTTCGCCATGTAAATCTCCATTTGGATCGCATTGTCGAAGGATGAGTGTGGTCGTGGGTATCCCATATCTTGCGGAGCGATACAGATTCCCTACGGGTATGATGCGATCGCCAGGCTTGATTATCACATCGCCCAAACCGATCGAGTGCACATGAGTACCTGAGTCTTGAAAGCAGAACAACGTTGTAGCATCCCCCAAGTTTTCATCCAGTGTGTTAATGAGATCTCGAATATCAGAAGAAGATGTTGAACTGCAGTGCATATTATCTGCTTCAGATATCATCGACATCCTAGCAAAATGCCGTCCGAGTTGCGCAAACACATCGTCTTCGTCAGAATCTTCACAGTGAGAGATCTCTTTGCCAACAAGCTTTTGGATCATTTTAACGAGAAGATTGGGAAATATCTTAGGGATATGCTTCGAAGATGTCGGCGCCAATGTTCCAGGAAGACGATCGGATCTTTGCACAACGTCAGGGTTGAGAAGTATTCTGTAAAGCTGCGACAGTTGTGACTGTAGTGAGGATGCGGAATCATCTGCTTTTCTTGAAATCTTCCACGTGACAGTATAGAGCTTTTCATCTCCTCCGTCAGGGAAGTACTTTCGAACGGGGATGCTTATCCGAATAATACCTGGTGTAAGCCGGCACACCTTAAGATCTACCTCGTGATGACTATTGTTCGAGAGCTTCTGATAGGGAACCGGTATCATTTGTCGCGGTGCAATCCGCCAATCCGGAACCCAAGAAGGCCAAGTGACCGGTCGAGGCGAGTATTGGCGGGAAAACACAGCTTCCCAAATCAGTTGCGCCCCCTCGTTGTCTGAACTTAAACGAGAAAGTGCGAAAGCCTCGTATGTTCCATCTACATCTAGCGAATAGTCGATGTTCATATTGACGATATAACTTTGTCCCTGCGAAACGTGGTCTGTTTGTGGGTCGTCATCTGTTCGTGAGGAGTCGTTTGACTGGGAGAAATCGCCTGTCTCGGATTCGTTGTCTGTTTCGGATTCATTGTCTGTCTCGGAGTCGCTGTCTGTCTGCCAGCGAGAGTCGTCGTCTGCCTGAAAGTCGTCGTCCTTTTGAAGAATGCGTCTTCTCGATTGGACATTGGTTGCCATGCTATACAAAGCGAATATACGATCCCGTTGATCCGTACACCCATATAATGCGAACTTCTCCACCAAGGCCACGATATTGGTGATTTCGGTAACGTCGGTGATTTCGGTGCTTTCGTCATCGTAATCGAACAACGTCAGGAAACGCGAATAGTGGCTCCAGAGTTTCTCAATTTCACCGATGCCTCCAATTCTTACTAGGTCTTCAGGGTTGTCAGAAGAAGCCTTAAGCTGGGCTTTTACTCGAGAAAGCCCAGCGATAAACCGGGAGAAGGGGAGCTCCATTTCGCCGCATATCAAGCAAATCTCTAGACTGAAGACAACTTCCTGTACTATCCATAGTCTATTAAACCAGGGAAGTTTCAAGAAACGTTGTACGCCGTAGATATTCTCTTGTAACAACTCCTTCCTATTTTCAGGCGCTCGAGATAGACGCTCTATTGTCCTCATGCCTCTTTGCTCTATTGTAGTGTCACCCCCTGGATCGAGCCAAGCTATTACTCTTCGAGCACCTTGGAAGATCTGGACCATCAGAGGAATTTGCACTGCCTTTTCTTCGTTGTCAACCTGGTTGATACTCGCAGCATCAGCCCAGAGGAGTCTGTCACAGTCATTGCGACGCAGATATCTGAGGGCGCGGTCAAGGTTCTCCGTAACGCACACTTGCGTGCTATTATCAACGTGTAGAGCGAATGTTAGGATTGGTTGTCCCCATGTGTATGAGATAGCATCGTAGCGTCCTACGACATCGTTAAGTCTCGATGAGAGGAAGTTGATCTTTAGAGGTGCGTCGTTAGACAAGGCTGGATGCAGTGTAATTAGTCTGATGTGTTCTGGGCTTTCGAGTGCTTCATACACGTGTCTGCGGACATTGCGGTTATCAGAAAGAGCCATAGGGTTGAGGAGCTATTGAACGAATGATGCGAGAAGGGGCGCAAGGGAAAAGATAAGGAACGACAGGATAAATAGCTGATCGGGTGGAGCACTCCTGAAATGAGCTGCATCCTTCGAGGCTGCATCCTGCAAGGGTGCGTAAATGCGTCGCTGTACCAATCGTTGAAGTGGTTTGTAGGATACTGTGGCTGCATGACAATGCGGTTAGCAACTTCTTGCTGCTTTGCTGTCAGTCAATATATCGTCGCATGCGCTTTTTCTAGTATGACAGCCGTGTTCTCTGGGTTGCTTCATCATTGTTGCTGGATGACAAGTCGGGATGGAAGCACCAGGAATGGAGGCGGATCCCTAACTACCCGTGCGTGACGGTCCGACGGCCGTGCGAGCCGCCCACCGAAATCGATGAGCAATTTGTACAACTAGTAACTCCGTCACTATGAGCCCAGTTAACGCTGCGATTGCTTGAATCGCTCGCACCTAGTGAGCAACTTGGCTAACACAAAATCGCATCTAAGTATAGTTGCGATCGTACAACGCTCGCATGAAGACATCAAGGGCGCGGGAGCTCGCGCAATACTATGGCGCTTAATTAATAACCCTCCACCAACACAGAAGTGTACTAATAATACGCATACAGAACATAGGCTTACTGCATACGGGAGAATTAAGGAGCTTTGTGACAGTCGCATGAGTGAAAGCTAGGCTTCCCGTCCGCTCAGCCATATACAAGCAGTGTACCGGCGGATTAGTAGTTAGGTGGGTGACCACTAGCGAATCCCCGCTGTTGTATGTTTTGTCTTTTTGCTCACACCGTTAATGCCTTTTGGACGAGCTTCCACACTTAGTAGCTGCTCGGGTGTACTGCAGAGATGAGGCACATCGAACAATGAGACGAGATTTTTTCACTACGTTGGCTTTTCTTCCGTTTTACATGCTACACGCAGATTGTTCAAGTATAGCGTATTTTGACAGCTGTATACGTTGCGCTTCTATTGCTTCCAGTCGCCCGAAAGCTCCAATGATCCAAAGCCATATTGCATAAGGCATCTCGTCGTTACTTCGTGGCGATATTCTACGTGCGCGTTCTGTCGATACCAAAGTATCGCTATTGACTGTCTCACTAGTGATGCGTTCATATTCTGGTTTTTGAAACCTCCGCCCGCGAGTATTGTCTTTCTTTTCTGACGACTCAATACGTCGCTCTATCATAAGGTAAGCCATCGATCGAAGCCGATCGTACAAGATTCATTCTCACCTGCTCAATGGTATTTCTGTTACATAGCGTACGCAGACCACTCCAGTGCTTGGTCTGTCCAATACGCTGCGCTCTTGCCATCGCTTGTAACTCAACAAAACCTTGGAAGGGTTCCATTGCGGTTCGGGCAGGTATATACGTGTCGCAACGGTCAAATTCAGCCTGGGTCTGTTAGTATTCGAAATATGTCCTCCCAGTGTGTATACGAACTCTTCCGCACCCGTACCCAGTGTCATCAGGAGAATGTTTGGCCCCAAAGACGATTTGAAGCTATTCGGCACCTTTAGTCTCTGGTTCAAGCTTAAGCCTCCATGAATCCTGTCATGTCTTAAGCTAGCTCCATTGAGAAGTTTAGCCGTAAGATCTAGGGGGCTTTTCCATGCAGAGAAGATGATACTAACATTCTGTTAGGGTCTGTATCTTTACTGTCCCTTTATTGACCCACCATTTCTTCCTAGGCGCTTGTTCTATGCCGTTGAGAAGAGCCCATAATTTGGACGGGTAAGCAATCGGAACTTCATTCGCCGCGCTAGAGAGGTCTTGGGACCTCACTTGTGTAGCAAAATCTGGGGGAGTATGGCCTGATGAGCGCAGCAGACAATGTGTCCCGTCTCTTGTTTTCTTCACACATTGAGACTAGCAGCTGTGACAGACAAGATGCTTGCATGGTTGGATGAATATACCTCGATCTCGACCGTCTACTTTGTCGATGCAGAAGATACTGGTCGTGTAATTGGCGCAATCGTTCTCTTCGAGCTGTAGCAGATAAGAAAGTATCTCATCGTCTGACTAGTGCAGTGTATCTTGCACCCTTCTTGGGCCATTGTTGCAGAAGATTCGCAATTCATGGATGCATTGAAGAGTAGTGGAGGCGTATATATCGTTACTACTGACGGCGCTCCTCATCGGATAATTTGATCAACCGCGGGAAGACTATCGGCTAAGGCAGGCCAAGGATTTCTCTGGTTCTTCGTAGACAAATGGTCCTCAGTACACTCTGCAAATTTCCGAACCGATTTTCCCAGCCATTCATGCATCTTACATCCTACATCCGCACACTTATCTGGTGAAACCAGATAACAGGCTTTATAGTGCTTCTCAAGAACCAAACACCTTCGTCCAGTCGTACTTCTTAAAATAGGCTTCCACAGTATCGAGAGACGGGGGAGACATCAACTAAACATAGGAATGAGCAGCCATTTCAGTCAATCAAGCCAGGACAACTTACATCTCGGGGATGGATAACGGTAGGGTCATCCCTACCCTCGTATCCGAACTCATTCCAATAGGCCATGTTATCCTCTATCGTTTCCTTCAATTCGGTTGGAACAGATGGGGGAAAGGATCCTTTCGGCAGAGTAACAACCTCTGCGTTCATCCCTGTAGCCTTTGTGAAAGATGATGCTAGCTCTTGGACGGTGAGCCATTCTCGGTAGCCAATGAGGTTCTTTCCAGGGGACTCTAGGACCAGAGCTTTGACTAAAGGTCCAGAGTCCTCCTCCGCGGCAACGAACGGAAATTTGACATCTTTCTCTAGATGTCCGATGAACTGAACTACTCCCTCAGAGTTCTTAAGTACGTTAGCTTTACCTGCTGAGTACAGAGTCAAATTTGCAGATGCTTACCTTGATAGGAGCACTCAATCCACCAGCGAAATAGTTACTCAAGAACAGACCTGCTTGGTAGATGCTGGTCTTTGCCCATAGATCGGGGTATGTTTCCTTGCCGTACTCTTCGGCCTTGGCTTTTGAGTCGAAGTGGTACACGTGAGTGTACTTTCCCTTTGACCATTTCGTGGCATTCGAAAGGGAGGAGAGTATAAACCGCTCGAGAGTTGGAACCTTGGCTGCTGCATCGATCATATTCTTCAACTGTTGTGTTTCGTGCTCGCCCACCCAGGCATTCAGTGACTGGCCTGGCCTCGCTTTGTCCTTGTTGCTAGGATCAAAGTATTGGCCCCAGAAGTCACTCACAGCGAAGATAGCATTCGCACCCACAAATGCTGCTGACAGCGATTCGGGGATGTCCATGTTGGCTTGAACAACCTCAGCGCCTCGAGCTGCTAGAGCCTGAGACTTGGTACTGGAGGGGTCTCGAGTGAGGGCGCGAACCTTCCAGCCAGGTTCCTCAAGGAATACGGTCGCCACAGAGCCGCCTTGGTTACCAGTGGCCCCGACGATAACGATGAGCTTTTCGGATGGCATTGTGGAGAATCTTTTGTATCCCTAGGGTTAGAAAGGAGAGTTCGTTCTACAATCTTGCCTGACTTGTGTCTCTCGTTTACTTTTCCTGTTCTTCACATATGTCAAATTACATGACTACCATACTTATCGGAGTGCTTACCAATGCGGTTCAATGTTGTAGGAAGACCTGATGGTTTGAATTGTGTTCCTCGTTAGGTACGGACGAGTACTTATATACCTATGCTTTTACTTCTTCAAGTCTGCTTCTTTGTCCGACTCAAGCTGATTATGCAGCACGATTTGGTAGACAGGACGTGACTACGGATTATCCCTAATTCGGTATGTAAATTCGCCAAGGCTCCGGCAAAGATTACACTAGGTACCCTAGGTAAGGATAGCTTCGCTATTTCGGCATCTCTCGGCACCGGCGAATGAAACTCACTCAAACATGACTGGGCTGTAATGACGTGTCCTTATGATACGCCGCAAAGTGCGGCTGATGATGGGCTGCTATGCACAAGACTCATTGGTGGCGGTCAGCCCTGCACCGGTTGTGGCGGCAGGAGCAAAGGGGGTCAGGAAGTTCACGTCTTCTCGTTGCCCACGGACCCGTCGCGCGCGAGGATTTGCCGATTCATGGGAGCTGCAGGCTTGTACAGCAATAGTCCTGGTGATCCTCTTATGTCTAACACTTCAGCTGAAATTATAAGTCCCGAGGTCTTCTTGGTTCGTGGGAGGCCAGACCGCCAGAACCGAAGAATTTCGATATCAGCGAAGGAGCCCAAATCGCAAGATACGATACCCGGGTGAACGAGTCAACATTCAGCAGTCTCGATGCTCATCTCGTTCACAGGTAGTCGTGTGAATCAATCACTGAACACTCAGTTATCCCCTAAATGTGAGTCAGAAACATGGACAACGGAGTTGCACCCACGCGACGTCTGTAGAAGTGCTAAAGTTTGGAACTTCGTTTGATTGGTAGTGCGGGTTGCCTTGGTTATTCCCGCGGAATCACCAAAAATCTGCCTCACGTCTTGCTTACATAGCCCCAACAACCTCCTCCTGCGGCGATCACGCAACATGGCATGACTCTGGGGCCTGCATCGAGAATATTTCCACATTTATCAGCGACTTCTTCTAGGGATCAGGTGTCGGTGCGACCTCGTTGGGCTGGTAGAGCATCTGACAAGCTACCTAGTCTACACATGTCATGTATGTACCATCTTATCAGACCGTTATGTTGCCTTGACGTTCAAAGTGTATGTAGGGCATTTGTTAGGGCGTGTAAGCGCTAGAAAGTGTGGATAGAGGGCCTGATGTGAGCGGCGCCTTTTGAACGGGGACGAAGTTTGGGGGCCAAAACCACGTCTCAAAAGCCGGTATCGATACCTGCGCCACGATTGAGTGATTTCTCAGCAAGAGTATTAAGGCAAGCACTGCCCATGGTATTTTCCACGGCGCGCATTCCCTAGCCATGGCAAACTACACTTCCAAGATGATGGCAGGGTTTCGCTCTCAGCCCTACGGTCCAGTACCCACGACTCAGGATACCTCATCCCCTACAGCGGAAAAACCCCTTGCGTCTCGAACGACAACGCCCATCCATTCAGAACTAAAACAGAACTTCTCACAATCATGGTCCGTTGCACAAATCCTTCTGACTGCAGCGATTCCACTGGCCGGCCTTGTCGTATGGCTTGTATGCGTCCGAGCGAATCCGCGAATTTTCGATACGTTTGCGGGCGAGAAGATTGGGGGCCACCTTAGCCAAGCAGAGGCAAAAGCAGTCGATGCCATCACAGGAGCTGTACTGGCGCCTTTACTCATGGCAACTTTGAATTTTGTCTGGTTTGGCAGCGCACGCGTGTCGACCTTGAACGAACAGCAAGCGAAGCCAATTCCCCTTCGTACGCTGGTCGCCGCCAGCGGTACAACAGGCGGGAATTATGACCTTTTCAATCTCCGCAATCTACTCATGGGCAAGACTTGGACACTTGGACTCTTTGCGCTGCTAACAATGCTCTCTGCTGTTTCGAGAACAGCACTGAGCAATGTTATTGCGTATGAGGCATTTTCTGAACTCAGCTCTTCACAGACGCCTGTTCCACTAAGGCTGCAGAGTGACGTTACCATCAACCAAGATTACGATGGTATAGTGTCAGGGGCCAACATTGTCTCAATGGATCTGTACGATTTCGACGGTAATCAGAACGCCCAAGTCGTCAAGGATGTGGTGTCCCTTCTAACCGAGATATCCTACGAAACTTCCGACTCAAAACTGACCAACGGTACATATGTAGCCGTAAACGTAACATCGCAATCGCTAGAGTCTCTGCCGCTGGCCATTTCCAGGCTCGAAAACGTACCGGCGTATCGACTGTCGGTTGAGTGTAGCCCGGCTCTGCCAGAATCAATATCAGTATATCAACCACTAAATATGTACAACACGATGATCAGCTTAATTATCAACAAAACTGCAGAGTCGGATAACTACTTGTTCCAAGCAACCTACCCGGGTACACCGGAAAACATTCAAAAGGGAGAAGGCGACGGCCTCACATACGCCGCATTTTCTCTGAGTTTTAAAGAGGCATATTTAGGCTCCCTAAGGCGGTTCGACTTGTCCAATGACACGGAGCCGTCGGCATACGGCACACTCCATTACCGTGCCTACAACATGACTCAATGGGGCTTCAGTGGAACACAGGGACTCATGTCTGCCTGCGGGCTGCGGTGTGTGCTGTACCGCGAGCACGGCGTCGCCAACACAAGTCGCAGTTCGGACAACACCTCCAGCACCGCCGTATGGACCATTGACGCCGCCACATTTCCCTTGCAAGAGAAACAAATCATCCCCTCCCAGCTCTCCAAGTTCCAATACAACAGCCTCAACTTCCACGTCCCGGGCTCGTCCATCCCCGGTCTCGGGCCCGCCCTGTCCAACATGTACGCTGCACCGACCCAAGACTTCTTTACCGACTTCGCACACACCTTCCTCTACGCCTCTGGCGAGACGCAGCGTATCCTCTACGAGGTCGCTGCATCCAGCAGGAACGCTTCGCGCAACCTCCCCCAGTACACCATCCACGTCCCGGCATACGCAATGCAACTACAGTACCGCATCACATACGTACCCAGTATACTCCTGGTCGGTCTAATCTGCCTGCTGGGTGCGAGCGCAGTCACCGGCACCCTGGCCTTATCCGCGAGGAAATCCCTCTCAGCGCGAGCCCAGCGCGACGTCAACGTCACGAGACTTTTGCTGGACAGCGTAGTCGGGTTGGAGGCGGATGCAGATGAATTGGAAAACGTGGCGCAGAGAGGCAACGATGAATTAGATGCCTGGGCGGCAGGGTACAAGGTGAAATATAGAATCACTGATGACGATACAGGCGATGTGAGAATTGTTCTGGAAAAAAATAAAGCATGATAGAAATAGTACATAGATTAGAAAGAGTGGGGTGGGAGTTTAGACATTGCATAGGCGGAGTATATAGGTAGAAGCAGAATCCAAAGAGATGCACTATCGGGGCTACCGTACCTAACGGGGTTGAAGGCTGCCCATCGTGACTTGTCTCTCGTACCTACCCAACTCCCATCCCCAGCATCGCCGCATCACTTCAGCGCACCTTCGTTATTACGGGCGGCTGTGATCCTACTGGATTGATACGCAGATCTGCTGACAGAAGGTCATATGCGGATGTTGAAACGTGCATCGTATGGTTCTTCGTCTCCAGATGCAGGTCAAGATGTCGACCCATAATGAGGACAGTCTGTGGACTTGAGGATGAACAAGGAGCAGGAACTTGGCGTTGACTCTTCGCAGGAGTGTCTACTCAAAGATCATGTCACAGCACTAGATCCGCCTTGTCCGTATCTTTTTTACCGCTATCATCAACTTCATTTTGCTGTTGCTGAGTATCTTCTACCTGCGCTAGTGCCCTCTTCTTCTGCTCCTCGCTCATCGGTCGTGGCAGCAGACTGGCATCAGGATGCCACAGCTCCTCATCCGTCGCCTTGGAACCATCGACATTCTCAAGCTCTGGCGTGAGCGCACGGTATTCTGGTGGAACACGGTCCAAGAACGCTTTCACTAGCCGCGGGCTCAAGCCTATTGCATCAAGAACCGCACGATCAGCCGAAAGGGTACGCATAACACCGTCTTTTCCGAGCGATATGATGCTCAGAGAGTCTTTGTTGAACTTTGCAAGGATCGCTGTTATTTCTTCCTGGTCAGGACGATTGCGGTCGTAGGTATGATGTGGATTTGGAGGCGCCGCCGACGAACTTGGCTCGGATAGAGTATTTTCGGTCATTACTCAATTCTTTCTCAGTGTTTATTGTTGCCTTGGAGGTGGGTGGACAAATTTTCGTCGTTCAGTGTTCAAGGCTTCTTGTAGGCCAGCGTGGCAAAACAGGTTTTCAGCCACATGCCGGTCATGACTGCATATGTATGCTGAAACCCGGCATGTGAAGGAATGTTCCTTCCCGACCTGTCATGTCTTGATGTGCACAACTGGATCTGGACCGAACAAGAACCATATCTGCAGCTTAGTTCTTCACATTGGAATGGCGAACCTCTTCAAGAACTAGGCAGATGGACGGACCGGTGTCTTGTTGCTCGCATGATCCACGAATAGGTATGCCAACTTGAAAGAAGAATTACCAGATTCTGTAGCTGCCTTGGTATAGAGCATTATTGACGGTCTACCTAGGTACTTGCCACGAACAAAGAACTTCCTCTGTACTGCACCCCAGTGAGAAGCTATAGATTGGAAAGAAGTCTTTTTCAACACAGAGCGAGAAAAGAAACGCAGATGACCTCTCTGTCCGACAATAAGCCGCCTGTAATGGTGCATACTGCGAGATCCTCAACGATTGTACCTCTATAGGTTACAATACCTGATACTTCCCCGACTGCACGCCTGATGGTGGTTGCCTAGATCCTGACCCCAATTTTCCACCTCGGTAGATTCGGGGATAAACTCAAGGGATTGAAGAACTACCCATCATACCTGCATCGCGTGGGTCCATCAGTTGGGTAGTGGAGGGATCTGGCAAGGCAGACACCTCCCATTGAGCCAGCCAATCAAATCATCAAGGTAACGTCATCCCAAGGGTTCGCCTTACCTTGGTGTTGATTGGTCGCCGCACAAATCCGGACAAATATTCGAGGAAATAAAGACACTGCCCAGGTGCTACCCCGCCCCTGTACTCTTCTTGATACTCATACCACAATTACCTCAAATAAGCAGTCCTTCCAGCAAATCGATAACTATCCCCTTGTTCTCTTCGGCTACATCACCAATGATGTCAGAGGCCGAGAATGTTATGCCATGCGACCTCTGTAATGCTCTGCTGGATTTGTTCCAGGGAGTACGGAAGGAGCATATCGATGTTTCATCTTTCCAATCACAAAGCGCACTTGAGTGTAGCGAGCACACATTGCTAGTCCAGCAATTCACAAACTACACCCAGACGCCATTAAGGAAGAAGTATCCTCACTCCCAGAAAGATATGGGATTCTATTGCGGACAGAGCGTAGGAGAGGTCACGTTGACTGAATCACTGGAGAACCTGGGGATGTATTGGGAGCTCTTACTATGCCCGAGTACCGACGCCACGGAGGACTTGGCAAAAGGCGATATCCTGGACCCTGACTGGATTGATCTAACCAAAGTCAAGCAGTGGAAGTCTGATTGTCTCACCTCGCACAGGACCAAGTGCGACAACCCCATGAAAATCTGGAAGACTACGCCGGCGTGGCTCGTGGATGTCGAGTTGCAATGCGTCGTTCCCGGACAAGAACAAGCCACCTTTGTTGCGTTGAGTTACACATATGGAGACGATTTCAGTCCCAGAATGGATGCTGAGCTCCTGGCAAGGCTTCGAGAGCCTCATGCTTTTCAGAGCCCAGATGTAGCGTCGCAGATCCCTCGCACGCTCATTCATGCCATGTCTGTAACGAAAGAACTAGATGAGCGGTATTTGTGGGTCGACGCCTTGTGTATCGGTCACGACGATCCGGCAGAGACTGCTCGTCAGTTGACAATGATGGGGTCGATTTACGCCACTGCAATTCTGACCATTGTCGCTGCCGATGGACACGCTCCCAGCGGCATACCCGGTTTAGCTGGGATATCTGAATCAAGAGCTTTGAAGCAGAAAGTCTTCCCATTCGAATCACGCAAGATCATCGTTCGTGGTTCTAGAATATTTTCTCTAGTCCATGGATCAACCCCATACTTTTCGCGTGCATGGACGTACCAAGAACATCACCTGGCGAAGAGAAAGCTCTTCTTTCTGAATAAGTCAGCGCACTGGGAATGTCAGCATAGGCAGTCTCACGAAGAGCTCAAATCAGGTGCAGAGATAAAAACGTACATCGACCCACGACTTGTGGAAAGCCTCGACGGGTTCCCAGAATTACACTCGGTCAGTAACATGATTGGCGACTACAACCAAAAAGACCAGCGATACCCAGAAGATGCACTCCCTGGCATTACCGGTATGTTGGCTGTGCTCAGTCGTTCCTTCGAAGGCGGCTTTCTGTTTGGCATTCCAGAAATGTTCTTCCATCGAGCGCTTGCATGGAGTCCGTTGTGGCCGCATACGGAGCTTGAGCGGCGGAGGCGTTCTGACCGAGCAGGACAATTTACGCTACCAGCGGCCCAATTGCCGTCGTGGTCATGGATCGGATGGAAGGGATTAGTGACTCTTGGTGATGAAGCAGCTAGGATAAATGACCTGCGCGCCACGATCGAAGAGACTTATCCTATGGTGGATTGGTACACTGCTTCGTCGCCTACGGCGAGTGCGTCTGAACGTCGGCTTATTCGCTCCAATTGGTACGAGCACCGCGACGAATGGAAGAGTGGAAACGTGAAGCTACCTGGTTGGACAGCGGTGGAAATGGAGAATGACATAGGTACGTACAAAGGCGAGCCACGCATCTTTCCAGCCGGATGTGGAGGCCGGGTGTGTCGCCACGAGAACATGGTGGACAACAAAGACCACGGTCCAACCAACGATTGGTATTTCCCGTTTCCGGTCCCACAGATTTCGAGCGCAACGGAAGCTTCGATGCCCGAACAGACCCCATACTTGTTCAGTCGAACGCAGCGTAGTTTTGTCCTTGGGCAGAGGGATAGTCGCACCCGGGACGACCCGGAAGAACAGACGATCTTTACCATTGCTCTTTGTGATTGTTCGAGTGGACGCTCAGTCGGCACGCTCCAGTTGCATACTAGAGAACAGCTGAGGCTGTTCCCTTTCTCCAAAACTGCGCCCACATCAAACCAGGACCCCCACGAGGATTACTTGGAGCGCCGCATGGCCTTCAGAGATAGGAAGATCATGGCCATAGTTGCGGATACAGCGGATGAGAACGTGCCCAAGATTGAAATCGTCGCTGTGAGCATGACTAGATTTTACATCAAGACTTGGAACCCAGACACTATGCGCTCCGAAAAGCCCTTCCACGTTGACGAGGTAGTCAATGTTCTTTGGGTAGAGTGGGAGAACGATATTGCGTATCGCAGGGCTGCTGGCTATGTTGGAAAAGAGGACTGGGAGCAGCTTGAACGCGAGGACGTTGATCTAGTTCTCGGCTAGGACGATATCCGATGCAGTGTGTTTTTTTTGGAAATACCACCTCTTTTTCGCCCTTGTTGATTCAACTTACGGTATAATCTTCGCCTTCCTCATCCTATCAAACACACTTCCCCACGTCTCCTTCGTCCCCCTCTCCTCGGTGAATCCCGTTCCACACATCTTGCTCATATCAAAGTGTCTATCAAAGTCAAACTTGGTCATGAGCATCTCTTCAGCAATCTGCATGCCACGACCACCATCCACATGTCCACTCTGCAACCCGTACTGCTTCTCCATGCCCAGCCAAGTCTCCTTGTTATCGCTGATGAACTTTCGTATATCGATAGGAGTTGGGGCCGGTCCGCTGGCCTTGAGACCAAAGTAGGAGCATAGTATAGGCCACTTCTCCTCCCAGTTCGAGGGCGTTTTTGAGTCGGCGACGTTGAAAGCTTCTCCTTTCTTCGGCTTGGCGAAGAGGGTGAGGTGGATAGTCTGGCGCGCAATCATATCGCTGCTGCTATCATTGCTCAGCGCCTTCCAGACTCCTTGTGTGCCAGGGAACGGGCAATCCGCTCCCTCGCCGTATAGTTCCTTCCACAGAGCCAGATAGAGACCCATTGTCGTAGCAAGCGAGTATGCATTCTGGTTCGGGACGTAGCCGACTATGATATCTGGACGAGTCTCGATCCAGCTCCACTTCTTGTCCTTGGCGTATTCGGTGATCCAATCGTTTTGTGCGTGGTAGAAGAGCATCTCGGCGTACGGGCTGGGTATACGGGGGAAGGTTTCTTTGAGAGGAGGCGGGGGGAGCTTGGGGCCGGTCGTGCCTGCTGGGGCGGTTTCGTCGTACCATGGGAGCGCGGCGAGGAGGTGGACGCCATCTGATGTGTGTTAGTCTCATAACGTCCGATATCTTAAAAGGAAGGAGTGAGGCCTTACAAACTTTGGTGCCGATTTGCAACACGACATATTCCAAAGCGGGACATAGTTTATCCATGGCTTTGACTGTCTTGGAAAACATCTCGACTGCCTCTTCCAGTTCCTTTTGCACGTCCAGGCCCGCTTTGTATGCAAGATAGTATACGTGCGTCACCTCGCCAATATCAGGTAGCTTCTCCGTCAGCTCCTTCTCGAGACCCTCCTGGCTACGGGCGAGCAGGTCGATGCCGGAGACGAGGTTGAGGCGCGAGTCCTCTGGCCATTGTGTTTGCAATGGGGTAAGCGGGCGGTTTGTGAGCGCATGGACGCGCTTCCAGGTGTTCTTCCCGGGGTAGTCGGAGAGGATCTCGTTGACGAAAGACCACCCTGTTCAACCACTGTCAGCATGCAGTCCATTACGGTATCCAATGGCTCTACTGACCCGTCACGCCAGAGGCACCAAACACAACAGCTGACTTTGACATTGTTGTTGGCAGAAAGCGACTGCGATAGCTTCAGGAGAAGCAGAGAGACGAGATATCCATGCGGCGTCGTCCAGCTAGTGAGACTACATGCTGTCTCCTTGCACGGCACACCGGTCTGGAAGGTGGGGTTGCGGCTGCGACAGTGGAGACATGGAGTCGATACAGGCATTCCTTGCAAGGCACATGTTCCAGTCTACTCGCCGTGTGCTAGAAGCCCAGCTACTGATATCCAGACGTGTTGTTCATGCTGCATAGTGACTTTTCGTCGGCCACTCCCGACTGTAAACACCATATGCGCTTTTCTTTAGGCCCCGCGTCGCATCGCGAACAACAGTCTGAGACGAACGGTTTTTTCAACGGGCCGTCAGCTAACCGTCGGTCGTAGTGCTGCCGCAGAAAGCAACCGAAAACTTAGCCGTCCCGTCAAGACAACTTAACCTTTTTTGGACGCGTCAATGACTCATGGCTGGAGAGGTGGAAGATAGGGGACTGTCGGGTATTGATCACGACTGTCCGGCGCGTCAATGTCAAGAATTTGGGGTTGAGAAGAGAGATGAAAGAAAAGGGCGGGGTGAGGCGATTGCGCAGGGACCGGCGACGCGATAGGGCCAAGCTTATGCCTGACGCGTCTGCACCCTCTCTGGTCTTCATCTCCACACCACCATTGTATCGGAATGCCAAATGACTGCAAAGCCACGTTCTTCATTCAGCTACAGCCTACCGATACTCAGTGGAACTCGTTCTTGTCTGCATACACGTCATTCTCGAGGAAGACCTCCACCTTGTCCGTCATCTTAGGTGTCAGATCTTCGCAGTACAAGATACAAAGCAGTCCCACGATGCCGAAACTCAAACTGCTGAGTGCGACAACCTTCAACGCGTGCGCGTAGCTCCATTGAAACGCCAAAGAAGCCGCACCCAGAGCCTCGGCCGTCGTCCCTGGCACTTCCGCGATAGCTGCAGCTCCCAGAGGAAAAGCTGCGAGTAAAGCCTGCGCATTCTCCAACGACATGCCTGCCCTTATAGCTGCAGTCGGAACGGTAGCAGCAGCGCGCGTGGCTTGTGTGTTGGTGAGAATCGTCGTGTAAATAGCTTGCGCAAGCGACCCTCCTGCGTAACGAGCCATGCCTGCCAGGCCGCCAGAGAAGCCGAGGTCTTGCTGCGGCACGCCGAGTTGGGTAAAGGCAATGGACTCGTACTGCGCCCATCCGAAAAACGACGCGTTGATGCAGCAAAATGCAATCATCAGGCTCTGATTAAATGGGGTCACAAGACCCATGAGGGCGCCAAACAGCACCATGCCAGTCCAAGTACCGATTAA
Source organism: Alternaria dauci (assembly GCF_042100115.1). Taxonomy (NCBI): domain Eukaryota; kingdom Fungi; phylum Ascomycota; class Dothideomycetes; order Pleosporales; family Pleosporaceae; genus Alternaria; species Alternaria dauci. Next base: position 419,227 of record NC_091273.1, read on the forward strand.
CGTCCACTTCCAGTGTCCTAGCACGTTGCCAAAAGCCATCAGGCACAATGATCCGAAGACCAGGCCGACATTTGGTGGTAGCGTGAGTAGCAGTTCTGTACTCCGAGACACGTTCGGGCCCAGGTAGAAAACATTCACCATGGTCGGCCAGATGATGTTAACCGAGTAATAGAACATGGTTACGATGAATGCGACAATGAATGGCGCCGTGAACTCTCTCCCCTTATGGCTCCGGAACAAATGTGGTGGGCAGAGCTTGAATCTGGTGTTGGATAGCGTCTCCCAAACTCCGAAGGCGGCAATCAGCACCAGCCCGACTACCATGGGGGCTACAACGGTGACGTCTGAACTCGGCTTGTACGTGGTGTTTACGATGCCAACAAGTGTGAGGCAGATGCCCGGAACGATAAGCGCAGTGCCCACATAGTCAAGGCCCCGGACAGCTTCGTCCCACGGGACGCCTTTGGGATGCTTCGGCGGCTTGTAGAAGAGGAAAAGGGATGCGAGGGACATGATTTGGGCAATGAGACCAGCCCAGTAGACCCATTGCCACGCATTGACATCGATGGCGTACTGTGGATTGATTGTCAGTCGTTACAAGACACCCTTTCAAGCTTGCCACTTACTCTCCCAACGATAGGGCCAATTATGACGATGAGGAAGACAAAACCGTCCGAAAGACAGATGCCAATGTGTCGAAACTTGTTTGGCAAGAGTTCTGTCACAGTCAGATCGCCTGGCATGCGCACGATACCTCAAGTCACTCACCAGGAATGCTGCACATCGCCATCTGTGCAAACCCGCCTCCAAAACCAGTTATCGCCAATCCCGCCGTAAAGTGATCTGCCCCCTTTGCCGTCGCGTTAACGACAAACCCAACGCAACAACACGCATTACCAAACAATAAGAACCACCTCCTCCCAAAGAGATCAGAGTTTGCGCCCGCAATCAGGAAGCCAATGGCATTCGCTGTCGTGTACGCGGGGATATACCATGCGCTCGATGTAGGATCATCGAACTGGATAGCGAGCCGCGACATCATCGCAGCGGTTGTGGGTACCGGCCAGAAGGAGAGACCAAATGTTGACGACAAGACAAAGATGACGAACCATGTCTTTGGCGTTATTGTGGTTGTATCTTGAGACACGAGTGTCTCCGGTGGTGTTGTCACGACGGATTCGATTTGCTCTACGTCTGTTTTTTCCTTTGACGAACGGCGCATGTCGCCTTCGTAGATGGCTGTTATTGCCATGGTGATATGGTGATAGGGAACACGCTCAAGGCACCAATGTGTAATTGAGCAGGACAATCGTGGCAAAGAGACCCTTCACTGCTTGGATATATTCTTCACCGGGCTGATCATGTCGGCAAGTCACACGTGGTAAGCAATCACATCCCTGATATCCTGGATTCGACGTCCCCGCATCTCGGATATGCAGAAACAAAGATAATGTTTTTAGTTGACTTCTGCTATTGGCTTAAGCGCGCCATTATCGCCATTAGATCGTCGTACATTTTCATAATCCGGGGTAGTGGGTGTGGAAGTGGGTATCCGGGGTTAGGTGCGGAGAAGATGAGCGCTGGGTCGTGGCGCTTGACTAGAGTTGCGCCCAAACAATCAAGGGGCGAGCATCATCTTCGCCTGGAATAACGTTTCCGATTGAACTTGCCCATGTTTGTGAAAGCTGGATTCCAGTTTCCATGGTTTGATCTTTCGCTAGCAAAGATGATCGGCTGTCACACGTGCTAGAACATGGCGTATCGCGTAGTCCATGCCAGTGGTGGAGAAGCATGGGATCACTATAGAGCTGAAGATTCAAATGCTTAGCACTATTCCACGCCAATTACTGCAATGGCGTAGCACCGCCGGTTCCAAGGCTACCCCTAGGGCGCTCTCAGATCTACGCAGCCTCTTCACGCGTAATCCCATCCGTAGTATCGCAATCAGGAATCGCTTTTCCAAAGCAAATCATATCGTGCCTAGCCGCATCATCGTCATCAGCAATGTATCCACACCACCCAACCAAATCGAAAAGAAACCAAAACTCACCCAGCCATGACCTGAATCCCCTTCTCCAGATCCATAAACTTCTCCGCATCCGACATAAGCGCAGCCCGATATTCCTCGCTCCCCACAAACGCCTCCCAATCTTCCCACTTCCGCACCCAGATCTGACTACACGCATCGTAGTCTAGTACCTCCATGCCCAGTTCTTTTAGTTTGCCTTTTAGGCCGGGTGACTGGTAGAGTTGGACGTAGCGAGCTATCTTTACCGCGTGGAATTTCTTGCAGGCGACGGTGAGGTCGGAGTGGACGTGGTTGTAGTGTTTTTGGAAGAAGGCGTCGGTTACGGTGGGAGATTTGCGGAAGAAGAAGGAAAGCTTAATGCAGGCTAGTGGAGGGATCAGAAAATGACGAGGAGGGAATGAGAGTTAAGGTAGTGGACTGACGCTGGTAGTTTTCCTGTGCGTCCCACGCAAACTGTGGGTACGAGAATTCATGCTGTTGAGGTGTCAGTGATGCATTCGGGAACGAGAAGGCGTGAACTTTACATCCATGGTTTTGTAGACCATCTTCACATACAACTAGGAGCTTTGTCAAAGGGCTGGAGGTCTTGAGGTAGGCGATGTATGCGACCTAATGTACCTGGACATCTTACAAGTATAGTCACTAGAAGGGGCCATGCATAACCGACTGGAGCCAAACACGGAGACCTAGGTCAACATGCGGGGTTGACGGAGAGCTGATGTAACTAGCGGTAGTCTCGACAAGAGCCAATTGTCGCCCCTCTGTAGGAATTGTTATCGAAGATTGCAGTGTTTGCGTCCCAGCACCCAACGTCATGACGAGCATCCTTTTACTTGCGAATTCTCTTATTTAAGAGAACCTGTTCGTTTAGATTGTTAAGAATTGTGGAAGTTGTAATTGGCTTAAGCTGATGCGTCATCGCAGTACTATAGGATAAAGTGGATGAAGAAGAAATGGATGAATCAGACACGTCATGACGACACAGCGCGCAATAACACTTTACGACCCAGCGCATCCACAGTATGCTTCATGCGACAACAAGAGCGTAGTGGAAACATTTCCACTATATCAATCAGATGAAGACTCTAGAAAACAACAACCTGTCTCTTTTCCGCTTTGCCAGCCTCCATATCAGCAACCATCTGCGGCAAGTCATCGATCCTGCGGAACTCGACTTCTGGCTGTATACTATGTTTGCCCGTAAAGTCGACCGCCTTCTTCATCCGCTGCGGAATACCCGTGCTATCGGCCTTGATGCGATACCGGCCCGTAGTCAAATCAAATGTGTTGATAAAGTCAAGCCCTTTCGGCGCGATACCAATGACCATGAGGAGTCCACCTGTTCTCAAAACATCCGGCGCGCCTGCGTATGCTGCATTCGATGCGCTGTAGACAGCTGCAGCATGACATCCTTTACCGCCAGTGAGTTTCTTGATCTCTTCAAGATAATCCTTGTTCTTCATGGAATTGAAGACAGCGTCTGCGCCGACCTTCTTCGCCACATCGAGTTGGTTGTCATTGATGTCGAGACCAATGGTCTTGATATCCATCTGCATCCTATCAGCTCTTGGTTGGTGACGTATGCTTGTATGTAAACCCACCGCTTTCGCATACCGTATAGCATACTGGCCCAAGCCACCGCATCCAATCACCGCCAACCAATCTCCTGCTTTCAACTCGCAACTATCCACCGAATGGAATGCTGTGATACCTGCGCAGAACAATGGCGCAGTCCTACTCATATCGAGATTCTCGGGCAATTTGATAGCGTTCTGCCAATCTACGACCGCATACTCGGCGAAATATCCATCTACTACAAACCCCTGCAACTTCTGGTTACCCGTCTCGCATCGCAGGTTGTGAACCATACATCCGTCGCATTCAAAGCAAGCGCCGATAAAATAGTTGAAGCCAATCGCGTCGCCGACTTGGAAGCCTTTGTCGCTGGCCTCCTTGCCGATGGACTCGATATAGCCGACTCCTTCGTGGCCCAACGTCACGGTGTAATCCGGCCTCATATCCATGAGGAGGTCAGAGTGACATAGCGATGCAGATTGTATCTTGACCAAGAACTGGTTTGGTGCTTCGGTCGGTTTTGGAACATCGTTCACAACGACCTTTTTCTGCTTGCTAGAGGTCGCATGAGTTCGATGTAATAGGAAACGCGTTCTGCGCACTTACGGATCCCACTGGCCGGCTTTCATGATGATGGAGTCTTTTGGTAAGGCTTGAGGCCTAGGAAGATTTCAATTAATGGTATATATACCTATTTTACACCCCTCACGCATTCGATGCAATAGAATGACAGATGCGACAGAACTGGAAAGACCACATGGGTCGTGCTGCGAGTCATCCCGCTGCATTGAAAGCATGTTCGCTGACTTGTCGTAAGTAAGCCATGTAAACGGAAAAAGTTGGCCGAAATTGTGCGCTGGCTAAGACTTGTGGCTAGAGGTGAAGCTTGTGAGAGGTACCAGGTGCGGGGAAGACGAAGCGGGGTAAATTACTCCAAGCGAAGACCTTGACTGAGCTCCCACGATGCCGGCTTTTGATCACATTAACCTGTAATACTGAAGGGACATACTGCACGAGACTGATTTGGCAAAGGAGTGTCTTGTGTTGTATCTGCTGGAGGCTAGCTAACATAGGGCTCGCGTGACGTCACGCCAGGACACTATTCCCAATCAAGCGGAAGGCACGAAGAACCAAAACCTTTGGTAAGGCCTCGGGTTCTCGATATCGCTCTGGTCCGCTGCATACACCCTTATGTAGTTCCTCGTTGACACCTTGCTGACTGCGTACATCTGCATGGCAAATTTTTCGACACGTTCCGGGAAGATCCAGAAGTGACTCAACTCCTTGTAGCCATCGACGCTCGTCGCGCGCTCGCCAATCAGACAAATGTATTCTTCGCCGTTGGTCTTCTTTCCAAAAGAAACCACCTCAGTGCCGATCAAATCGCCGAAGTCGAAGGCCGGGAAAGTGAAAAGGTGCTCCGTGCTCGAACCCTTTGAGGGCAAGATCATGTCGGTCCAGTAATCGTCGGTGTTGGGTATGACCTTAGATTGGGCATGGAAGAGCTGGGTCTGGATTGCGTTCTACGAAGATAAGCAGTTAGCTTGGTATGCTAAAAAGGGACGAGATAGCATGGGAGAAGGAAGGAAGGAACTCACAAGCACCTCAAGGCGGAAAACGTCCGGTTTCATATGGTCGGGTGTTTCCTTTGCCACCTCGGGGTGTTGAGCGATAGTGTTGACCCTGTTACGTATGTTTTCAAAAATGCCGATGGCCTGGTTCGACAATTGGGTCTTTTGTTCGGAACCGCCCTTGAACTTGCCAGCCGGCACTATGGAGGTCTCATCAGCCAAGGCATCCGATGTCTGCGAGTAAACCTACCAGCCTTTATCATTGTTTCGGTGGCTGTGTACAGCGAGAAATCCTTGAAGAGCTCCCAGGACTTTTCAAAGCTGTTAGCATGAGCAGTGTTGAACCAGTAAGCTTCGGCTCACCCTCAAACTCGCTACCTGGTAGTCGAACGGAACGAAATAGTTCTCGAAGTTGGAGAGATTCCTGTACTTTCCCAACACCGCACTATACCACCCCACATTAGCCTTTACTTTCACGTCGTATCTTCCAGAACAGGGAACACTTACAATAGGAGATAAGAATGCTTTCCTGTATCCGCGTCCTTATAGAACTGGTCTGCTTTGGCCTTGACAGCCAGAAGGTCAGAGCTCTCTTCAGCCTTGGCAGCATACCCTTCTCCACTAGCACCGTTCTTGTTGGTTCCCGTGGACTCGATGATAGTGATCTTGACCGAAGCGTTTCGTTTGATGGAGCTGACTGCTGACTCGACCTCTTGCGTAACCTTCCCGGAAACGCCATACATAGTCATTGCCAGTTCAGCACTGTTGGCCAATGAGTTAGCATGATGATGATAATGACAAACGAATGGGAAGCTCTGGTATCTGGGCAACTCTGGAGACTTACGACTGCTTGAGCTCACTGGTTTCAGACGCGTTCTTCCCTGTGATAGAGACACGAGCATAGAAATGACCGCCCTTGATAAAGTCGGCAATGAAACGGTCACCATATGTCGCTTGTGGGTTGCTCGTCTGAATCTTGTTGAAAGAATGCTTGTCGAGCACGCTGACCTGGTGCTGAACTAAGACTTTGACTTCATATGTCAAAGTGCTGCTCTCAAACTATACGCCACTTAGTCTCTGATGGTTGGAGTAATGAGTGCTTGTACGTACCTCGCTACGATCGAGAATGCTGACATTGACATTGCCGCTTTGACCCCATCCAGAGACAGCGGCGCCAGCACTGATCTTCATACTCTTTGCTATCTTTCTGATACCAGCATGTAAGCAAGTTGCACTCGTTGGGGAAAGATGGCATTCTTACTCGTATTCTTCGACGAACTCGGAATAATACTCTCGCGTGAATGCGGGATCTTTGTCCTCGTGACGGCTGACAGTGACTGCATCTTTGACACAGAGCGATTGCAAGTAGGTATTGTAGCTTGAAGAACCTTCAGCCTATCGCCATTCTGTCTCGGAAGATATGACTCACCCTTGGCCATGTTGCATGCCTGACTTGTACGGAACCACTTCGCCCATGACGCAAAGATGATCTTGAAATTGATAGATGTTGTTTTGTGAGAGTAAAAGATAGTTATCCCAAGGAAGCCTGGAAGTCTCATGCTAGAATATCTGCGCTATAAATATCTAGTTTGGAACATTCGATTTCAACCCGTTGCAAGCTTGTGATCTGTGCCACTAAGCGTCTAGAGCTCGTCCATATGACGAGACAGACCTCGCGTGTTAGATCAAGGTCCTCCGCAGCTGCACGCAGCAAATGTGGTGTGCATCTGCGTTGAGATCACCATACCGAAGGATTGGCGAGAGTTTAGAAGGTGTGCGACTATCTCTCCGCATCAAAATTCACCTCACTGCACTGATGTGCTAGCCTACCATCTGCTGCTCCTTTCTGCTTAGCGGTGGATTTTGTATTTCCCTTATCTCTTTTTCAGCTTCGCTAGCTGCTTTTCCCGGTGGTTTAGCCCATGGCGTAAGATCGGTGGCATCAGGCTTGCCCGTGAGCGTTGGCATCAGCTTCAAAGCGACTATTGTAGAGTTGTGCATAAAGAAGCAATTACTAGTAATAGCAGAAGCTTCATATACTTAGGCGGCGAAGTATTGATATCACGATAACTACAGTACTACGCTGAGAACCACAGTACAGCGGTAACTTAGACGAAGCAGACCTAGTAACCAAAGTAACACAATTAACTGTTCCCTAAAGCTCAACTCTAATGACTATCGCGATACAGTAGGCCTCTCGCCGAAAACGCGACCTTCACACTCTCGTGGATGTGCTAGCCTATCGTGTCTGCCGGTGGGGTCGCTCGTGAATGGCTCGGATCTTGGTCCGCCTTGGCGGCCGGGACTTTCCGTCCACTCCAACAAAGCGGCCCCTACGATGCATGTGACGAGAGTTTGTTTTTGCAGAGGGGATCGCTTACGAAGGACAACCAGCCGCTCTCCCGTCTGCACTTCCATGCACTTGAACCGAAAAAGCGACTTTACACTCCCCATCCTTTGTAGGTAGCCTCCTAACAGCATAACAACGCTCCTGAACTAAAATCGCTATACATACCTAGGGAAGGTTCTTTCCCACTCTTAAAGTCTGGTAAGAGAATTGTGTTTTCATTACACATTAGAATAGAGTGTAGGATCGTAGAGGCGCTCGGGTACCCTTGGCCAGCGTTGTGCGTGCCTCCGTGTCTGTGATTCCTACCTAGCTTACTCGGATCGGGCCGTTCTTGTGGCGTTCGCATTTGCCAAATCGAGGTAGCGGCGTGCGATGACTTGCATGACAGTCTCCAGCATATACTTCGATTTGCCACGAATTCCAATCTCTGCACAATGCATCTGCATGATTTAAATGTGTCGCTTTCGATGTGCAAAGAGGGTGTGAGAAAATTAACTCGGACGCTTGGCAAGTGACCTTTCTCTTACGTATGCGTAACCGGGCGGGTCTAGGTATCATATCATAGTAGGATGATTCGCTATTATGTTGTCGCAGAATTGAGTCTTGGTATCGTTACCCAACAATCAGCATAGACAAAACTGAATCCCAATCGTTCTCAAAGTCATATCGGAGTGCCAGCACATATATGGGTCGGTGCTCGTTGGCATTATTTTCTGTGACAAAGCTCGTTAGTGACGTGCACACCATAAACTGACCGCCCATAGATGATTCGGATACTGGCGCGGTTGGCCGGCTGCCCAGGTGTGCTCCGGATTCGGTTACAGCCTTGGAAGGGTGGAGGGCGATGAACATGCATTGCAGAGTGGTCACCGATATTGTGACGATCCGCATCAAGATAGCGAATCAAAGCTCACTATCAAACAACTTTAGAAATCGGGAAGTCCGTTGAGGATGGCCAACAAGTGCAGCATACACCGCTTCATCGCTCACCATGATAGTTTTGCGGAAGCTTCCCGAGGTCCCTACTTGCCTACCACGCCGAGAACTACGGTACAGCGGTGACTCAGACGAACCCAGCGAACTAAAGCAACACACAATCAACCGTTCCCTAAAGCTTAATTCTAATGATTATCGCGATACAGTAGGCCTCTGCCGCTGAAAAGGCGACCTTCGCACTCTCGTGGTCCCTACTTGCCACATGTGCTGATATCAGACGCTGCCCAGGTGTGATGCAGAATAAAATACACCTGCATATTACAATAATTCGTACTCACAACTCTTGTATTACGTATCCGGTAGCGAAGATTGCTTGCTTTTTTTTTTCTTCCAGAGACTGCAGAGACAGGTGTACAACCTCTAACAAATGGTTATCGATGGTGGGGTCCTGCTCAGGCCGCCAGTAGGTAGCATTTCCCAGAAATGGTAATTGTCAAGCGAGAATTAAACAACCTGGCATATGGTCAGAGGGCGCTTGCCTTTTCAAAATCAGTCTCCGAGAAAATAAGGGTGTCGTCGTTTATTCCTCCGGACGGAGCTCCATATCTGCGCAGCTAGATTCTATGCATGTGAGAGGAGCTGTAAAAAAAGTAAGCTTCCAAGGCTGTGTAGGACTCCCGACGGGTATATATTGGGCCTTCCGAGAACCAACTCCTGTATCCAAGCATATATTACCTACCACTCCAATTCAACACCTCACCAATTTCTAACATCTCCATCATGGGATATCCACAGTGGGTCGCGATCAATATCATCAACAGTTTCCGAAGTGGAGCCATCGGCGTCAAGAACGCGGAAGCCATGTGTGGGTGCCTCCCTTCTTAGTTCCGAGATCATTCCATCGTCTTCGTCAAGTACTTCCGACAGATCCGTTGCTGACGTACATATCAAGGGGGTAAATTCTATAAGAACAACAACAAGGACACAGAAATAAGCGCTGGCGAAGTGGACAAGATAACCATTGGCGCAGGTTCAAGCGAGAAGGTGTACTCGTGTGGACGTTCTGGGTCTGCTTCCGGTACCGAGGGTAAAATGTAAGTCATACTCGAACCTTCGCACAGATTCTCACCGATATGGGCTAACGATGTAACTCTCAGTGATATCTATGATGGTGACAACCGAGTCTGCACCGTTTACTGGTCTTGCCCTTGGGGTTCCAATTACAACGACTTTCAGATCCAGAACGCCAACAAAGATTACGGCATTACTGTTGGTGATTGGAACCGGGACTCTGGTGCCCTTGGAGATGTGGATGTTGACGTCTCGAGGAAGGGTTAGGCGGCGCGCAGATTGAAGCTGTGGCCCTGAGTTGGAGGCGGAACGAAGCACGCTTAGCTAGCAGTATGAAGCCATGATTAAATGCCATGATAGTCGCTCTTTTCATAACCAAAGCCCAGTTCCTTGTCATTGTACCTTCCGTTAACGAAGAGAGATGTGGTGCTTGTGGAGGCGGAAATTGCCTGGGTCACGCTTCTCTACGGAGCTGGCGAGAGCGGTGAACGTGGAGGTCAGAATGGCGGAGAGTATTGTAGTTGTGAGCATGATGAAAAGTTGCAGAGTTGGGATAGGTATGCAACTGAATGGAGGCTGTTGTGCTGTAGTGATGGCCACAGCCCCTGGATGAGAAGACAGTGCCAATTGGAGTGACTTACACATATGATACAGACGAAGCGACAAGTGGGCATCTGTATCCTTCATACCACTATGTGAGTTGTAGCTACGACTCCTCAGCTAACACATACTTGACACCCTCAGCCAAGTTGTCCATGAACTCTTTCTGTGGCTCAGCAAGCTTTGGAGAAGGCCAAGCGAAAAAGTAGTGTGGATAGCCATCATAGAAGTCGAATTTGACGGGTACACTAGAGTCCGGTTAGCATCAAGTCTTGCAATGAAGACACAAAACGTACCGAGCATCATCTAGCATATTTTTCATAAGCACGCCGTCATCTCTCAGCGTGTCGTGTCCCGCAACAGACATGTAGACCTTGTTCAAGTCCTTGATCCTAGGGTGAAGGAGGGGCGATCCATATATGTCAGTTGGCGGAGGATCAAAAGCCTTCCAAAACTCCCTCATCGCTCCCGCAGTGTTGATAGTGTGCCGATCGTGTTCCTTCATCGCCGTATACCTAGGTCGAAGTGTCTCCGGAATGCCATCCGGATGCACAGTCACGGGTATGAGTGCGACAACGCCAACAAGCCCAACTATGTTTGCATCCAGGGCTCTCAGCGCAGTCGCGAAAGCCAGTTGACCGCCGGCCGAAAGTCCGGCTGTGAGAAAATTTCCTTCGGTGGTGTTCAGCCGCTTCGAGTTGTCCAACGCCCATCGCAAAGCATTGAGACATTCGTCCATCAAGGCTTGGTGCTTGTTGTCCGGCGCGAGCCCATACTCGACTGATACGACGACGATGCCCCCGGCTTTTGAGATTGCCCTGCTGAATGGATCGTCTCCGTTCACATCTCCCATGGCCCATCCGCCGCCGTGGTAGTACACGCACACTGGCTTGCCACCGGTGTAGCCGTCAGGTGTGTATATGCGCACTTTGGTCCCGTGATCAGTTGTCGTATCTTCGGTCTTCACGGAAGGGTCGGGTTCGGGGAATGTGTATTTTGAAGCCATAAGGCCGCCGAATCGCATAAACTGCTCTGACATGTTTGAGATGGGTGGCTCGAGGAGCATGCGCACGCCCAGCTCCTCTTCGAAGTCAAGCCATGGTTTCGCGAATCCCTCGTTAGCCATGGTGCCTAGATGGATTGTGTAAGTTGTGGAGCGATTCTTCCATCTCGGAAGCCATTTTATATCAAGGGCTTGGTCTTGTATAGATGCTGGGCCTTTGTGTCCTTTGGTGTCATGTGGGTGCGGCTGTGGAGTAGTTCTCATCTCGACTCACTTCGACGCGGGAATACGTCAGGGGGTCCGAGCTTCCCCATCCACTGCTACACTGCCTCACTGCATTCCTCACGCTTAAAGACATCCGGTCCCCCGCCAAAATCAGCACCGCCTCGGTTGGCAACACGCATCGCAACGCGTCGGCAACAATTGCTGCATCGAGTCATGTTTTCTGTATTCGCGCGTAGACTTTTCATGCTGGAGTTCGATCGTCGTCACTTACCTCGATAGCACTGCTCACCACGCAGAAACCATGGTACTGAACATCGACGTTAACAACAGCCCAGCCTTTGCGCGCATACCGCCCTGGGTGAAGGCCAAACTGCGCCCCATCGCAATCGAGAAGATCCAGCAAGTGTACGATTGGGTCGAGACGGAATGCATACCCGCTGAGCGCATCTACAAAGCGCAGCTCAAGGAGAGCGAGACGCGATGGGAAACGCCAGCCATCATCCACGACCTTCGCAAAAAGGCAAAAGCCCAAGGCCTATGGAACCTGTTTCTGCCAAACCACTTCATCGAGAGCCCCGGCTTGACAAACCTAGAGTACTCGTGCTGCGCTGAGATCATGGGGCGCGTATACTGGGCAGCACAGGTATGCTTCCTCTATGCCCAATACTCCTGTGTTGCCTCACTAACAACATGCCCAGACAATGAACTGCCACGCTCCCGAAACCGGTAACATTGAACTCCTCGCCAAGTACTGCACGCCCGAGCAGAAGAAGCGCTGGCTCCACCCCCTTATGAACGGTGACATGTCCTCCGCATACAGCATGACCGAACCCGACGTCGCCTCCTCCGACGCCACCCAAGTCGGCATCAGAATGGAAATCACCGACAAGGAAGTCATCATAAACGGGCGTAAACTCTACGGCAACTGCCAGTACAACCCGGAGATGCAACTCTTCATCTTGATGGGCTGCTCCGACCCCAACAATACGAATGCATGGAACAGACACACAACACTGGTAGTCCCCGCGAATAGCCCGGGACTAAAGCAAGTCAGGAACCTGACAATCATGGGATACGACTGGGCGCCCGAAGGCCACGGCGAGTACATCTACGACAACGTACGCGTACCGCTCGAAAACATCATCCTCGGCCCCGGTCGCGCTTTCGAAATCGCACAAGGCCGCCTGGGCCCCGGTCGCATACACCACTGCATGCGCCTCATCGGCCAGGCAGAACGCGCCTTCGAGCTCGCGCTCGTGCGATGCATGGAGCCGCGGAAGAAGCCACGCGGCAAGTACATTGGCGAATTTGACAGCAACATCGAGCGTATTGCGGATATGCGCATGACGATTGATGCCATGCGGCTGGTGGTGCTGAATGCGGCGGATACGATGGATCTGCTAGGGAACAAGGCAGGCAAATATGCTATTGCGCAGAGCAAGATTATGGTGCCGAATGCGCTGCTCAAGGTTATTGATGAGGCGATGCAGATTTATGGTGGCCAGGGCTTGACGCAACATACGCCGTTGCCTGAGCTGTGGACGTATGCGCGTTTTGTGAGGGTGGCGGATGGGCCGGATTCGGCGCATAGACATCAAGTGGGGAGGGACCAGATGAAGACTGCGCAAGGGTACAGAAAGAGAGCTGAAGGGTATACGGAGAGATATAGGGAACTGTGCAAAAAGTGGGGCTTGGAGCCGGAAGAATTCTGGGGTGTTTTGTAGTACAATATGTCTTTGCTTGTGATCTCGATTCGTAAACGCTGTTGAACCTCTCGTTGAGTCGTGCTCATCTTTTCCTCTTCCTCGTTTCTTTATTGGTACCATCTCCTCCTTCTCACTCTGCTCTCGGCATGTGCCGGTACAAAAGCGATCTTGCCCTCGTCTTCATCTGTCTTGGTATCCGCAATCATGACCTTCAAGTACTGTAATCGCTTCGTCTTCCCTGTCCCGTCTTCTGCACTATTTCCTTGAATCTTTCCGTCATCAAAGTACTTCGAGTCTCTAATCATACTGCTGACGTAGCCCAAAATCGGGGGCGCATGGCAGCGGTGATGCATAATCAGAGAAAAGACCGCCGCGAAGAACATGATGGCCACGGACACGAAATACAATACAATCCATGGGATATCCAGAGCGTAGGTGGCGGGCAGCGGGAATGTGATATTCGACGTCGTGTTGAGATGGAGCGTGGTGTCGTTCCAAACGGACGGCGCGAGACCTCCACCCATGATGGTTGCATGTTGCGTGCTGGTTTTCCACAGCGTGTTCCACAGCAGCGAGAATCTTTGCTCGAAAACTTTGATATCGAGCTGGTGCATGTTTGCGTATGTATTGGTCGCGGGATTGTTCACTGCGGTAAGCGGGTCTCTCATGTACCACTCCACTATACCAGATGTTCCAGATCCACGCTTAATATCATCGAGCAGATCCATAAAGGCGTGCATGAGAAAGGTGGGTAGAAGCGGAGTCATGTCCAAGGTCGAGTTTGGCCAGCGATACACTCGGGTCTCGAAAACGGTCAGGTTTTTGGGGTTGGTGGGCATGGGCGTCTCTCGCACTGCGTCGACGCCACAGTTGGTTTTTCCCAGAGCGCCTTTCGATATGCACGATACTTGAGCGTCAACGTATGTCATCCGAGGCGAGCATTCTGTGATAGACATATAGTCGGGTGGGTCGCGTCGAGTCGCGAACATGATGTTTTGACTTGCAGTAGTGTCGTTCCATACTTGTTTTTCCGCAAAGTCTAGGAAGAAAGTCCCCATGCCTTTGGTGCCAGCAGGATCCATCATTTCGGATAGATTCTTCTGGAACCTGTTGAGCATCCACGCGTGTGTCTCATTCATGTCTTTGAGACTCAACCACGGAGTGCACTGAAACTTGTTAGGATGAAAGCCACAAACAAGACGAAGGAAGCGTCTCTTACCGAAAAACCTATATAGCTAGACGTTGTGTTGAACGTGGTGTTGCCAGTGAAGTTCCGCTCCAGGCCTGCAACATGATCGCCGACAAGACTGGAATAGTTTTGTACTGATTCCTGCCAAGGCACACTTACCCAACGATGCGGTTCTTTCGCATCGAAACCGGGAAGAGTGTGAAGGTTCGGCATTCGGATGTTGCCCCACGGATCAGTAGCTGCTTGTACACCAGCTGAGCTTTCTCCCCCGAGCGTGATAGCAATGTCTTGGTATGTTGTGTTCGTCTTGTCGACGTACTGAGTAGCGGATGCGACGTCGTAAAGAGCCGAAGAATACAAAGCGCGAAGCCTGGGCTTTATGCGTGTTTGGGTATCGAAGATCGAGTTCAGTTGTACCTGTTGGCTGAGATTGTAGTTGTAGTAGGCAATGTCTCCTGTCCTAGATCCCTCCTGATCCATCAGATAGATTCCTCGAAATGAGGACTGAGATCCGAGGGGATTGAACGCCCACAGTAATAGCAGAGCTACACTCGAGATTCTCAGGACCGACCATTTGAAGATGGTGATGACGGAGCCAGCAAGCTAGCATATAAGCATTAGCGTCAGTCGAGTTGGGTGATTGTATGATCCGTACTAACCGTTAGCGAGCTCATCAACTGCTCCAAAGTCTGCATATTATCAATCAGCCAGGCTATGCATCATGGACAATACATTTCGTACCAGTAGGTCGACCCCACGCTCAACGCGCCAGTCGGCAAGTGCACGAATCGCATTGCCTAGTACGCCAGAAAAGAGTATGGGCCATAGAGATGGTGCGATTCGTGTAGCTTGCAGTACTTTGATTGACCACGCACTTTCCTCTTGACCTTTTAGGTGTACAACGAATGCGCCAAGCACTACTCACACGTTAGCGATACCTCGTACATATCGGATGTATGACCTACCAAGGAAGCATAAAGAAACGGCTATCCCAAGAACTTCCCAAGTCAAAGCCCACGGGGTGTTTCCTTTCCAGTATACAGAGTCGCCGACCTTTTCTTGAGAAGGGACACTTCCTGCGCTTGCTTGGGCCAAATGCTTATTCGTAGTCCCGTCGGACGGCAGAGAATGTGATTGCTCGTCGTCCGAATACACAAAGCTGCCGTTGTTGTGAAATTGGTTTAGAGACGCGCTGGCTCGGTTCCGTTCGTCATTGTGCTGTTCTTGCCCGTCGCTTTCCAGCAATTGATTCGCCGCGCCGTCCTGTCGTCCTGGCTGGATCACTGAACCGAAATCGGAGCGGAGTTGTGTCGACTCGTGCGACACAAACGAGCGCCACTCCGGACTATCCATTTGATGACTTGTTATCCCGTGGGCGATGCGAGAAAAATTCTCATGAGCCACTCGGGGGATAAAGATGGTGTTTGTAAGTCTTCAGCCGGTGCGCCTTGCGAGGCTGAGCATACAATTTTGTGCTTTTGGCCCCCATCGTTGCCTACGCCCTGGGCGCTGCATGAAACGCAACCTCATGTAGCATTAGTCAGGGACATTTACCGCTGAAAGGTGATTGGTCGTCTGACGAGCGTGCAGCAGTTGTAGCGCAGTTGGGGGCGAGATACAACAGTGATCATCTTGGCCTTAACCAGGAGGTCGAAAGTACACCGCCACGACAATTGGTGCGTCCGTGGCCAGCAGTAGAAATGTGGGGGAGGAAGACCAAGGGATCCAAGTCGCAGTGGGACGCCAAGCCGCTAACCAGGATGATAGGAACACAACAAAGAATATTAAGCGCCCTTGCCTGTCCATGTTGTACGTTAGTCTGTGATATAATTGCAATAGCTTTTGGGGGCGAGGAAGTAGAGTAAGCGAATTCAAAACGTTTATTCAGAGTCATGGGTCTAATCATTCATCTATACAAAAAACACAAACCAAAAAGAAGGGTATCATTTCCAATGCCTGGCCCCCAGTTCCATGACCTTGCACCCATTATTATTTAGTATCCACTACTCATAGCTCATACAGCAATAGGCGGCGACGACCTAAAGCTCGTGTTATCATCATCATCGTCATCAAAGAAAGAAGCGACTTCCTGCGTCGACATGGCAAAGTCTTCGAAACACTGGCTCGTCCTCGGCGCCGCGACAGGTGGTTTTGGAGGCGGTGTCGGTATCGGTACGCACTGCTTCTTCGCTGGAGGAGGAGCCGAGTCTCTGGATGGCGTTGTTGTAGCTCTTCTCTTCGCATAGGGGCCAGTCATGGACTTGGGCAGCTGGGATGCCCTTAGTTTTGCGAGCTGTTCCTGGAGGTTTCCGTAAGCAAAAGGACCTGGGTTGAGGCACTTCCCAGCTATCTTTTTAGGGGGTCTCGAAGTGGTCAATGCCCTGCTTGAGTTTGCGGGAGCCCGTGGTGTAGATTCCTGTTGCGTGACAACGGCATCAGATCTTGCAGGGCCGGTCTCCGCTTTTACCACCTTAGATACGAGATTGACCAAAGGTGTTGCCGGCTGAGACGGAAGCGTTAAAGACGTTGGTCTTTGTCCTGGCCGAATATTCCCTGACTTCGCCTGCAGTGGTAAAGACGCTGTGCTAGGCGCAACATGCGTGACGAGAGCGGCTTTGCCTTTCTCATCCTCTTTCGATGGCTCTTCGTCGAGATCATCGAGAGAGAAGTCAAAGTCTTGAGTCGAGATAGGAGGAATGCCATCAACTGTCGAAGCCAATGCAGTCGTTGCAAACCTCGCCGGCTCTTTGACCATGGGCGTAGCTTCTAGAGCAAGCTCCCGCGAAACCTGAGTACTGCTTTCAAAGAAATCGTCCCAGCAGTCGGTCGGTGACATTGTTATTGACGAAACATTCTTTGGAACGGACGTGGATTCAGCCGCAGTAAATGAGCTGGACTTTGACGCTGGAACTCCAGGAAGCTTGAAGCCTGGGTTCTGGTTTGCGGAAGGCTTTGATTTGACAACAGGTGGAGTCGGTTTTCTCGGCAAGCTGGCAGGCGGCATACGGCCGGGTATAGAAGGGAGTTTGAATCCTGATTGTGATGTGTCGCGTGGCACGCTGGGTGGTGTATAGTCAATGGCTACACGTATGGGAAATTGTGTCCGTTGGAAAGGGTGCTGGTCCAGATTCTTGTACTTCGCAATGAATGGAACCCGCGTAAGGAGAGTCTTAGTCCCCTGCAGCTGTCCATCCAGGACCAGGCATTCTAGTCGATCATTCTCGCATCGCAGGACCCGCAAGTGTTGGCTTTTAGACAGTTGGCTGCTTGTGTTGAGATCTCGGAGCACCGTTACAGTGCAACCAACTTTGATTCGCAGGCGATGAGGAGGCAGCCCTACTGGGTTCAGCTTATGCAGTAGCCCCGGTGGAGGATCCCAGTCTGGTGATTTCAGCGAAAGATCTTGTGACAGCAGTTCGATCAAGGGCTCGGGCAGCTTGTCCAAGGCAGCCTCGATGGCTTTGTTTATAAATCCATGAGTACGTGTGAATTCGCGGTCTTCTTGTGCAGGATTTGGCGCTGCGAGCGGAGCGAGGGCGACAGGGTGGGCAGGTGCGGGGAGCTGTACGATAGCGGGTGGAGCAGGCGCGATAGGAGTAACGGATGCAGGAAGCTGGATAGCCACTTTTGGTTCGTTTGCTGGGTCTGACACGACCATGTCATGTGCTTCGAGGAGTGTGTCGTCGTCCAAGTCATCGTCGGCCCATTGCTCTCCGGAGGATGCATTCGTCGCTGGCAAATCGACTACCGTGTCCTCGTCGTCGCTGTCATCCCACGGCTCCTTCTCCATCTGTTCCGCAATCTCTTCTAGCTTCCTGGTGAGCTGCATGTCCTTTTCACGCTTTTCCTGTTCCTTCTTCTTGCTCAGTCCCAGGAATGCTTCCATGCCACTCTTCAACTGCGCCTGCGTATGACTATAGCCAGCCAGCTGTGTCGCTAGCCCAACACCAATCTGCTGCCTCGCTCTTGCCTCCTTAGCCTCGCGTTCTTCGCGCTTCTTCTTGGCTGCTTTGCGACTCTCCTCGGCTCTGCGGGCGCGGGCGGCGCGCTGTTCGAGTTCGGCTTCGCGCTCGAGCTGCTTCTGTTGTCGCTCGCTGAGGCGCGGGCCATTTTTTCTGGCCAGCTTTTTGAGCTCGGTAGAGGTTTGCGCGATTCGATGGGGTGTTGGAGCCATGGTAGGACGCGCATGGCGATGAGGGGTACTGTGGGCTGCAGGGTGAGAAGCGTGGTGGCGAATGTTCCCTGACACCTGGAACCGCGCTAAGACACGCAAACACGTGCACAGATGACGTAGCCCAAAACAAAGTGAATCTCACTGTTCCCCCCTATTGAAGCTACAACAGCTTTGTATCGGCATATGTTTTTTTCTTGCATAGAGATTACATTCCTCATATCTGACAGTAACCAGTTACCCAGTATAGCGTAGTGTTTTCCTATCTAGGTAGCCTAGCCCAAACCCACCCTAAACCCACCCCAACCCCCACCGT
The DNA here is from genome assembly GCF_042100115.1 of Alternaria dauci. NCBI lineage: Eukaryota > Fungi > Ascomycota > Dothideomycetes > Pleosporales > Pleosporaceae > Alternaria > Alternaria dauci. The sequence goes on from NC_091273.1 coordinate 437,969, forward strand.
AACCTGTCTCCAACCAAACGTAACCCGACTTGCAAGCCTAAATAGTGATCACCTTAGGCATCCATGCCTCGGTCTCCGCCCGTCCGGGCCGGGATCTAACAGTTATTACCAGGAAACCCATGGCCGACCTTAAGCTCAACCCCGCCTACAAGCACTTCTCGCAGCATCTTGGGATCTAACATTAGGCTAACAGCAAGGGTGGTGGCAGCAGTGCACATTATCAACATTTCGTGGATCTGGTATCTAATAACTGAATTCACGTTGCAGAGTATACGCTGAGCAGGGAAACATGTCTTTCGTACTCAAGGGCGTAGCATACATAACGGGTGCTGGATCCGGTATGTTTGATCAAGCTAGGCATCTAGCTTATCCTACCGATCAGCTGACATCCTCCAGGTATTGGCCAGTCCATTACATACGCTCTTGCGAAGCAAGGCGTACGCTCGTTCGCCTTGCTCGATCGCAATCCCATCACCAAGACCGTCAGCGAACTGAAGAAAATATCGTCGGATGTCTCCGTCAAAACATTCGAAATCGACGTCACCGATGAGAAGGCCGTTGACGATAGTGTAGAAAAGACGGTCAAGGAATTTGGACGACTGGATTACGCGGTCAACAATGCTGGCATCGGCGGACTCATGAAGACGACGGATGAAATACCTAAGGACGACTTCGCGAAAATCATGGCTGTCAATACCACCGCCGTCTGGCAATGCCAACGTGCCCAGATCCGCCAGATGCTCAAGCAAGACAAGCTTTCCGACTCCTATCGTTCATACCGGGGCTCTATCGTCAATGTCTCATCAATGTACGGCCTAGTTGCACCACCGCTCAATATTCCTAGCACAGCATATGCTACGTCCAAGCATGCTGTCATTGGCCTTACAAAGTCAGATGCACTCGCTTTCGCACACAAGGGTATCAGGATCAACGCGATATCCCCAGGTTATGTAATGACAGCTCTAGTGAAAGAGCACATGAGTCAGGGCGACATGATAGAAACAGAAGGAAAGAAAATTCCTGTTGGCCGCTACTCAGAGGTGGAGGAAATCGGCGACTGTGTTGCGTTTCTACATTCCGAAGCGGCAAGTTACATGATAGGCGCCACTTTAGTCGCAGACGGAGGATACACGATCGTCTAGAGCATGGTGCTAGCCCAAGACCTCAATCGTTCGATATCAGTTTCACACGTATTTTATAACACATGACTCTGTCGTCAACCTTGTACTTCGACGCAATCTTGCTTTGCTTGGTCAGTTGTACCTCGGAAGAGCTTCTCCACCCCAGTGCTCCACACTGATCCCCGCAAACAGGATGACACAACTTCCGTATCCGAGAAGGATTAGTACTACTCCAAATGCCTTTTCAATTGGCTAATGTCTGTGCACCCCTCGGAAATGTTTTGCCAGACAAAAGCTCATGAGTAGCCACTGGCACCGTTAGCCCATATCACGAATCGACACCACCTTTCGGTACCCTAATGATGCATTCACACCATTCGCGCACCCCAGATTTAGGCGTTCACTAGATTGACTCGCGACGTGGAGTCATGGAGCTAAGACCTGACTCTTGAATGCTGGGAAGTTGCGGTGCAAGCATGCCCAAACAAAGTTCAAGAGGTTAAGAGGCCTCGTAGCAGCAGCGGTTCCTGGTTGCTACTCGAAATTCAAAACTGATTTTCTTCATCATTCACGCTAACTGTATACCGATCACGATGGCGGACGGTTTCATTGTTCCGTCCACGGCTGCGCCAGAGACTGATGCTCAGCATCGGTTACGGGGTCCAATTCACGCGCAACGCCATGTGCGCGTCGTCTGTATCGGCGCAGGTGCTTCGGGACTGTTGATGGCATACAAGCTGCAAAAGCACTTCTCAAATTACAGTCTTCGAGTTTATGAGAAGAACGCTGAGGTTTCGGGAACTTGGTACGAGAATAGATATCCGGGGTAAGTGCCGATTTGGGTGTTTGTTGCGGGGAAGCATGCACTCTCCGCCCCACGATTTGCAGAACCGGCTGCAACAAAGTGGCGCATCTGGCAAACCCTTGCTAACATTCGCTTCGAGATGCGCATGCGACGTTCCTGCGCATAACTACACTTGGTCATTTGAGCCGAAATTGGATTGGTCTGCTGTATACGCCAGCTCGAAAGAGATCTTTGCCTACTTTAACGATTTTGCGCGCAAATACGGTCTCCGCAAATACATCAAGACACAACATCAGGTTGTTGGCGCAACATGGAACAAGCAGAAAGGAGGATACGATGTGCAGGTCAGAGATCTGGAGAACAATCAGACTGTCAACGACCATTGCGACATCTTAGTGAATGCGTCGGGTATCTTGAACAACTGGCAATGGCCAGCCATACCAGGTCTGGACAAGTACAGGGGCACACTACTACATACCGCAAATTGGGACGACAACGTTGAACTCAAGGGTCGCCACGTCGGCTTGATTGGAAATGGGTAATTGCCTTATGTGCGGCTCTCTATCTCAGCAACTGACTCCTCCAGTTCCTCCGGCATCCAAGTGCTCCCCACCATCCAACCACACGTCAAGAAAGTCACAACCTTCATCCGCGAACCAACATGGGTCTCGCCCGTTCAGGGCCTCGAACAACACGTCTTTTCCGACAGCGAAAAACTCGAGTTCGCTACCAAGCCCGGCGCATTAGTCGCATACCGCAAGAACATTGAGCGCGGCCTCAACGGCCAGTTCGGCATCTTCCTCAAGAACACAAACGTCAACTCCGAGACAGAAGCCTACTTCCGGCAGCAAATGACTGACAAGCTAAACAATGAGTACCTGCAAGAGCGCCTGATCCCGAATTGGCACGTTGGATGCCGACGGTTAACACCAGGCGTCGGCTATCTCGAAGCCCTAGGAAAACCCAATGTACAAACCGTCTACGGCGAGATAAACTCCATCACTGAACGCGGCTGTGTATGCTCCGACGGCAACGAATACCCCATCGACGTACTCATCTGCGCCACAGGCTTCAACACGTCCTTCAAGCCCCGCTTCCCCGTGATAAACTCCTCAGGCGCCAATCTCCAAGATGTGTGGGCCAAAGAACCACGTTCGTACTTTGGTCTCGCGGCCGCCGATTTTCCAAATTACCTCATCTTCCTAGGTCCCAATTGTCCCATTGGCAACGGTCCCGTTCTCAGCGCTATCGAGGCGCAGGCAGATTACATGTGCAAGCTCATCGACCGCTTCCAAACACACAACATCTCTACTTTTGCGCCCAAAGCAGAAGCCATCGATGACTTTGTGGCTTTCAAAGATGAATACATGAAGCGCACCGTTTGGAATGACGCCTGCCGCTCATGGTACAAGTCCCTCGGCCCAGACGGTCCCGTTACAGCACTCTGGCCTGGCTCTACACTGCACTATATCGAGGCGCTCATAGAACTCAGAATGGATGACTGGGATGTTCAATACACTGGCAACAGATTCTCGTGGCTGGGTAATGGCTATAGTCAGACGGAGGTTGATCCTACGGCGGATTGGGCGTTTTATGTGAGGGATAGGGATGATGATGAGCCGATTAGTAGGTTGAGGAAGTTGCTGCTTATCAACAAGAGTGGGACGCTGGAGCCGAGTGTGGGTGTGAATTTTACGGGTGGGAGGGCCGAGGGGGTAGCAAGCATGGCCGAGTCGAAGCTATAGATACAGGCGTAGGTGAGAGATGGTTACGAATATATGTCCGGTACGAAGAAACGGTCTTGGAGGCGGTGTGAATTAGAGTTAGGTGTTGCAGGCGTGTTCTGTCCAACCATGGAAGGACGATTGTGTCTCTGGATTCTGGCAACAATATCAGCTTTTTTCTGTTCAATTCATCACCTACGAGTGTCTCTAATATCATATTGACCCGCGACAGTGTTTTGGAAAACAAGAAGGAATGCCGCCTGAAGAATGCTGGGCTCTGAGGTTTGCGTTACGACAGTCGCTGGATTTATGCCGGTTCCGGACTTTGTCGCGCAATCGAATTTGGCCTCATTCACGCAAGAATCTCGTCACCTTCACCGCGCAGTGAAACGCGACAAATGCGAAGAAAGCGACACTGGTCGAACACCTACCTAATAATTCTCACGAACGATGCGTGAACTGGTCAAAAATAGACGAGGCCACCGCAACAATCCATGGCGTGCTGACTCAGGAGTCGTGCTAAGAACCTCCGGCTCCCCAACCCGCGGCGCCCGTCGCTTCTCCCGCCCCACCAGCGAAACACTCTCACACAGCTCGCGACCAGCACCCAATTACTGCAATTGGGAGCCCTGACCGAGCTTTGGAGATCCGGAGAATATCGACTCGTGTTGTTATCTGCGCGTAAGCATTATACATTGATCGCCAGCATCGATGAGCACACTGCAGACGCCTTACGCAGGGCCAACAGCTGAAGAAACGAGCGGTTGGGAAACCCGTCGCAGGAAGCGTGTGACGTCGCAGGTAAACGATAGCTGTGCGCATACAATCCCGTTTCGAACTACGCGACTCGAAGAATGTTTTCAAACTACCCGCAATAGCTATTTCCAGCTTTGTCACCGGTTCCCCCAAACGTGCCAGACCCTGAGTTGTTCAAACTTCACTCCAAACTCCACCACTCAACCCTGTAGACCTTCGCTCGGCTAGCAAGGTGATCGTCCTACCTCACTATACCCCACCCAGCGCGCCAATGCACACGCATTACCTATCCCGTTGGTCGGAAACGGAAACGATGCGTTTCGATAGCTACTATTCTCGACATTGGGCGAACGGATGATCGTCGGCGTAGGACAAACGCAGGCGTGTGCAGTCGTACCACCGTCTAGAATACTGGGGTAGGTACCGATACAGTGAGGCCGCCATGCCGTGTCAGGCGTGCAAGACGTGCATCTTGACTGCGTCTTGACGTTTTGGACACCGGATTAGGGTCATGGAGAGTTTAGAGTAAGGACCCTGGATGTGCGGATACGCGAGTAAGACTGGTAGGTAAGAAGATGTATATATTCTACTGCTTCCATCGCAAAAGCAAGATCATCATCCAACAGCTTCTACTTCTCTCATCTACTCTACAACACTCTCATCAACTACTATCTTCATTATCACTGCCGGCCAGTTCCTTTTAATACTACCAACCTTTTTCAACCAACAACCAATTCATCAAAATGCCTACTTCCCAGATCTCCACTCCCCTCAACGGTGTTGATGCCGCCATCGTCATTGCCGCTCTTCACAACCACGACCTCATGATCAAGACGCTCTGCCCAGCGCTCGTCAGCTACGACTTCATTTCCGGCGACAAGGCTACTTCGGCTACCTACACCGTCACCGACAAGAAGCCCATCGGCCAGGTACGACACACCACTCCTTACCTCCCCTTTGCTTTGAAACAAGCATACTAACATATCCCAGACTACCTACAAATTGACTCTCACCAACGTCCCTGAGGGCGTCGACTCTCTTGTCAACGCTAAGCCCCCCGTCGGTGTCCTCACCATCAGCGGCAAGTGGCGCGTCGCCGACGGCAAGCTCAGCGAGGAGGTTGAGATCGATGCCAACTTTATGATGAAGAAGGTCGCTAAGACCAATGTTGAGAAGACTCATCCTGAGCAGCACATGAAGCTCTTGGAGGCTGCTCAGGCTTAAACGAGTGTTATGAATGCATGGGCTAGAGTAATTCCGTTTGCATTTGTATTTCCTTGAGCATTTGGGTCGCGATGGGTAGGATGGGTGTGTACGCATAGCTTGGTGTTTTATATTAGCAATGAAGAATATGATTCTTTATCTATACTATGATTACTGCTTGAAGGGAAACCTCTCTGAATCTATCAAATCTAGTATCCGTGACGAATGCCTTGTAGATAGCCTTACTAAGACCTGTTTCGGGGATCTTCGTGACAATGCTACCGAAAATATTTGCCAGGAACGATAGCTTGCTCAATCCATGAAGCTGACATACCGGTACCGTTGATGCCATTAACCCCTAGATAATGAACTCTGCCCATCTCTTGATTGACGTATGCGCCAGCCATATCTGTGACACCACTTTTCAGAAGTGTACAGTGACCTCTAGTAAGACCGTTGCCCAGGCTATTATTGGCCGACGGAACGAGCGTGTAGCTGGTGAGTGTAGCCGCGACAGTGCCGTTTTCCTTGTCTATGCAATCCTTTCGATAAGAAAGCTCGGTAGCAGGCAAAGAGAATGAGATGTTGAGGCCAGGTACCACCAGCTGGCGGCCTTTGATCCTGGGAGGTTGGGCGATATACGTTAGATTGCCGCTGTATGTGGGCCACAAAGCCGGTAGATTGTGGGACAAGCCATCGAGAAGGGCGTTGTAGTCGACGGCTTCATCGATATCTGAGTTGACTGGTAGGATGATAGGAGCGCTGGTTGCCAACCGAGGGAGAAACAGCGCCAGGATAATGGAGCTGCTGATGCTTTTGGTCGACAGCATCTTGAATTATTGAAGGGTTTGGTCGTATATAGCTTCGTTGTGGTGCGTACGCCAGACTGAGGGTTGGTTGTGATTCTAGAAGCTGTCTTGAGAGCTGGACGTAGATACCGTGTTGGAAAGGAATCTGGTAAGAGGAAGACATATGTCTATATAGTAGAACAAGCCCGGGGTATGTGGAGCCATGCAGTTCGTCCACGGAATCTGGCGTTGTCGTACCATAGTTACCATTCTCTGGTCTTCTTCTCACCTCTCTAATCAGCATCGTTATTCAAAACCCTGTATATTTCCGTGGTTCAGTACTAATTTATTCTACGAAGTATCCAATCAGAGTGGCCGCAAAGAAGTGTGGTTGCGGTGGGCCGTCTGGTCCAACCCTGGTTGAGGATAGAAACAGGGTTTGTGGGTGCCTACCTAGGTACGCTAATAGAAATGCTTATTGCACAACATCGTCGCATAGCTACTTGAATGAAGGAAATACATTACTAGGGTTTTTCCTCTCCCCACACGAGACATAATTTAGAACGAGGGTTGGATTCAGACAGCGTATATCGAGCTTCCACTCAATCTCAATACGAAGATCATCAATCACCTAGGCATCGTTGAACCGGCCAGGCATTCGTCACATCCAGGAAGAGCACTCATCGCGTGCAATTTGCCAGTCGAGGATCGCTGCGTAACTGCTAGTCGATCGAAACTCGGCTAAAACACGAAGCAGAGTGCGCTGCGCTCGGTCTCGCCAAGTCCGCGAACCGATTCTTCCTCTCCATACCATCTTACTCCTCAGAAAGGACGTCCTTTTTCTCCATCGGCGGCCTGAATCCACAATACAAGCAGGTATCGGGATAGCCCGCCCACGGGCTACCCTTAACTGGTACACCGCCGTTTGCGGTCCACATGTTGACCGGCTGAGGGTTCTGCCTCGCCCGAGGGTTGACGCCGACATCGATAGTAGCATACAGGCCATCTTCGATGGTCTTACCAATAAGCGAAATCTTCATCACTGGATCATCGCCGCCCTGCTTAGCCATGTTGAAAAGCGGGTCTGCTGCGTTGGTAGTAATGGCTTGCCTGTTGGTATTGTAGGGAGAGGTTTTCTCGACCTGGCCTAGGAAGTTCTGCTCGATATAGAATTGGCCAACATGCGAGATGGTACCGCCTTGGATGGTATTATTGGGAAGAAGTTTAGCGCCGTGGTGGATAATGGCTATGTCTGTTAGCATCGATGCATGCGTATAAGCTGGTAGTGAGGCTCACTGTGGAGATGATTTGTGCGGCCAACATAGTGTCCCGGGATCAAGGTGATGAAAGTGGCGGTGCCGTTAGCACCAGTAGGCTGCAGACCCCGAAGGGCGTTGGTAGCGATAGCGGTAGCAGAACCATCGCCGTTACCCTTTGCCTGAACACCGGTGTAAACACCAGTGGCGTTGCTTCCCCACATCTCGACGTAAGCATCGGTGACAGGCTTGCAGGATGAGGTGTCGATGATGTTGATATCCAAGTGAGTGATAGCACCCTTTTCTCCAGTCAAAATGTCCTGCCGGACGAGCTCGCCGGTAACCCCTAGAAGCTGTCAGTAAGCCTGCTTCATTTGATGTGCTTCTCTCCACTTACAGTAAGGGCCCTCAGTAGCTTCAGGGTCGAGCGTGCATGCCGCTTCAGCACCGTAGCTTTCTTCGACTTCACCAACGTCGCGGCGGACAAACTCATGTTCCTTTGCGAAACCAGCCGCGACCCGAAGCTCATGAAGCCTTGCCTCTCGTCTTTGGTGCTGCTCACGAACCCAGCCTGTCTCAACGAGGTCGCGTTTGCATGCCTGGACACTTCGACGGTTCGGGTGGTCCAAATGAGCCTGTCGCCTCAATATCTCCCTGTTGGTGTTGCCGCCAGGATGCGCGACAACACCGGTGGCTAGAAGGACAGCGGTCAGAGCTTGTGTGAGCTGAACCATGATTGATGACGATGGTTTATGAATGCGAAGAGTCCCAGGATAATCTCAGGAAGCCATGCTTTCCACCTTCTTATACGTCTGACTCGCTGCGCGTTGAGGCGGCATTTCTGCAGGTGCCATCAACATGGTTCTGGATCTACACATCTGCGCAGTCGCTATTCTCGTCACCACACAGTCTATACGGTTTTTCCTGTTGCGTGCTACTCTCCACAGATTGTCCAGGATGATGACCATAATCAACATGGCTGTGATAGGCAGCGGCAATTGCTCGCTTCAGTACACGCGCCGCAACTATATTGGCGTTCATCTAGTGCCCGATCTTGGCGGCGGGGGACATGTCGTATGCTAGTCTTGATACGATTCTTCAGAACATCGTGTGGCTAATGTGAGCGAGTCGTATATTAGCCGGAAGCTCCACGCGTGGTGACCGGTAGTTGAATGCGGTGTAATGTGTATGCGTAGAGATCTAGTTCTAAGAACATGGATTCGGGAATACAGAAGCGATCTTCTTTGTACATCCATAGCTATCTTAGCTACCTTCTGATTTGAGGTTGATCCGACGTTGTTGAAAGCTGCGCGTGGAGCCAGGAACAGAAGATCATGGACCTTGCCTAGCCAACCTCGGTTAGGCGAAAGGAGGGCGGTTGGATTTTACTGGGCCTTGGATGTACTATGGAATGTACAGTCGAGCGGCCAAGACACCATCTAGGTATACTCGTGCATTAATGAAGGCCAGTAAGATCATGAGGTGAGGCAAATGACATGATATGTATTGCTCAGCACCAACAACGTCGTCGCACGGATCGGGCTCATGACACCGAGTAAGCGTGTCTCATGTGTCTGGCACAATGCAGATCCTTGTAACTGCGATATGTGACATGGTTTGCAGTCGTCACTTTGCCTGAAGGCTGCACTCGCCGATGGCTCAATTGCTTGCCCACGTCTTGAGCGCGAAAACGATTCCACAAGCCGCGCAAACCAGTTCGAGGCCGGATAAATCGTCCTGAATCAGGTCTCTGTGGCTCATATCAACGGAAACAGCGTCATTCTCGATGTTCCTGCTCCGAGTGATTCGTTCTTCGGTTCTGGGGTGTAGACTGCTGTTGCATTGCCCTTCAAACGACGCTTTCGGGGCTCGATAACTCTTCTTTCGCGTCTAGACATTTGATGCGAATTTCCCGTGCATTTGCACCTGTATTATCATCGTGACCGACAAAGAACGTACCTCGCCTATCCCCACTATGAGCTGTAAGCGACCCGATGGACTCGACTCTGGGACATGTGCACGAGTCGGCCACCAGCATTGGCAGCAGAACTAGTATCGAAACTACCAAAGTGGCAGACAACGCGACTATTCCTGAGAAGAGACAGGACCGATAGGAAAACGTCCACTTAGCTTGATGTCTTCCTACCCGAGATGCCGCTGTCACGCGCCGGCAAGTAGTGGCGAAGCGTCTACAAAACAGGACGTGGCTTCTCGAGCGACATTGGGAAGCACTAATAATCATAAGTCCCTAGTGCAGAGATGAGAGACAGACCTGCTACATTGAAGTTGGCAGCTATAGGCATGGCGACATAAGTTGAGGTTTGTGTCTTCTTGGTACTTCAGTCTGGAATGTTCTCTCTGAGCTACCAAGTGCACTAGTCCGCATTGGTCACCATGCAACTGAGCCTTACCCGGCGGCGTCCCATCCGTGCTCCTGGCCGAAACACCAACCCTCTGCAGCTGAAACCCACAACGCCAGGACATCCCCTACACCAGCGTCTTGTGATGTTTGGTAGCGCTTCCACCATATTGACGGTGACGCGATCAACTCAGCGCCACACTTGCGTAGCGCGTTGAGCGAATTACAATGCTATAGCAAGTTTGTACGGGGTACGCCCTTGCGGCACCGACGGTAGTGTCAGCGTCTCATGCGCACGAAGTCAACTACAGTGGCGAAACACGTTGGCGTCTGGTGGTGATGAAGAAACGACGAAACATCGCAATGCTTTTGCAAAACCAATTTAGGCGTTCATGCTCGCTTTTGCTAACCTTTCTTTACTTCACCGTTGTTACTCCCGCCATTTCACGGAAGCATATATCGAAATGGCGACCTTTCTCAATTCTCCGAACACGCCTGCATCCGCACATACCTTTTATCATGACGATAACATTTCACGAAGCCATAAGGCAAACCTTTCTGGAGCGACCATGTTGGATCTGTTGAGTGGCCCGGAAGGATCAATTGCCGCAGCCTACGAGTCTTCAAGTTTGCACCAACTATCTTCGAAATCGAGGCGAGCTTCTCAAGAATCTATCACTAAATCCCAACTGCGCCAGACGAACCGGATGCTGGTCGAAATCATCCGTAGCGTCCAGGCCGAGTTAGCAACTCAGAGAGAAGCAATGCTTGATCTGCAGACGCGAATCGTTGAGCTCGAGAGCACTTCGCAAATCAAGACTCATGACTTTGCCCCACGCCATACGCTTGCTGGACACCGCAAGCGGTCTCAAATTAAAAGCAAAGAGGGTGCTGCCCGCGAGACACAAAGAAGTTGGGACATAATGCAGAAGGATGTGGATATGCTTGGACCTCCGCTGCTCGCGACCGAGTTCTGGAAGTCACCCAGTCGATTCTCTGGTTTCAACTTCAACTTTGACCTACTCGAGACGGTACCAAAGTCATCACATCCTCCGCCAGATGTAGATGATGTTCCGGATCTCACTCCGGACGAGCAACCACAAGCGTATACGCCAGGACAGCGCCGGATCCCTCCTAGAATCACCCGAATCAGGACGGCAGACCCCACCACTATGTATCACGATGCTGTGAGTGACATCAAGGAGCATGTCATTGAGTTCGACAAGATCAAGATGCCCATGCCACCGAAGCTCCAAACACCGCCACGAAGTGCGCGCAGCAAGTTGGTGTCGGTGTACAGCCGAGATGATGAGATCACGGCATTACCGCAGATTCTAGTAATGCCAGCAGCGCCCACCCATGGCTCACATCGCAGTATCATGAGCATTAAAAGTTTGCTCTCGTACAAGACTTCGAAAAGTCAAAAAGCTGGTTATACTTGATCTGATCATCGCCATTCAGGCTCATCTATGCGCTGCTGAGCAGGCTGTAGATACTCTACGCGGTGCTTCTCGTCGCCCAATCCGAGCGCGTCATTTTGAAACATAGACCAGAACAATCCATATGGAATATCATTTCGAAATTTATCTCTACTCATGGCCGTTGAAGAACATGGAAGTGTTGCCTGCTTAGACAGACGCACCTCGGACCTAAGGCGGCTTGGCATTTCTGGCGCTTTCCACCAACGAAAACGTCATTATTCGTCCGCATATATCATCGTTCCGCCTTCGCCGTTCCATCGCCAACAACACTGCAAAGGCACACACACATCATGGCGTCCCTCTTACGGAGACCATTCGCCATTACGGCGACACTGCGACAAGCATCACCGAAATCACAAACCCTCACGATCCGCGCATTCCACAACACGCCACTCAAGCAGCACCCGCGCCTGTTCCGACCCGCAAAGCCCACGGTATCGACGTCGCAAAATGTTTCCAGGTTCCAGCAAGCGTTCCGCCGGAGATATCAGCAGGCTGCCTATAATCCGGTGGCGCAGGGCGACTTGCGACAGCGTCTACTATACGGTGCTGGCATTTTTGGTGGAACACTCCTAGTTGTCAACTTGATCTTCAACCGCGAGACACGCGAGGACGGCGGCATGCCGCCGTTTGAGCGTGAGTACCTCAACGACACCTTCATGCACACTGGCCTTGGTATTGGAATGATCGGCATCGCAGCCCGCGCTCTGCACATGAATGGATGGAGCTTTAGGCTTATGAGCGCGAACCCGTGGCTTGTGCTTGGTGTTGGTCTCGTTGGCAGCATCGGAACCATGTACGGCACTATGGCCACGTCGCCTTCCAAGTAAGTATAGACATTGATATCGGCTTGCCGACTAATGTGCTAACAAATGATAGCTACGTCCAAAAGTACGCTCTCTGGTCTGCCTTCAACGGTACCCAAGCCCTCCTCCTGTCGCCACTCTTCTTCATGCACCCTGCCATCCTCGCCCGCGCCGGTCTCTACACCGCTGGAATGATGGGCTCCATCGCCTTCGTGGGCGCTACCGCAAAGACAGACAAGTACCTCTATCTCGGTGGCCCACTTCTCGCTGGTGTCGCAATCGTCGCTCTCTCTGGTCTCGCCCCTCTCGTCGTCCCAGCCACTGCTGCCCGCACACTCATGTTTACCGAGAACATCTGGCTATACGGTGGTCTTGCCGTCTTCGGAGGTTTTACGCTGTACGACGTGCAGAAGATGCTCAACCACGCGCGCATGGCTGAGCGTGGCTTGATCCCCAAGGATCCCGTAAACGAGTCCATCTCGCTTGAGTTGGACTTTATCAACATTTTCATCCGCATGGTACAGATCCTCGGCATGAGCCAGAACAGAAGGAAATAGATGTGCCTGGATGTGATTGCACAATGAGGACTGGAAGCTGATCCGGGAGGTCTTGCTTGTTATCCAATTTTGTTGGATGTGCTATACTTTTGATTACAGCTGTACATTACTCCTCTCTTTGTTCTGCCACAAATTATTAATGAGCAAAAACAATCGAAACATACTTCATCACACACCTTCTTTCCAGACTTCGGATATCTGGCCTTTCACTGTGCTGCTCTTTATCGCTTCTTGATCCAGTAAGTTGTGGTTTTTGGATGCCGAACCTTTCAACAGATCTCCTCGGTCTCAAACGGCAGAGGACATCCATCAGATCGGTGATCGGTACTATGATGCACTATCATCAAATATATAATTTAATTTCCAAGCTCTATCATTTCTCAAGCCCCGCAATAGGGCATATAACCGCAGTTTAATTCCATCTTAGCTATCGACACCAACATCCTACTCCTCTCCAATCTTGAACACGTATTTGACTGCACTCGCCTTCCCATCTTTCAAATCCCGCAACCCCTTCTGCACACCTTCCAGCCCACCAGGCACAACCTCATACGGATGCGGCGTAAACCATCCCTCCGCCAATCCCCTCGCCATATACCTAAACATGATAAACGCATAATCGCTATCCTCCCCATGCGCCGTGCCCACCATCGTCTCAGTCCTCTTCACGCTCTCCGGAATACCCTCGTACTTCTTCCCAAGCAAGACCAAAGTCAGATGGCCCTCAGGTTCCAGCACCTGCACGATATTCGTGTACGAATTGTGTTCCGAGACAGCATCAAACGCGTAATACAATTTCTGGCCCTTGAGCGCCTCCTTGATACCGTTGACGACCGCTTCGTCGCCTTTCCGGTAATCGATTATCGTATCGCCTTTTGAGCGATCAATCAGGCCTTCTACAAACTTCTCGCCTTTCCCCGCGACAGCAATGATGGGATGGATGTTCGCTCGCTGCGCGAGTTTAATCGTGAATGCGCCTACAGCGCCAGCGCCACCGTACACAACGAGCGGAATGGGCGCCGTGGCGGGTGTCCACGGATCGGGCAGATGCATGCGTTGGTGCAGGCCGATTGCTGCTGTCATGGCGGCGAGGGGCACGGTGGCAGCTTGTTCAAAGGACACGGAGGGCGGGATGTGGAAGGTCGTGTGTGCCCAGCCCACGGCGTACTCGGCAAAGGAACCACCGGGTGTGAGCATCTCGTGGAAAGAGGCGACGCGGTCGCCGGGCTTGAATTCGTACACGTTGGCGCCGACGCTGTGGATGTAGCCGGCGATGTCGTCACCGCTGTTGAACTCGTTTCTTACGCCGTAGACGGGGATCTTCCTGGGGGGAGTTTTGTTAGTTTGGGCTTGATGGATGGATGTTTGATTCTACATTTTTGGGCAGGTGGGTATGGAAGGTAGAGGATTGGACATACCAGTCTTTGGGATTGCTTCCGGAAACAACGACTTTGATGACGACTTGGTTCGCCTCTGGCTCAGGGACAGGGACGTCCTTGACGGTAACCTCGAGGTCCTTTGCTACTTGCGCCTCCTTCATCTTGTATAGTTCTTTTTAAATATATCGGGACTGTAACAAGTTTATGCTGGACAGTTATAACGTATTGTCAAGACTGGAATAGAACAACGTGATGTCGAGTTCGCAGGAATCAAATATATCCCGATGGCAACGAGGCGCTTACACATCTTTAAATCTACCAACGCAATGGAACCTTCCACGGTCCTTCCTCGGGCATCCAGAACGTGACATTACGGACCAAAAACGACGGAATGTGGGGTATGTTGCTTTGAGTGGAGTTGATCCAGCACGTTGTCGATGACGCGACTTTTCCGTCCTGGTGTTACAAGGGCCAATAGGCCGAGATGGGCCGACTGGTCAAGATTTGCGCAGCAAGGAAGTCCGGAGAACATGGACGGTAGATTTCTTGCTCCCGCTGAATCATAAACGATGAATCGGTAACTATGAATCGTCAGTCATGAGTCATGGATCATGCTGTGTCAATGGGGGTCTGGCATGTGATAGACTGTGGAGATAACCTGATATGACAACATGTGAGCGAAAGCGACGAAATTCGGGTAACCATCACCATCAATCAGACCCAAGTACGAGACAATGCTCATAAAAGTTGAAATGATGCCATTGACAAGAAACTCACAGCAGTAATCCAAATATCGATACACATACAAGCTGCACCCCAAATGCAATCGCAACCCAACGACTGACGCCCAGGGAACTGCCATGGGCAGGGAGATTAACCCAGAGAACACCGAACCCAAACCGTCCTTAATGCCTCTAGACAGGGTTTTCAAAGGATGAAGACAGATGCAACAGGACAGACAAACCCAACGCCGGATATCGAACATAATTCCAAAAAGTCGTCAAAACCCCCATCGATGTCTCCTCCAACCCCCTAAAGCATCCAGATCAGCAAAGTCCCAGAGTACACTACAATCACCGCCAAACACTCTTAGAGTTCGGCATCAAGCTACCTCTGCCAACAGACGAACCCCCGCTCGTAATTCGAACAGCCCCTCTGGCATGCAAACTCGGTACGGCGATAGTCTCTGCAGTCCTCGGTCGACCGTCGTCACCAATGCTCGCGACCGTCGTCCGTCTGACCGCACCCTTCATGATGGGTGTAACGCGCGGGGACAAAACGCTGTGTTTCCAGTCAGCATCGCCGTGGTTGGATTTGACCATTCTGCGCGCCGCACCCGCGGAGAGAAGCGAATTCTCGTTGGGCGGACTACCGACTGCGGTTGCTGCTGTTGGACTACGGCGGCGATGTGCGCGGCTTATAGGGACAGAGCCAGCACCGTTGGTCGAGGACCGGCGCTTGATGGCGTGGCCGATTTGACGTGCGTCTGAGGCTGTCCATTTCTCTCCTTCGGAAGAAGAGTCGCCGCCGCTATTTCCCTCAGCCCCAGGGCCTGAGGAGGCGTTCTCTACGGTGCTTAGAGATGAAGTGCGCGGATTGCTGCCGATCTCACGGAGGGGCGATGCGTTGTCGGAATCAGAGGTGTATGAAATGTTGCCTCGGGATGTAGGGGACCCGTCTGAACGCTTGGAGAGTGCGCCGACTGCGAAACGGGATGAGCCTTTCAAGTCGGCAGAAGCCTTGGGCGGTGTTGGGATAGGCGAAGAGCCACCGCTCCCGCTCCCATCATATCTTGCTATGGGGATAGAGGTCGTCGGATATGCTGGTGGCGACCTTCCAATGACAGGGTTTGTTGGTGTGCCTGCTACTGGCTGTGGTGTTGCCTGGAACTCTGCGAGGGTTCCGTTTTCAGTGTCGTCCCTCCAGCGGACTCCGCGTTTAGTCTTGGAGGGGGACTTTTTTTTCTTCATTGGTGAAAACTGGACGCCCGATTTGACTCTTCCCATCAACTTACGACGTGGTGATGACTTCATAGGTGACGAGGTGAGATACGATGAGTCCGCCATAGCTGGCAATGACAGTCTTGGTATTGCTAATGGTCGCATGGGAGAGGACTGAGATGGTTCCTGAATGTTTACTGGCTTCCTCCTCTTGGGCGTTCCTCTGTGGCTTGGTTCGAAGAACTCGGTGACTGGCAGACCACCGTCTGGTCGAATAGCCTGCGCAGTCGCATTTGTACAAGAGTTCATAATCTTTGTCAGTAGCTTTCTCGCAGCCTCAACTGCTTGAGCCTCGTCCATCTGGGTGATCTGGCTTAGAATTGTAACCGTCTCGATGTGGGCCTGAATCAGCGCCTGCACAATGGCAGCATCACCACCCCGTTCGTGATCCAGCATTGTCTTGAACAGCTCGCGGTCGGCATTCGATTTGAGCAATTCGTATTCTCTTGTTAGATTTGCGGCATCATGGCCATCAGCATTGCCATCCACTTCCGCCAGACCTTTCAGTCCAACATGCAGCGCTGTGTCCATCTTACTTGTCCAGACGGTACGCTCCAATCGCCGATGGCAATGTTGCCGTGTCTGCTCAAGCTCTGCCGATATTCCGACGGCGGTGTCCCTCATGGCTGCAACCTGCGAAGGCATCTCCTCGTTTTCGCGAACGTCCTTAACGTTGTCAAATGCTGCGATCCACGACGAGATGAGCGAGATGCGCCTTTCTGCCGTCTTCAGAGTCTTCGACATGTTCAGTCGCTCACGGCGTTCAGGCTCAGAATCCGCGTAAGCCTGGCGCAAGCGTATGACCGCGTCTCGTACTATGCCATCCTTCTTCTCGTTTTGTTTCTGGTACTTGGCCATGGCACTGCCTTCGAAATCCTTTTGCTTCTTCATCAACTCTTCAATCAGGTGTCTCTGCTCATCAATCTTGACAAGGTAGTCCTTTACGTGTCGGTTGACATTATATACGTTCTTGGTGACCTTGGTCTGGATGTTCTTTGCGCGGTTGGCGTATCGAAGGGTATTCTGCGTCTCATCGAAGTGAGCGCTCGACGGGCTAACACAGACTATCATAACGGTTTTACAGTTTCCACCGAGGGAGAATTTGAGCAATCGTGTAAGTTTCGAGTTGCGGTATGGAATGTGGTTTCGTTTCCGGGGATCGCACAATGCGTTGATGCAGCTGCCCAGAGCAAGCAGCGACTTGTTGATGTTGGCACCCTCGGTCAGACGCTCTCCGCGGTTCTTGGTAGCGCTCGCTCGCTCACTGCCTGCCAAGTCGATAATGCTGAGGGTGGCCATGGTGTGGGGTTCGTTGACCGAGGCGTTGCGGTCCTTGGAGGAGACGTTGATCTGAAGTACGGCGTGGGATCGGGACGAGGTAGCGTTCGCTTCGGTGGGGGACATGGTCCGGTACTCGTTGCCGCGGACAATGATATCCATGACTTCTTGGACCTGGGGTTGTTAGACGTTTGTAGAGCAGTGATTCCCGTTTACTCACGCTTTGTGGCCGATGGCTGGAAAGACCGGCGACGGACACAGCCTGATTCGCATCTTCACGCAGCATCAGGGGTTGCTTGCTTCCACCCTCGACCAGCAAGTCGCGAATCGTCTCGTTGTAGATCTCCAGGTAAGAGAGCGTGATCTCGGTGACCTTTTCATCCTGTATGTCCTGGATCTTCTCAAACAGCTCTTGCATAGTCAGGAAGATGATGCCGGGCTGCTGTGATGTTCCGCTGGTGACATGTTAGCCCTCCCCAGAGCAACTAGCGGTGTGCATGAACATACGTGATGGTATGCGTCTTTCCGCAACCTGTGGCGCCATACGCAAAGACAGTCGCGTTGTATCCGTCCAATACGCTGTCGAGCAGCGGCTTCGTCGTAGCTTCGTATACGTCGCCCTGAGAGGTCGTGTCGTCGAATACGCGGTCGAATGCAAATGTCTGGTCCTTTGATCGCTTGCCCTGCGGCCCTACCGTTGACCGTCCAAAGCGCTGGACTGCGTTGTCCTCTGGGGGATCGAAAATCCTGGCCTGGTGTTAGCTTCCGCGACTAGGGATGGCACGAAGCCTCTCGTACAAGCACTTCTCGTCCATGACCTTAATGACCGGCCGGATGCCCTTGTGGATCTTGGGTGCTGGCAGTCCCGCCAGCGATCCATCTCCGAGGAACAGCGTCTGGTCATCGTTCCTCGTGACCTGTGCTGCTTCCCGGATCGTAAAAGGGCGGACTCGTACGGTGACGGAGATGGAAGACGCGCCCGCGGCCGCCATGGTTGCGCCCAGGGAATGTAGGAAAACAAGGCAATCGCACTGCGAAGCCTCCCTGCAGTGCGTATAGAGAAAACAACCTGTGAGCGAGGGGTTAGTGTTGCGGGCTGGAGTCGATAATGACGATGTTCCTTTCGGAACTTCTGTTATGGGACGCACGGCCGCTGGTAAACAGACAGGGGTCTAAATGCGGCAACCGCGACCCTGGTGCCAAGTTCCTCCTCTTACCCCCACAATTTCCGACGTGGCTGCAACCCTATCCGCCACATCTCTCCTATCCTGCCAACGAGACCCGCAGTACTACTACCATCGTCCTCATTGCTTGTCCAGCCTTGTGCGCTCGTGCCTCTGGTCATGGGCTGGGTAAAGGGGCAAGAGTGGGGCATCACAGCAGGTCGACAACAAAATATCCAGTGCGCATCCGATAATAAGATTTGAATATCATGCAAGCAGCAAACATCCTTCCAACAACTCATCGTCAGCCTCACCCTTTAGCACCTCCTCCACCGGAACTCGTCAACGTCGACCACCCACGGGCCGTTCACACTAAGCCAACTGATCCAAGTTCGCGGCCTACAATCAACCGCAATCAGTCATCTACTGCTTTGGCGGTGTGCACTTCTGCCACTGGACGTACACAACTTGGGTAAACTTGAGATCGGTCGAGTCGGTAGTCAGGATACCAGTGGCGCTGGTGTTGGTGCTGGTCAGGCGAACCTGCGAGTTAATGTTGAGCATGCCGTTGGTACCGCATGGCGCCCACACGACCGAGGTGCTGTCAGCTTCGTCGTGCTTGAGGTAGTCGCCGTTGGTAGGGCCGTCGAATTTGTATTCCGTGGATGTCTAGTAAGAGGGTTAGAGTCTTTGTCCAACCACTTGGGCTGAGATGGAGCCTACCTGCTCGGTCTGGCCGGAGAAGTAGTATGTCGACTTCAGAGTACCAGACACGCCCTTCTGGATGGCAGAGTAGCCACGGTAGTCGGCAGACAAGATGGAGTACTGGAAGCCTCCTGGGTACTGGATGTCAACGTTGAGCTGGCAGTTCTTGCGCTGCTCCGTGACAGCGATACCGGGGCCGATGGACGCAATGTACGAGTCAAAGATGAGGGTCATGATGGTCCTGTCCGCATTGATCTGGGAGCTCATGGTGCCTTGGGGGCAACCGGTTCCTCCATAGCTGACGCCGCGGATCTTGACCTGGGTTGTGTGAGTTGATGGTCTCGTAAGCATGTACTGTAAACCCTCATACCTGGCCGGGTGGCGGGGCATCACCAAGCTCGACGGTAGGGAGCGCAGGGGCCGCAGCCGCAAGAGGGAGGAGAGCAAGGAGCCACTTCATGTTGATGAATTGGAAGGTGATCTTTGAATATGCTGAATATAAAGCTGATGATCTAGTAGATGAGGCCGAGAGTGGAAGCTAGATGATGATCATCGAGGGCATATGGACTGGCTTTTATACCATTGTCCCGGCACCAGCTCTTTGTCTCTGAGTGTCCTAACCACTACTGCGGCAACACCATTCTGGATGATAGCAGCTACGACCCGACCGCGATAACAGCTGCCAAGAACCGTAGCAATATCGAGTACGACTCGACCGGCGGGCCGCTTGTGCTCATAGGTCCAGAATCACAAAAGCTGCTCAGGTGAGTTCGTGTTTGTCAACTAGTCGTAGTGTCAATCCGTGTCTACACATCCTGAGCCAGGCTCTGGGCTGAGTGGCAGTATCTAGGGTATGTGATAGACTCGTTCCGCTGTGCATATCGCTTCCAGCTGCCATGCTAACCCGAACCAAGACGGTGAAGCATAATCGTTCGAGTTTTCCGGGCGCGGCAATACTCGACCCTGCATTATGGCGGCTGTTCAGTTGTCCGACGTCTGCAGTGTATGCGTCCTACCCGAGGACTGACTGCCGGCGGTATAGCTATTGACACCGAGGCACACTTGTTGCGTGGGCCGATAGAGCCTCTTGATACTGGACACCAATGGCAGACTTGCAACTACTAGGAATACAGTAGCTGTCACATATCAGATGATGGCTAGTGTACCAAACTCCTCTCACGCTCGCGAGCCGCTGTTCGCATGAGTCGTTGCTCGCATAGTCGGCGGCCAGAGCAGTGGACGTACATATGAAGTCGAAATGAACTGATCATATTAGCCTGGGGTACCGAACTCAGAATAGAAACATCGGGTCCGGAAGCTGGGTACATGCAGTCCATGAAGCTGACCGGACAGCAAGGCAAGCTCCAAGCTGATATTGACCTTCATCTATGAGTCCTGTATCCCAGTCTTTGTCGGAAGATGTACGGAAGCGAAAACTGAAAACAGTCTGCCTCTCTGAGACGAGCGGCCTGCCATTACAAGCATATCGTTGTCATGTTCATCTCGTAGATCTGGAGAAGCGCGGAGCTCTTGGCGTGTAGATTAACCTTATATTAAAGCTTGTCGTTCCATCGATGCTCGAGACCCTGACATAATCAATGTTAGCGAATACGATCTGCCGCCCTTGCAGATGTCTGCCCTGGAAGTCTAGAAGAGCGCCTAAAAATAAAAGCGGAAAGGTTAGTCACGATGCATGCATCCAACAGCTGTTCGATGCACGTGGTGACTCGGCGACAGGCCACGACCGAGGATGTATCGCGTGAGCCCAGGCCCAACTACTGCCGGTTCAGCAGCGCAGGATCTAACCGGCGTAAAATTGCCAGGTGAAATAGATTGAGGATTGATTGCATGCTTCGTGTCGAAAGGACTCGCCCAAGACAGTCAGCCGAACCCAGCTTCGACGGCACGACCTTTGAACTGCCAGTCAAGCGCGATAACACCAAATTGCAAGTATGTGCTTCTATACACAACGCCTGTGATGAGAGTAAGTCAACCCAGACCTCAGGTTACTGCTTGGACCCTGGACGAGAAGAAGAAGGAGAGAAGAAACAGTTCTGGTCGGTAACACTAACATCAGTATAGCGAATGTCGCGCCATGGCTCTGGCGTTCATACACACAGACGTGCCCTCAACAGGGCCTTCCTGGGCAGTCGAATATCAGCTCAGTCGAGACGCGCCAAACGTGTCCATAGGCGCTCTTCAGAGTTGCAGGTGACGCTGCAATTGGAAATGGAGCAATGAAGACGAGCGATACTCTTCAATCGGAACTCCTGGAAAATCAGCCTACGCATCGACTCAACAGCATTAGGGAAGAATGTCGCGTTTCAAGCATTCCAGGTTGGTTGTGGAGGAATTCGCTGCGACAGAGTCCGGGTAAAGACGCGTAGCGAGGCGGACAAGACGGAAGGTGCGCGAATTTCACCGGGTACTGCAGAGCTTCGACGCGTCAAAACAACAATTGGATGGCCATTTGGAACTGTCCAAAGTGAATAAGAAAAAAGACAGTTGTGTGGCCAAGAAGACACGCAACTGAGAAGTCGCCATCTTCGCGAAGCAGCTACCCCGCCACCCATGTGGCTCACGCGTGGCGGCGTGGACCCTCCGATTTGTCACACAGAATGATGGCATCATTGCCGCGGTCCATTCCCCATCCCAATCTCCAGCGGCGAAACTTTGCCAATCGCATATACATAACAACAACAACCTACTATCATCACAAAAGTACCTCTCCCTTCTCTGTGCAAAACACCCCAAACCACGCCAAACTGAAGCTCCTCACACTCTTCCTCTTCATCTTCCTCTCCTACCTTTCCATGTCCTTTCTGACCAAGCTCTTCCGCCCCTTCAGCAGTATGTCGAATGCGCCCGCACAACCCATGAACGTACCGTCTGGTGCGCAGACCGCGACCGTGGCCGCAGGATGTTTCTGGGGCGTCGAGCACATGTACCGGAGAGAGTACAAGGGCAAGGGCCTTCTCGACGCGCGTGTAGGATACATTGGTGGTGATAGCGAGAACCCAGGCTACAGGGCCGTGTGCAGTGGACGCACAGGTCGTACGTATACACATGGTATGCCACGAGGTGCCACGGAGGCTAATTACTAGAACAGACGCCGAAGCCTTGCAAGTCGTCTACGACCCCGAGAAAGTTACCTACCGCTCCTTGCTCGAGTTCTTTTACAGGATGCACGATCCCACTACCGAGAACCGCCAGGGCCCAGATGTGGGTACACAGTATCGCTCTGCCATCTTCTACCACGATGCTGAGCAGGAGAAGATTGCGCGCGATGTTACGGATAAGGTGAACAAGCAGTGGTGGAAGGGTGGTGTTACGACGGAGATTCTGCCAGCGGGGAAATGGTGGGATGCGGAACAGTATCATCAGTTGTATCTGGACAACAACCCAGGGGGCTACGAGTGCCCCAGTCATTTCTTGAGGAGTTTCCCGCCGCTGCAGGATTAGTGCGTTGGAATGGAATATTATAGGATGGTTATATCTGGCAATGTAGAATGACATGTCTCACGGCTACGCTTACTTCGCTTTTGTCAGTGCCTGCAGAAATACTAGCAAAACCGCTCTTGTTCACATTTTAGACTATCAGACATGTGTCTACGACGGGGGCATAACCTCGAAAGTCTGTGCAACCTGCTGCTCCCAAGGCAATCTACATTTTCCAAAAATCTCCGCACTAGGCTGAAAGTTCTTGATTCCTTCGTCCAGCAATCCTGTCCTCAGCACAATGTCATCGGGGCCCAGGATTTCCTGGTGGTGGTATACATGTGTGGTGCAGTTCTTGCAGTAGTACTAACCAAACAATTGTATTAGTGAGCGTTCTCGCAACACACGTGACAGATTGTAGACGGGAGAAGATGAGGATGACATACGCAGTGAACGCTGTTCCCAGAGTCACCCTTGTACGTGTATTTGCCTAGATCATCGCCCTTGGTGATCTTCAGTGCCTTGAGAGGGATAATCTGGTTGAGGGTGTATGTTGAACCAGACAGTTCTTTGCAGGTGTTGCAATGGCTAGTTGGTCCATTAGCTACTAACGCTGGGTTGACTTGCTAGCTAGAGCAGGAAAGACGAATGATACAAAGCTCACCAGAGAACGTGAGACTGCTGATCCTTCTCCAGGGTGGCAGTCCACTCTGTCTGCTTGCAGTGGCAGTGTCCTTTAAAGTCCGTCATCCTGATTGGTTCAGTCTCAAAAAAGAATTTCCGTATCGAGTTAGAAAAGATGGATGGATAGTAATCGGATGGTGGACATCAAGGTAGTCGGGACATGGTATTTATACAAAGCATGACCGCCGACCCAACATTCTGTCTGCTGCCCCGACTTTATTCCATTTTTCCCCCTCCATCTGGTTTTAGTCCGGTTCCTGCTCGCAGGATCAAGATACTGCCAGCGTATCAGCGGCGGTTGCTCTACATCCTGACCTCCCGATGCGAGTATTTGTCAAGGAAATGCGGGTGCTGGCGCTGGAATGATACATGGGGTCTGCTCATGACGTTCTAGGCTTCATCCTATCATCATGTCGGAACAGACGCGTTGTCTGCCCTTGCTCCTAGACCCCTGCAATGGCGGCAACTAGGTTGTGGCTACGGCCGCGAACTACCGCACTACGAGTGCCGATGGCTTGACTGTCCGCAATGGGAAGAGATGGCATTTGAGAATGGGAGAAGCTTGGGGCTTGTATGAGGGGTAAGCCCAGGCGCGTCCCAGGCGATCAACAGCGCGGCTGGAAGTGACGTAAGCGGGGCAGGTACTGTCTGTACACCATAGCCGAGCAGCTCGATGCTGCATCTTTGCTGATTCGATATAATCCCACGTCTCGAGACGAGATGGAATAAGGACGTGACATGACGCGACTGAGGTCGGACTCTAAATTATGCGATCGCGAGGATATGCTTGGAAGTGCTGAACAATCTCTAGCCGAATGTCATCGTATGCCTAGTCAAAGAACAAATTCAACAAAGATGTATTTTTCATCAACGGCATCCTCAATCTACTTCCAGCAGTTGGTATCGTCCGCCATGCTTATCTAGTGCATCCTCCACTCTCTCCATGATAGCGAGTACCTTTTCCTCTTCCAGTCTCCGTCCTACGACTTGCACAGCCACGGGCAGACCCGCCATCTTCTGCGCGTCGTAGTGCTTGTATGCGCCCTTTGCGACGCCATTCAGCTTCTTGAAGTTGAAATCCGATGGCAAGGCGTCTTTGACAGGATCGACATGTGTAACAGGGATAATTCCAGAGGAATAGTCGAGCTAAATCTTGTCAACACATGGAAAAGAATAGGTAACGTCGAGCACTAAGAAGACTTACCAGGTTGAACATGAAAGTGTATCCACAGCTGCTAACAGCATCATGCATACCCCCGTGAGGCACGGCAGGCGTCGCGTTGGGCGGGGTGAGCATGACATCCATGTTGGCCTCCTCAGACCACCACTTGTAGAAGTTTGCCTTGAACGCCTCGCGCTTGCCAGCGAGCTGCCAGTACTCGTGTGCTGATTTTGGATGCCAGTCGCGTAGTAGGCCAGCCCAGATATCGTCACCCTTGACGTATTTCACGTACAGGTAGTGTATGTACTTGATGAAGCGAGGGAGACGCATGTAATAAACCAACTGGGCTGCACCAAGGTCGTTCCATTCTCCGGTGCGGAAATGGCTCATGAATGTGTTGCCGCCGTCACTGAGGAGGAGTTGGGACGCCAACTGTAATGCCTCATACGGCGAGGGGGGCTCAACATCAAAGACTTCGTGGCCTTCCGCCGCGAGTGCTTTGGCCGTTTGGTCTAGAGCGCGCGCGCATGCCGGTGAAGGGTCGGCGACGTGATCGGTCCGCATGACGCCTATGCGCAGCTTTTTCTTCTCCCTGAACTCTGTCTCGATGTCTTCTCTCCACTCCAGCGGATGCACAGTGTAGTCGTACTTCCAGGGCTTCATCTGGATGAAACTACGCGTAAAGTACGTCAGGTCGTTTAATGTTCGTGCCATGGGGCTGAAGACAGAGGGTATAGCTTCCTGGCCTGCCATACTTGTGTTCATGCCCACCTTTGGCCATCGTCCCGTCGAACATCGTATCGAGTAGCAACCGGAGAAGTGGGCGGGGGCGCGGACCGAGCCAGCGACGTCTGAACCGATACCAATGCGACTGCCACCGAACGCCAACAATGCCGACTCTCCACCCGTCGAGCCACCGGGCGAGTATTTGTCGTTGTGGGGGTTCTTGCACTGGCCCCAGACGTCGTTTGTGGATTCGAAGGAAAGAAGGGTGGTAGGCAGGTTGGTCTTGACGAACGGCACGGCACCGGCGTCCTTCAATATCTTCACCATGACTCCATCTTCTGTAGCAGGTTTCCCAGTGTTCCTTGAATAGCCGACGGAGATATCAAAGCCCTTAACTTGTATCGAGTCCTTCAACGAGACAGGAATGCCGGCGAGCGGTCCTTTCAAATTGACCTCCTTCTCCGCCCATTCTTCTGCTTCGGGAAAGAGTATCTCCGTCACGCAATTCGTCTTCTCCTGCGCCTTTATGGCGACTTTGCCATATGTGCGCAGGATATCGACAGGGCTGGTGATTTGCTTGTGCACATCTTGGACGAGCTCCTGGATGGGTTTGCCGAGGATGGAGCGTTCTTGGGGAGACAGAGGGTACAGGTACGGTGTGGGAAGTGTCGCGATCTTAGAAGCGCGCTCCGACTGCTTGCGCTTGCTGGTGGTGGAGAGTTAGCTTGTCGCGTCGGCGAGACTGTGTGGGGTCGGTAGGGAGCTTGGAGCAACTCACCAGTCGGCCTTATGCTGCCAGTATTCCGAAAGACCCATCTTCCAAGTACAATTATGAAGAAGAAGTGATTATAGAATTCAGAGTCAAAGGAGGAGCTCAATACGCCCTCGGGAACGATCATTAGTCACATGTCCTCTGAGAGCCGCGATTATGCGTCTTGCTATCGGGGAGCTGTGTCGCGTGGACCTGCCGCATCGGAGCTGACCCGAGGTGGACTGAGCGGGGACCTCTTATCACCGACATGTCAATACACGCCCTGCACCAACACCACGCCTTACAACAAGTTACACCCCCCACTCTCGATCTCTAGACATAGATCCTCGCGACTGTTGACTGAAATAACCTCCATCGACTTGTCACCGACAGCACGATGCATCAGGTGGTAGATACAGTGGAAGGGCTGGACTATGACAGCCACCAGGCATCCAGCACAACTCTGCATCATCATCAATGCCTCACTTCCCACCTTTGACGCGAAAACCCATCTCCATCGTGCACAAAGATAGGCTGACCAATACCTGCGAGATACTACCAACTCCACAGCAAAGCATTGACGCATTTAGCCTCGCTGTCCTCTCATCACCACACGCGTCTCTTGAGCAACGCCATCACCAAAGCACAGAACCATTCCTCCAAACAATGTTTCAACCTCCCTCGCATCTGATTGAGCCTCAACAGATAGCTCCCGCGCGCGAGGTAGGGCGGGAGGCCGATGTGGGACCGCGGAAGTAAAGCAACAGCCGCAACGGAACCTCTCACCCAGTCGATCTCGACATCAAACTGTGGCTCCACTTCCCTCAGGTACCGCTCTGATTCTGTGTACCTGAATGGCTTCCCCAGACTTGATGCGCCAAAGTGTCAATGCGGTAACCGCTGGCGCACTGATGCGCGCCAGCTCGGACATTTTCTAGAGGTGCCGCTTCTCGATGCTGATTGGCCCACGCAGCGACTACTCGAGATGCCATGAAACCACGGTGGTCCAGACACACCACGAGCAAGAATAGCAGCGATCGCGACCATACTCTTTTCGACATGTTGTTGAGATGGCATACAACTCTGACTTGTATAAGATGAGCTGGAGGCAGCGTCGTAGTAACATCATCAAACACATCATCAACCAGCTCATCACAACTCACTTCTCTTTTCGTCTTTTTTCCTCTTGTTTCCTTATTTCCTTGTTTCCTATCTGGGTCTCATTTATTCAACGGCTTTTCCTACCACGACACATTCTCTTCTGCTGTGCAGACCGCTATCCATTCCTTACTGCATCAATCGCTTCGTCTGTCTACTTCAAACTCCATCGGATCCTTAGCCACATCTACCCTACAACATCCAACTTCAGTCCGCCAACATGCCTGTCCCAAGCTACAACGCCATGCCTTTGAGCAAGATGTTCCTTGGCGCCCGCGTCCTCCAGGCAATCTGCATGATCCTGATCATCGGCATCTGCTCCAACTTTATCCAGATGATTGTCACAACCGGTGTCGAGCCTCCTAAAGAATTCGTCGGCACACTGAGCGTGGTACGTACACATCCCATTTTCTGGATTCTTCCACATCGCTAACATGCTTTCTCCAGACATGCATCGCAGCCCTCTACATCATGGTCAGCGTAGGCTATTACTGGTCCCAAGCCAACCTCGGTCTCCTCGTCATGACAGGCGTCGACTCCCTCATCCTCATCGCCTTCATCGTGTGCGCTGTTACCCTGGGTAAACCAATGTCCTTCCTCAACTGCTACGTCATCGGCAAGTCTTCGGTAGAGGTCGATACCATGTACGCCAGCGCTTTTGTCACAGCGACTGTTGAGAACCTGAACAAGAGCACGAGCAGCCTGGGTCACTGGGCGGGTGTCACGAGGAGCAACTGCTTCCAGGCCAAGACTGTTTGGGGTATGGCTATTGCGCTTTGGTAAGTTTTGAACGTGTTTGTGATGGTTGGCCAAGTATTAACATAGCTCAGTATACTCTTCACCGTTTCTTGCGCTCTTCTGCCTACGCTTTGGTACAAGAACAACATGAAGAAGCCTGCCAAGACCGTCGAGGAGGCTTAAGCACCAAGTATCCTTGGCCTTTGATACAACGACCAGACACGAAGACTTAGCAGTCAAAAAGGAATGTGTCTGACAAGAGCGCTCTCTGCCAGTTCCTCATCCTCCTCCACCACTACTATCACAAAAACTCATGCCTTTCTTTTATCTGTCAAAAACGCAAAAATAGTCTGCATTGCGAGGGAGTTTGGAGTCGTCTATCATCATTTCTGTTTTTCTTCTTCAGACATTGAATGTCGATAATCCTAATGGATAGTTTTGGGCCTAGTTGCTCTATATCAAAAACATTTATATGAGTTTATTGTACTCTCTATGTGTGTGCCGCCGTGATCAAATCAGTTTGCCCCAGTCGTTTCATCCATCCTTCCTCGCTCATCCTTCTGTTCTTCGCTGTTGTCGTATGAAGTCTCGTTTCTTTGTCGAGAGCGCACGGACAGTTGGACGCTTTCCGGCTGCCGTCCCTCGGATCACCTTTCTACAGTGCTTGATCATTACAAATCCGCTGACAGTGTATATATGTCTTTATTTTGCACGTAGTTTGTCGAGGTGATAGTCATCACTTCCCACTCAACAACTCCGATTCATGGCTTCCTGCATCGAGTCATATCACAGTCAACCGAAGTAAGTGAAACCTCGGAGTCACACAAACAAATGACTGTCTTCCAAGTGTAAAGTCCATAGCATGAGTCGATGTTTTGTTGAGGTATGCAATACGTACTCCCTGCCATGTTGTATTGTGAGTAGTCTTTATCCTTGCAAAGGCGTACTAAGCAAGGTTGAGGCTACCACCATGCGCATACGAGCGTGATGCCAGCAACGCGCCTTCTCATCAACAACTTGTATGTTTCTATCCTTTCCTTACTTTCGATTCATTCATGCGTCATGCTATAAATGATGCTCTCAGATTACCATGTTTCTACCATTAAAACCACAGTACCTTGAACTTCCAACACCGTCATTTAAAAGCACAACTACCACGACCAATCTGTTAACTAAGATCACAAGCACATCAAGCGTAGCAACTCCAACTTCTATCCGCCTACTCCCCATCATGTGCGAGTACACACAACTGATATGCTCCAAATCCGGCTGCCAAACCCACGTCCCAGATTCTACAACCTTCCGCAAAGTCTGTGGCGCAAAGCAGATTGGATACAAACTTCCAAAATCAAGATTGACAGGACCCGAAGCCTTGCAAGCATCAAAGTCATGCGAGGAAAAGAATCGCACGTTTGTGACTGGAGAGACGAAGGGCTTGCTGTGCGAAGAACACCAAAAGATCAAGGATGATGCAAGTTGGAAGGAGAAAGGTATAGGACATAAGGCAGAGCGATTGCCGACGGGTATGAAGAATCTGATACATGGCGCGAATGGGTCGCCGAGACGGCGAAGGGGTTGATTAGGATCAGAGTGGTGTGTGTTCTGGGTGGACGATCAGACAGACGATATGCGGGCACAAGTCTTCTAGGCAGATTACGATATAGTGAATCCTGAATTGAACGTATAGCTGTTTAGCACATGGTAAAACGATCCAACCCCGCGGACCCTCCGCCTCCGAAGTCGCTCTCCCAATATCTCAAGCCGGAAGGTGACAAACCGAAAAGCCCGGTGAAGTTTGCGACACAGTAAGATTCATGACTGATCTCGGCTTCTCCAGATAATCAATCATGAGCTGCGAGCAGTGCTTCGTATGCGTCAACGCCCTCACATGCAGATCAAGATACTTCTGATCTTCCTGATAGCCGCGATGCAGCCGTCGCCACATGAGCGCGCAGTGCACCATGTGCTCCCGAATCTCTGTAAAGTAGGTATTTGGCGCGACCACGTCGCCCATTTCGTCTTCGGTAAGCAGGCGCTTGGCTTCGCGTGTTTCGTAGGCTTGCCATTTGGCGAGACGCTTGAAGTCGTCTAGGTTCTTGTGGTCGATGCATGGGTTTGGTACCCAGATGTTGGAGAGGACGTCGTAGGTGCAATTGTTTGCTCGGGCGGTGGTCGAATTTGTACCGCAGTCGAGGGTTCTCATGCGTGGTGGTTGTGGAGGGAATGGGCGGATGAGGAAGCCGAGGAGGGTTGTGATTGCTATCGCGAGTAGGAATATGAGAGCATGCAAGGCGATGGTCTTTTTCCGGTCTCCGCTCTTGAAAGGCGAGGGTTTCCAGCTGTGTGGTTCTAGCAATAGTCGTTCCTCATGCGAACTGTCCTGCGAGCTCTCTGTCTCTTTGTCGTCATTGTATGATCGATCTTGAGACATGTTCTTGGATGGAAACCTGTTCAATCATCAGTCAAACGTCGAAAGCCCAGTCGAGAATGAGGCGGATTACCGTTAGACTCCTGCAACCTACGAGCAGATTGTTGGATGTTTTGACAGACCGCGAACTCGCGAGCGTGAGCAAGATTGTCCTTTGGCACTAGCATGTACTAGAAATGATACAGCTGAGAAAAGGTGTGGACCCCAGAATCATTTCCACAATAGAGTCCAAAGTTTGACGTAGAAACGCGATTGCCTATCTGCTACATCAGTTCTTCTCATCAAGATGGAGAGTACAGTCAGCATGAGTAAGCTTTTCGGCTGCGGGCCGATGCGCTTTCTACTAAGATCCTGCTATGACTGTTATCTGAGTAGACACTGCATCGTAACGACTAGATACCGATGTCTGTCTGAGAAGTGGCTTCGAGGTGCGCTCGGATCGTTGTCCCAGTGGCTGTTAGCCCATCGGTGCAATCCGCAAACATCTCGCCCAACCTACAAGGTTCGTGATCAGGAACCACATTCTACCGTCCAGACACTGCTGAGCTTCATATGTGGTTCTGTATAGGAATGATCTGTTGGTAGAAGATGAAGAATGCGATGCCTGTTATTACGGTTTCTGTTTGCAGTACGCGTACAGCTATCACGGCGCGTCATCGACGCGTTCCCTTCAGGCTGCGCGGGCATGATGCCGCACGTGTCTGAAAGTTGATAGGAGAGCCGTATATCGTATATATTCTACGCTCCATCTCCCTCAGTGATCGCGTTTGTCGAGAGGCATCCCAAGTCATTGTAAGTGTAGAAATCTGACTTGTGAAACAGTTGGTGGTGAAGAAGTGGCAGGACGACTGGGGCTCGGGCGCTGAAGTTGCGGGCCACTGCCCAAGCGGCGCCCCGCCCGCCAACCGCATGTCGACCAGCTTCGATCCCTTGACACTCGATCCCCGCTGCACGCGGCCAACAAAGTTTCTGTGCGAATGCGAAAAGACGATGCTGCGCACAGCACGACATCAGCAATGGAAGAAGCAATGCACAAAAGTTACGAAAGTGTCAACGCTACTACGATGGGAACTGAAGCACAAAAGCGATAGAAGTTGCTCGACCAACCCCGGAAACCAGCAGCTCCAAAGGCAACATGCCTATGCTACAAAGACAAATAGCGACTCGCAGTCTTATCCTATCAGTTGACCTTCTTCTCTTGTGATGATAAACCCGACTCGACATCCCCTATCTTCCTATCGGCGTCTCGTGGCTTAAGCCAGGAGAATCTGGCATCCATTTTGTCTTCCAACTATCAAATGCTTGTCAGCATGGCGCGGCGAACCACGCTGGACGGCTCAATCACTTACGCCAGGGTATTTTCTGAAGATGATCCACACAGATATAGTCAGACCGAGCGTACCGAACATAAACACCAGATACCACCACCATGGTGGGTTATTCGCGAGGACGTTGACATACATGCCGAACAAGCCCTGATAGGAATTAGAGACAACACACAACCAATGATATGTTTCAATGCGGACCACATACCGAGACGAAAGTGAGAGGTAGAAAAATGAACTGCGGAATCAGCCCTGCATACGAAGAGGAACAATCTTTAGGTAGTTTACCGTAATCCAGCTCAGTCGTTTCATGCTTAGATTGAGCGAGGTAGATTTCTGTGTTTCTCTGATGGATGTCAGGTTGAATTCCTAACCTTCGTATTAGTTACGTCTAACAACTGTTACCCAGATCGCGACAACTAGGCTGATAGAAAAAAGGGCTACTTGGTGCTACACTATGCTGTAACGTACCAATTGAATGACTGTAGCTAAGTCCCTCTCTAACTTGTCGTATCTCGATTCGCCAGTACTTGCAAATTCTTCAATGGTATTAACGATCTCGCTAGCACCATCGTCCCCAAATCGACGAGTATTGTATGTTTTGCAAAGCCCTCGAATGACATTGACCTGTCTCTGGTATCGGCGGCGAAGATGGACCCACGTAGCTGCCTCCTTCAAGAGACGATCCAGAAGTCCCCGAAACTGTCCATTCGCTCTAAGAACATCTAAATGCTTCGTGATTTGGATTGTGTTAGCAGCCACAGTCGTTGTCTTTGGCCAATCTTTGACGGTTCTGACTTACACAATGTAGCAAATGAGTATCGATTTGACCGAAATATGCTAGCCAACCTGTTGTCAGTTCGTCCAAGAGGTCCTGAAGGAATGCCATCCCACTAGATGGCATTGAGATATTGTTGAGGGTACTCCAGTGGTCCATACTGATCCAACGGTCGTTGCCATTGAGATCCTGGTATATGTCCATGTCCCAGCTAATCTTCAGCTCTTTGAGATTGACTCCAAAGGGATCATGATCCTCGGACTGAGCCAGCAATGGCACACTCACCGAGATTCCATATCGTAGCCTTTGATGATGATCGGAACTAAAGAACATGTCGCCATGTGGATGTTTTGTGCGCCAGACTGGATCTTGTTTAACCCAGAAGCTGGAATCAGAATATACCCTATGGTCTGGAATCAGCGAAGTGAAAAACGTGTGAGCAAGGTTCACCGATCTCAATACTCACAGCAATCTTCGTGATGTTCCCGGTATCGTGTGATTAGCCCACTTGAAATCTTCGGCTGAATACAAGCTCATTTTCTTCCTTTTCAGATCGTCTTCCACAAGCTCGATGATGGCGGTTTTGGAGTCACTTCCCTGTTTACCCAAAATACAATCTTCTACGGATACATGTGCTGTATCAGCGGAGTGTTCTAATAGTAGATCAATAGCATCGCTAAATTGACCTGCAACGGCTAATTGAATGGCAGAGCGCCCATCCGCATTCAACTGATCGACATCGACACCTGATTCAAGCGAGAGTCGTGCGATCGCCAGGTCCTTACGAATCACGCCGATATGAATCGGGGTATTTGAATTCCAGTCTCTAATATCTGGGCCAGCAGCCCTAAGCAGAGTACCAGCGAGCGAAGTCTGCTTCTTATCCAGTAGCAGTGTGAATGTCTTATGATCGTATCGGGCTAGAAGCTTCATAGTCTGGTCTTGGTTCTTCTCGATTGCGCACCACAAAGGGGTGCGTCCTTTTGAGTCGATCTTAGCCGGACTAGTTGGTATCTTCTCCTTTCCCAGCAGGTACACTATGACCGATGTCAATCCTAGTTGTGCTGCAAAATGGAAGCCACTTCCGGGAACATTGAATGACTGGCTGTAACCAGGCTGCGGTGGCTGTACTGCTGATGCTGCCATTGCTTGACTTGCAGAAGCCACTTTGCCAGCATTCGTGAGGAATGAATCAATGAGAGGCTCTGGTAAGGAATTTTGCAGCGATTTGACGTGATCTGGCCAGTATTGTGTTGCGTATTGATAGAAGCGGTATTTATCCAATCTCGACTCGAACTCGCCATCTGTTGTGCAGGGACCTTTGGTGAACTCATCGAAAGAAAGGTATGTCAGGCAGCATCTTGTGACCATATCTTGAGCGTTTGGGTACCAGGTGTTCAACGTCCGTAGCAGATAGTCTGAGGCTGTACGATGCATGTTTAATTGGTCGTTGATTTCCGCATAAGAGACGAAGTGAACATGCTCGCACAGCCATGTGAGAAACTTTGTGGTTAGAAGACCGGCTGAATCCAACTTGTGGGAACCATCCTTGACTGCTAAAGCATGTAGTAGCTCAGAGCCCTGTAAGGGTCTCTTTGCGAGCAGTAGCCACGCTAGAGCATCATGAACTAATTCTTGATCGTGTCTCCGAAGCTCTCTGATATTTTCCATGTTCTTGGAATAAAGAGGCTCCAGGATGAAATCACTCGATAGCAACTGCTCTTTCAACAACACTGGGCTTCTTGTATCCATAAGTCCGTTCATTATTAGCTTCGCAGCGAATACTCTATGAGCTAGTTAGCCAGTGTTCAGAAGTCGAAGAGATCTACTGACAGGCCATTTGAATCTTCCATCACCCGTCTTTTCACCTCTGCTTGCAATTCTGAATTATCGCGGACGAAATCGGGCAGAGTGCTCAGTCTTTGTGTGACGTAAGTATCCAAGTCTTGTTCAGTATCCCCGTCACTTATGTGAATCACTTCCACTTTCTGAGGTATCGTAATCGAGCTTGAACCATGAGTAGCTGTAAGACATAGCCAGAGGTTCTCTTGTGTCAAGCTTACAAGCCCCGAGAACAAAAACGTGTAGGGTGGACCAGCCAGCTGATCATAGTTGTCGACAACGATATAGACCCGACGAAACGGCTTGACAATCCTGGGAAGCATTTGTGACAGCATTTCTTCGAGTGATGGGGGTTGGGGCCTTTCGCGAAGGAGATCAAGGATGCAACTCTTTTCCCCTGCCATGTGATAATAACTCATAAGCAAGAGGCTTTGTCGTCCCAGTTGATACAGTATGTCTTGTAGTAGTAAAGGTGCGGTGCGTTCACCTGGGCTGTCTCCAACGTGAATGAAGGCAATAGCAGCCGACAAACTTACTGTTTGTTCTGCAAGTTTGCCCACGACTAAGGAGGCGGCCGTCGTTTTCCCTGAACCTGGCTTGCCCATGAGGAGAAGAGTACTCGGATCATCCTCCAGCCAGTCTTGAAACTGAGTAGTTTCGAAAATCCACTCCAACGTCCCGGATGCTCTTTGCGAGGATGCTCGTGCACGTATCGTCATAGAATCCTCGTCATTTTGTGAGTGAAGCCACTTCAACGTCTCATCCACTTCAGTTTCAGGCGATCGATAGTTTCCGGCCACTTGAAAATCCATGCTGGCGATCTAGCGCACCAATAGTTAGCCGCACCGTCTATACTGCCTAGATATCGGTGCCAGAACGACTGAACACAGATCCTAAGCTTGCGTGGGAAACGTACCACGTCACAAGCTTACCTAGGCACGCCCGCAAGGCTGAAATGGACAGGTGCGTGATGTTGGGTAAGGCGAACACCGGTTGACAAAGACCAAGTGGAAGGCAAGCCCGCCTTGAAGAAAACACAACAATTCGCGCGCATAGATTCTGTAAGATAGGGGGCTAAGAAGGGGGTCAGGATGTTTATATCGTTCAGCCGTCTAGTGAGTGAGCTGAGGTGCAAGTCAGCTCCCTTGGCAGCTCCATCCACTCATCTGCAGGTGGCGCCCAACCACAGCGCAGCAACCGGCCTTCCACCGCGTAAGAAGCTTCCGATTGCATGTCTTATCTTCCGACCGAAGTAGTGCCCGTAATGTCGAATTGAGAACTTAAAGATCCCGCCAAGGCCGCACCTGAAGCGTGGCAAGAGGTTTCTATTTTCCTCATACATACAGCGCTCCTGTCGCAAGCACTCAAGTGGTGACAATCTGTTACACCAGTATATTTAGCATTCTTGGTACAAATCATGCGGCCCTCCCACGTACCCACTTCCTTGCCAGAGGCACAGCAAAACACCACCCAACGCCTTGCCATGCTACACTTACTGAGCAAAGAAGATGCAAATATCAAGTTAGATCAGAGGAAAAACACGACGACGAAATCTCAGAGGCGAGGCTGTGCAAGTGATCCATACACCCCACACTCACGGTCTCCTCCCTCTATCCTCCTCCCCAGGGCTCGCTGTTCCATTTCCGTTCATCGACCCATACCCATTGATTCCCTGGCTCCCACTAGCATTCGGCATAAGCGTCTCCCTAGCCTCTTCTGCCTCCTCTTCAATGTTCTCCCTTTGGATCTTGTGACTCTTGCGCCACACGAACGCCACGAGCGCGAGCCCAACAAGTAACGCCAAGCTAAGCAAGATGACATTGACAGGCATAGGGTCATTGTGAAAGGTCTTGTGTGTAGCGGCATCGAGGGCAGATTGCGAGAAGTTGAGGATACCGGCGAGGCAGATGATGAGGCCGTAAACTTTGCCAAAGGTGGCGAAACCGAAGACTTTGGCGGAGTAGTCACTGGAAGAGATGTAAGTATAGAGTTTGAATGTGGCGGAGGGATGACTTACGAGACTGCGGTGTAGTATAAAGGCCGGTACAGCACGAAGAGGACGATGTTGGCATACGCTGCCCATGTTTCTGGAATGATACCTAGCACTCCGATAGTTGTCGCGACGGTGACGAGTAAGGATAGCGTAAAGGTAGTGCTTGTGTTGTCGAGGAGCAGACCAATGAATGGAACTGACAAGACACCGCCGACCGGGAGTGCGACATCGAAGAAATTGTTGATCTCGACCGCCTTGTCATAGTCGTGGAAAAGGTATGTGTACTGCGTCCGAATTGTGGCGACAAAGTAGTTGATACGCGTCATCTGGAGGACAGTGAACAGTGTAATGAGAATGAACCAAGGAGTGCGGATCTGCTGGCTAGCGGTGCGACCGTGTAATGCTCCCCATACACCCGAGATATTCTTCTTCTTGTCTTCCTCTTCGGCCTGCTTCTTGCCGTCTTTGGTGCCAAGCAAAGATGTAATTTCGCTGACGATGCTGTCGCGGTGTGCTCGTCGCGCATCTTGTATGCTTCGGACCGTCGCGGCATCTTCGATCTCGTCGTCTGAGTCGTGGATGACTTGCTCCTCCTCTGCGCTAGTAACGAGTTCACCAACTGTCTTGTAAGACACCGATGGCATAAACAGGGTTTGTACCGCGAGGATAAAGGCTGGAACGATAAGGTAGATGAGGAAGAACTTCTTGATCGAGAAGTTGCCGTCGGTGCCTTGGTAGATAAGTCGGTATACCAGAAAGATCGCGCTCGAAGTATCGAAAGCTCCGGTCAAAAGTGCCAAGATGAGTCCAGAGTATTGCGGGAACGTGTTGCTGAGCTGGAACGACGAGATGAAGATGAACGGTCCGCCCAACGCCATGAACAGATAACCGGGAATGAAACCATCAATTGGCAATTCCTTGGCGAACGCGAAAAGCAGTGCGCCAATTGTTATAGATATCGCACCAGTGATGCCGCACACGCGTGGTCCGAAGCGATCAAGGATTGTACCAACAGGAAGCGCGACGACGTTCGTGGACACGGCGGCAATCGTAAACATGAGGTTGAGCCGGAGCTCCTGCTCATAGCAGACGTGTACATTTTGGTCCAGTTCCTCCTTTGTGCAGTAGTCTCTGTACACGTCCTCCTCGAGCAGTACGGGTTTTATCGCGGCGTAACCGAAGACGACACCGGCAGCGAATAGGCAGTAGATAACGGCGAAGAAGACCTGGACTGCGTGAGATTAGCTTCTGTGCGCCCATACCATGCACCATGTGATACATACGCAGTCTCTTCCACCTGGGTACTTCGAACGCGCCTATCGTCGGCTCTTCGCCAGTCTGCTCCGTCCATGTGCCGACAGGATTGAAGCTCATCTTCCGGTGCCTGGAGTCTGGGCTTGCCTCTCTGCTCCACGGCTCATGCTCCTCCATCGACGTCACTCGTTGGGAGAGCGACATGGTGGCCTGAATTCCTCCTCTTCTACAATACAATATATCGGTATATCGCCCTCAGATCACAACAGGAGTTTGATCCGGAAGCTCTTCAGCTGGTGTCCAAACTTTATCCGGGTATGACGTCGCAATCTTTCTTTTCAGGGACCTTGGCGCGCAATTGGCCAACCAAACCACTTCGACAAAAGCACGACGGAATCAGAGTCCGCAATGGAATATCCTGTGGCGCGCAAAAATATGGGAAGCAGGGTCCTATATAGCACAAGCACAGCATCGAATGGCGCAAAGCGGGGACTTGCTGGCCTGCAGCCCGGGTGCATGAAGGCGCTGACAATCCGACGCGCTGGTTCGCGCGTGATCACAAATGCTAGGCTGCGAGGATTTCCATTACGCAGTTTGATACCACGTGTGATATACGGGAGCGATGCGCTCATCATGACGAGTTGTATTCAATCGCTCGCGGCTCTTCGCACTCTAAAGCTTGCCTTTGTTGCGAAGATGGGATGCTTCGAAGCTTGCTGCTGGCTGCAGCCAATAGACGCGCGAGTCAGCCGCGGACAGGAGCTTTGGTAACCGTGCAGATGAGATGCCATCAAGCATCAAATTTTCTTCCTTTCACCTCCACATGTTCGCTGAACGCCGATGCACGATGAACACCTGCCGCGGGCGCTTTCCGACGCAGAAACGGGCAGCTTTGCAAGAACGAGTGCGACTGCAGAGTTTTCTATTGGCTTGCAAGGGGTGGAAGTGTACATTTCCGCCGAAAAGGCCCAGACTCTCATGGTAAACACTTGGCTATCGTCCCTACTATGTACATCGCTTGAATCTTCCAGGATCTGGCCTTGGAGTTTTGCTAGGGCTGACGTTCTGACTTCTGAAGCTGGTACATCCCAGATTACGATTGCCGGCCCCGCCGGACACTTCAAGCCGCGGACAAAGATGCACTTTGTACAAACCGATGATATCCATCCAGGTATGCCATCGTCCAATGCGGTCGTAGATGCAACCTCGCTGGAAGATATGATTCCTGTTGATCTCGGTTAGATAACATAGTCTCTGCTTTTCGTTTCTCTTTTCAGTTCAAGAAAAGAGGTAAATGCATAACTCTTAGGCACGACCGCAATCAAGCAAAACAAGGTCAATTCCTTAAAGCACGACCAAACGAGTGGACTAGGTTACAAGAGACCTCGCATGCACCGCAACACCATGTCCAATCCTTTCTGTCCACCATCACCACCCTTCGTCCGAGTCTTCATCATTCATTCCAAGTCGTGATCCCAAGCGATCCGGTATGCTGGGCATGAGTGTTCGCAGAGTCGACAATCTGTGAACTTGAGAGTATCGCTTTACTCAACGTCAACAGCATTGATCTTCTTCTGAGGTTCGCGCTTCTCAACGTCAACGGCGTTGATCTTCTTCTGACGCTTCTCGACGTCAACAGCA
The DNA here is from genome assembly GCF_042100115.1 of Alternaria dauci. Lineage (NCBI taxonomy): Eukaryota > Fungi > Ascomycota > Dothideomycetes > Pleosporales > Pleosporaceae > Alternaria > Alternaria dauci. The sequence goes on from NC_091273.1 coordinate 477,268, forward strand.
TTGATCTTCTTCTGAGGCTCACGCTTCTCAACGTCGACGGCGTTGATCTTCTTCTGACGCTTCTCGACGTCAACAGCATTGATCTTCTTCTGAGGCTCACGCTTCTCAACGTCGACGGCGTTGATCTTCTTCTGACGCTTCTCGACGTCAACAGCATTGATCTTCTTCTGAGGCTCACGCTTCTCAACGTCGAAGGCGTTGATCTTCTTCTGACGCTTCTCGACGTCAACAGCATTGATCTTCTTCTGAGGTTCGCGCTTCTCGACATCGACGGCATTAATCTTCTTTTGAGGTTCGCGCTTCTCGACATCGACGGCATTAATCTTCTTTTGAGGCATTCGCTTGGCGAGCCCAACTGAAGTGACAAGCTTGATTAGAAAACTTCCAACACTGTTGAATTTCTGTGATGTGCTTACTGGGTTCAACAAGGCCAAGGCCATTGGTGTCTGCAACAGGTAGTGCGGAGACGAGTGTGGTCATGCCCATCATGACGGAGAGGATGGTAGTCGACTTCATAATGAATGATGAGAGGGAGAATAAGCGATGCTGGATCGATCGTGTTGTAATGTGGAAAGATGCTTGGTTGCGTTGTGATGAGGTCTAGCTGGTGGTAAAATGTTCTTCTTAAGTATGGCGATGCTGTTCAGCCAGTCTGTACCATAATGGACCCAGATGTCCATTCGGCGGTGTTCACACCAACTTCTCCGAGCGTTACTCACTGCTGCTCTCATTGAGCCTTACTCACTGTATAGTTGGCTTACCCCTACTCAACCCGACATTCGCAGAACATGTTGACACTTCCGACTGACATCCACATGCTACGAGTCAGGGTAAGCGATTACATTACGAATTCTTCGTTCTCTCCATGACACAGGACGTGACGGATTGCTTGCGGGTATGGGTGATGACTGTTCACAAACAGCTAATCAACAAATCTTACTCAGCACGGACCAATCACTTGTACACTACTACTACAGCCCTGTGAGGCATGCGTAAGCATCGACACTAGTCATCATTCACAACGAATTACGATGCCTCTCGCTGCTCTAGAGTAGACTTCTGTCCACAAGACTATCACAGATGGGCCTCCGAGTTGGCGGCGAATGGATTGGACGTCAAGAATACGGGCACGAGCACATTCTCCTCTCGAGGCTACAATCATGCAGCCATATAGTATTGGGAGGTGCATATTTTAGTATCCTACAATCGGATCCAGTGCATAGCCAAAGTATTGTGCACGTGAACCATGAGGAATTGGTTCCAGATTCCTTGAGCGTGCAAAGAGATTGGTGTACCTTCTGTGGTTCAAATCGCGCGATTGTTCTCAAGGACGCAGCAATGGTTTTGGATAGCTAAGCTCATAGAAATACACAGTTGGCCTAACTGCGTTGACACTCATCCTCTGGGAACTACGGGAATGATGTCTTTGTTGGACTAATGTGCAGGTGCAGTCGTGGTTCATTAGAAGCTACTTCGGGATGGAAATCTTGGTGAGACTTTCCCTACTTGGTCATTGAGTATAAAATCCTACTAGGCGGCACTAGACTTTCTCGATTCCTCGTCGAATGAATCAGGATCTCTCAACTTCTCTTCTTCGTCTCCAATCACGAACGGGTCAAATCCTTCACCTTCCACCTGCCCATAGCCTTTCTTGATGCTGGCCCGCTTCCCAAACATCATCATGCCTACCGCCAGCATCTCGATGAAAACTACCGCTGCCCAGAGCCATCGCAAGGTATTGCTCTTTCTTCCATGCAAGAGTCCAAGGAAGACATTGAGATTCAAAGCGAGGAAGAGTGCGCGGCCGAGATAGATGTGTACGAAGGAAGATCTAGTCCGCTCTCCGTACTTTATGTAGTTGATGTGGTGTTTGTAGCCGAATGTGATCTGGATCGGCACTGCGACGGCGATCGCAAGACCAATCAGCTTGTGTATCGAAGTGAAAGTCCCAATCTTCAAAGTGTTAGCGAGACATAAATACTGTCAACGTCACTGAATACATACCTGGAATACATGCGTGCTTTTGGCAACCCCAATGAGACAGCCAACCAGTAGACCAGTGGCAGAGAGTGCTTGCACGATCCAATGACCACGAAAAGCCCACGTCAGTCCGCTGCGGATCAAGAGGATTCCAAGACAGTTGAGAACGACTGCAGAAGATAGTATCGCGCCATGCGCGTCCCACGTGTTAATATGCGAGCGGGTCGCTGGTGTATCAAGGCTTGAAGAGCCTATTGCATGAGTTGATGAGCGATCTGCAGTGACTATAGGATACTCTTCGGCCTGGTTCGTGAATATCGCTTGCGCCATGTTGAGGAACGTAAGACCTTGGTCACAGTCAGAAAGCTCTTTTTTTGGGATGTGAGAGTTATAGCTTACCATAATCTGTATGCATATCCATCCGCAGGTTTGGGTTGTTGGTTCTGGTCTGCTGTGCGGAGCTGCTTGCGAATAACCACGATTGTTGTTCGCTGGTAGCATTCAGTGGACCGAGACCGACCATCTCGCACGAGTGGCAAGTAGCCTGTAGAATATGATATCCGTTCCGGTCAATCTCCGTACTGTGAACGTGAACTTGTCTCTGGTTCATGAGTGGGTGTGGTGCGTCATGTCCAATTGTTGAGCGCAACGACAAGACAGTGTCTTTGCATTCTTAGTATGTTTTTTCATGGGTATTGGAGAATTAGATAACTCACCACCTTCTTGTTCTCCTGGCCATAACACAAACATCAAAGCTCGATCCATAACTTCTCCAATTCCGAAGGCTGCCCAGCCGCTACGTTGGTGGAAGTTGACGGAAAACGTCATAAGCAAATCATGTCCTCTTTCATGCTGTGACTTGAGAGTCTTTACTGCCATGCATGCATCTGAATGCAGCGCTGGGTTGATGTGGCATATCTGTACCGGCTCTGATCCTCGGCAGACGTTGGTCACAGCCAGAAGGGATGTGAGGAAAAGGTTGAGTCGCTTCATAGTTGCTTGAAATTTTGGCGTCTGGCGAGAGTTCCAATCTGACGTTTCTCTTTTGGATCGAATGCGGAGCGAAAGATAGTGGAATACAGAACTGAATCATGGAAGCTAACCCGAAACGGTCAACTGTGGGGCTGTAGTCAGCGTCTCACGAAACCACCACAGCTGACTATACCAGGACCCCTGCGCAAGCACTCGATGACGACCGAGTATTAGATTTCGGATGGAAGCGATACGAAGCTGTTCTTGGGAAACGAGCCACTGGACACTTACATACACCCGCTCGACTTCTCAGTTTTCCGATCTCTTTCCGCCACGGCTTCTTCTTCTTTTGTCTGGATTTATCCCATCCTCAACGCGCCAGAGCGCAAACGGAATGTCTTCAGTATACTCAAGATTCGTCGAAAGCCGTATCGGCGTGGTGAAAACCACTATTCACTCTATTCTAAAACGCCCGGCGACGTACCCGAATTCCACATCATCCTCTATCTCGGACCAAAGCGAAGACACACCGAACCGACCCGACAAACACCAACTAGATGCAGGGTCCAGTGAAATACCATCGACAAATGCGATATGGCCCTACGTTATCAACATTTTGTTGGCAGTAGGACTGACCGTTCTTGTTGGATTTGTCTTCCGTCCTTTCCCACCGCATGGTCCTAAGATGAAAACATTGAGCTGCGGAGCTACCTCAACCGAGGCACGCAAAAACGGCTGCACGTACGACGTGCTAGGGAATATCTGGGTGCCTACTCCCTGTCTTGATACGGAAAATCTTGCGGACTTCAAGCGCATGGCTCCCTGGCAAGCATATGACTCTGCCAACGCTACTCGTCAGCTTACAGAAGAGGAGATGTCGGAGTATCTCATACCAGATGGTTACTGGACACCGGTCCGAGAACACATGATCCATTGTGCTCTGATGTGGAGAAGATTGCACGACGGGTTTGAGAAGAACGGAAGATTGTTGGATAAGCATGTTATCCAAATGCACCATACAGAGCATTGCAGCCAGACTTTGATGGAACACCTTGACATGCCTACCTCCTTCCTCGATGAGATACGCACTCGAACAGAGGCCGGGTATTCTACTTGTCAGGTTCCTGCTTAACTTGTTCAATGGAGTTGTATTCCTAGACAGCGGAGGCATTTGGGAACGTAGCCAGCGATTTGCGTAAATGAAAAGCGAACCTTATGAAGAATTGATATGAAAAAAAAACTAGGAAACTTTGAGCAACAGCCGTGTGACCTGTGCGTGGATTTGCGCAGAGTGTGAGTTCGTTGTTTCTGACAATAAGGCGCGGCCTCGGTACCCTGCGCAACGTGTCAAGCCGAGGTCGGCGATACCACTAAAGTAAATGGCGAAGAAGACGCGCAGGAGATTTCGATATGTGTCGAGTTGTGGAGGAGTCAGGGGCGGTCGAAGTTTAGTTGGTGTGTCGCAGATGGGATGGTAGGTGCGGGGCTTGGGAGTGGGCTCTATTTTCTCCGGTGCGTCCCTCGGAGCCGCTGGTCAAGGCGACGTCGCGCTCAACGCCTGCCGGCCCGCCGGTTTTGCCATCACCCAACCATGAATTTATCTCGGTCGAAGTCGGTAATTCGAGTCTGACAGCATGTACTGATGGTTTGCGCAACGTTAAAAAGTAGTAAGCAATGCTGCGCCCTTTGCTTTGTAGAATGCCAGGTCCGCGCCACCGCAGGTTGGAAGCAGCTCCCTAGGCGGACACGCCCATGCTATCCACTGCTGGTGATGACACTACTGTCAGCGAAGGGAACAAAGACACCAGATGCCATGAGAACAGGTAACGTTCGTGTCTTACGCGTGTGATTACTACACCCTTGTAGTAAGCTCCTTCATCGCCCGAGCTCCGTCACTGGCTGCGATGGGTGGAGACCGTGGAGTCAGTTCACATCGAGTACTGGCATGCTCGTTCCCGTATTGCGGCTCGAACTATCTCATCTGAGAACTAAGACTTCACTCGACAAATTTTGAACGTTGGCACACATGGAGAAGCTGCGGATAGCTGAGGATTCGGCCTCACAATCATCGAATCAGGAAGGAAGTTTGATTCTACCTTTCATGGCTTCTGAGGGTGGCTTTACACCCTCGAGCGCCTTTATGACGGATGCCGGAACCCTCGCAGATTCATCAAAGCGAGGATCTCGAAAGCTACCCACCACATCACTCGTAGCCATGGCATGCGGATTCGGAGGGTATGTCACACATCAAAATGCGAACGATATTCTTACAGCTAATCTGAGCCTGCAGCTTACAGATTCTTTGGTCCACGATCTTCTCCTATGGCTCATCCTACCTGTTTTCTCTCGGTATATCCACAACCCAGTCATCACTCATCTGGGCAGTTGCACCACTGTGTGGCTCAATCATTCAACCTATCCTGGGTGTCATCAGCGATCGATCACGTATTTCATGGGGCCGACGAAGACCGTTTATACTTGGCGGGGTGGTGTCTACAATCTTTGCTGCCACAACATTAGCCTGGGCTGAGCCAATTTCAGTCGCGGTTTGCACACTTTTCGGCATAAGCAACGCCAACGGATGGTGGGGAACTACTACGCGGACTGTGACTATTCTGGCCATTGTCATTCTCAACATTTCGATCCAGCCCCTCCAATTGGCCCTGCGCTCGCTGAATGTCGACATTTGTCCGCGAGAACAACAATCCATGACAAGCGCATGGGCAAGTCGCTTTACTGGATTGGGAAACATCATTGGCTATGTTCTGGGCTCTTTGCCGCTGCCTTGGATCTCTAGCGATTACGAAGCCATGCGTTTTCGGTATATGGTTTACTGGACTACCTTCGCACTCATCGCCACATCATTCATCACTTGCTACTATACCGAGGAGGAGGATCCGTCACTGTCGGCGTACGAGTCAGGTTCCGAGCGCCCGGTCTATCGAATCTTCCAAAACCTCATTGATGGCTTCTCAAAAACTTCCAACAGGATAAGACACGTCTATCTCGTCCAATTCTTTTCTTGGCTGGGATGGTTTGGATTCCTGTTCTATAGTACAAGCTTCATCGGACAGCTCTACGTCGACGAGCAAGCAGGAGACAACGCCAAGATGAGCTCGTCAGTCAAAGATTACGGGATGAGGCTAGGCGCTAGAGCGAATTTGCTTTTCGCCATCGTGGCTCTAGCAACGAATATCATTTTGCCAAGACTCTCAGGCGTATTGAAAACGATGCTTTCGGGGGCGAGAACCGACGGTGGAAGGACGCAAGGCTCTTCTTCTACACTGGGTATTATCTGGAGTTTCGGTCAGGTGCTCTATGCCGTGAGCGCTCTGTCCACGACAGTGGTGTCTTCAAGTACGACAGGGACGTTTATAATCGCCATCGTAGGTATCTCATGGGGTGTGACTCAGTGGGTACCATTCGTCATCATTGGGGAGGAGACAGCAAGACACTCCACTGACGAAGAGACTCCTAAAAGAGAGGATGACGATACATGGAGTGTGGTACAAGGTGGAAGAATCATCGGTTTGCACAACACTGCCATATCTTTACCGCAGATCGTCGCGGCTCTTGTTAGTAGTGCAATCTTCTGGGTTGCGCAAAACCTAGGTAAAAGTCGTGCCATAGTATGGGTGATAGGCTGGACCACGGTTCCTGGAGCAATAGCTGCTTGGCTTGCGTTCTTGATGTAAGCAAGTCGCCAATTCGAAATCGACGTCGACATAGGTGATTCATCACGTAGCACATTCGCAATCTCAATACTTGGTATCAATTTTCGTTACGACTTGAATTCCATGTCTGCTCCAGCTCTTATTAACATGTCTACGATCTCAACGTGGTCATGCTCTATTGCTACATGCAATGGCGTCTCTCCTGCTACATTGATGGCATTGACATTGACGCAATGCGATAATGCGAACGAGATCAGGGACGGGTGGCCGGACTGCGCAGCGAGATGCAGGATGTTGTTTCCATAATCATCTACAATGTAGACATCTGCCCCATTCTCAACCAGAAGCTCTGCAATACTATCACGGCCTCTTAGTACTGCTTTCTGCAAGGCATTGAGGCTTGGAGGTAAGGTAGAATTTGAGGAGGAAGTAGACGCCGATGACGGGACCGTGGAGCGACCCTAGTCAAGATTGTATTAGCAACCCTGTATGAATGGACAAGAAGCAAAGGAGGCCGTAGCAGACATACAAACAAGATAATATCGTTCTCTAGATCCGTAAGGGGCGTGGTTAGATCGAATAGGTTGGCTCTTTCGTTCTTTGTTCGTGAGGCTATGTTGCTGTTTTCTTGATTGGACATGGACGAACTGCTTCCCACTTCTCCTGTATTGCCGAATATGAAATTTTGGGCTGAAGATTCGTCCGGCGATGCTACTGCTGGAACATTGATCGTTTCCAAACTAGGTAAAAGTGCATCTGGAGCTGCAGGGTTGATCGAATCTCGACGTGTTTGCTTGGATTGTGTCGAGTCTTTTGGCGGCGTTCGACAAGGCTGTCGCCTTTCCTTGGGTGTTGTGGGTGGGCTACCTGATATGCTCCGGTTGAACACCTCTAGTTGCTCCAATCGGCGCTTGATATTGCGGCCTGTGAAGTTAGTTATATATCGAATGTCTTTAGAGTAAACGACCTACGATAGTTGCGCTGCGCTATCCTATTCTGTACTCTTCTTCGCTCATTTGCATCGGTCAATGTTCTCCAATCCTCGTCTTCTTCTTGTCGTGACATGATTCCTCGGTCTTCTTTTGGTGACATTGGGTTCCGTGATGTTTGCGGCTGATACCAGTGAGACGGCAGCCAGTTCAACCGGGGCGCTTATTATTCCAACGTCAGTTGTATGGCTTGGATTCAGTAGGTATGCCTGCCATGAGCACGGCCGGATGCTCTTTGGGCGATCCGATTTGCGTCGCCGTTCGATCTGCATCATGCAGGTGTTCATGGTGTTAGAGTCAAAATGATCTTACTAAACATGTAATTGAGAATTCGTGCTAGCCTTCATGGAGAGTCTTTTGGTTTCGCTTAACTCAAGGTGGGGGCTTTCCAGGTATACGCAGCAGTCGAAGCGCGGCGTAACTTCTCGGACCGATGCATGGCGAACCCGTACCCGGACCTCTAACAATGCATTCAACATGCCTGGACCATGTCATTCCGCCTTGCATGCACCGCCGGGTTACATCGCGGATGGACTCGGATTCATCGGACAACGTATTAGCAGATCAGCTTGCGAAGCAAGCAGAGTCGCTGAGTAAGATGCGTCAGCGTCAGTGTTTCCCCGCAACATCACTGCCAATCTTGGAAGGCAAATTTTGACAGGCAATGGAGACAAATCTCCCTATCATAAATAACAAGTACCTGGCAGAGGGAACCTTAATCGAAGTTCTAGTCCAATCCGTCAACACTACTAAAAATTCCGCATGCATATATGATATTGCGATGCCAGCCTTCTCACTTTCACCGAAACCTAGCGAAAACAACTACCCACCAAGATCACTTTCACACGGCTTGGAAGAGCAAGACACACTACTACAAAACGCCTGTTCGGAAAAACCTTGGCCAAAGACTCGCCGAGGCATTGCGTACGCCAACCTAGTGGCTGTGGCCCTCTTCCTCTTCACAGTCGTTGTTGGATCGCTCGCATGGCTAGCTGTATCTGCAACACAGCAAACCGACGAAGCACCGACACCGTCGAAGCCATACACCGACTGTGGTAGCAACTACTCAACAGCAATTGCAGCCGGGTGTATATACGATATTGTTGGTCCCCAATGGACGCCGCCAGAATGCTATAACGCCGACCTCTCTAAAGAATACGCCGCGAAGATTCCAAGGCCGATGTTCTTTCGTTGGGAGAATCTCACGGAGCCGATACCAGAAGATCCTGTGGAGATCTCAAAACATGACACAGTCTGGACATTCGACAAGTATCATACGGTACACTGTGTTTATATCCTGGAGCTTGCAGCACTAGCGGCATCGATGGCTTTTTCCGGCAAACAAGGTGTTTCTTTGAATCATATTGCGGCCAACTCCGCACATACAAGGCATTGCACCGAATTGCTGTCAGGTAATATGACCTTCCCGGGTGAGACGGAGATTCATCGTCCCGGCTCCGCACTTCGCTGCAAGGGACTAAAGTCCTGAGATAACGGTCAACCTGTACCTAATAAAACTTACTCATTCATAAGATCTAGATCATTTCGTACGATTTGGTGAAACACTAATGTACCGTAAATCCATCCGACGTGAGTTTGATGGAAGCTTGTGGAGGATTCTAAGGCTTGTCTGCGCCTAGACTTCCGTTCAACGTGATACATACCTAGGCTCTCACGACATTGCCGACAACTTGGCTGCCGCGGCAAGTTTCAAGTCATGGGTGCCTGTGAGAAGTAAGCATGCACAACATACGTCTGCGCAGGAAAGTACCATGCTATCTCAACGGGAATTTGAGAGTCACTCTACACAAAACACGCATGCAGGCAGGTGACCATTCCTGCAGCGTCGTCCCCGCATGTCATCAATCGTCGCAGTTGCTTTCAAGGGTATCAGCATCGAGATCTTGCAGGAGCTCGTGTTCCCCATGTGACGACGATACCGAAGATGACCCGTGATAGATGAGCCACTCGCAATTCCCGCAATGCAATCTACAATACGCAAGGACAAGGCTGTGGGCCGAGAGCCATATCAACCACACCTACATGCAGGTGAGTAAAACCACGCTGGTCGGACCGATACTCGGAAACACCGACGGGTTTCCCTATGCAAGACTTCCAAGGTTTGCTAAGACGGCGCCGGTGAAGATAAGCCCACTAGGCAGGCTTGATTTACGCCCACATATTTCCACCATTGCTGAAATGTGGAGTACTGTATGAACATCTCGTCGTCTATCAGTGCTAAGATTACCGAAGCGTCTCAGGGCCACGTAACTCTCCACAACCCCGCCCCCAGATTACTGATGCTGGTTCCACAAGCTGACGATCTGATGGGCTCCAAACAGTCGATCCCTGGCAGCTGCATAGAAAACGACGTACACATTTCCAGATAGAAAAAGGCAAGAGGCCGAATCGAGACGCCAGAAATGGAAACAAGGAAATCTTAAACAAGGACCGAACCATGCACACCACTACCTAAGTATACAGTGAGACGCTGAATTCTTGCAGCTACGGATCTGCGCTTCGGGCCGAAGCGCGACGCACTTGCCCGTTGCTGCAATCCATGCTGCACTTGCCGTACGATGTGTGATCAAAACTTAATCTAGCCGCATCTTACGCCACACCGCCTACTTCCATCTAAATCTCTACTCAGCAACGGCTTACTACATGATAGTCATTAGAGCATTTCCATCGCCTCAACGTTCCGCTCCCGTAGTAGGTGTTGCGTGTCGCGACGTGATCATGTGAGCGGCTTCTGGTTTTGCTCGGGCTTGTAACATGCGAGACGAGCGTTCAAGTCCATCGTCGAACGTTCCAAGACCACGGTGTCTGTTTCAATCCACCAAAACAGCTCTTCCATCAGCTTACACGATCGGCGAAAATCAGAGGACGATTATCAGGATTCGATTGGATCAATAAGGCAATCGAGATGATGGGAGCTTTTCTGACGAAGCCTCTACGGCACCCCAGTGGAAAAGAATATGTTCCCATACCCAACCCTGAATCCGGCACCCAAGAGAACCATCACAGCAAAGAGAGACGCAAGCGCCTACCGAAAGGCGTCGTCATGGTCTGTCTTGCCGCTATCCTGGTACTGCTTATTCCAGTCTCCTACTTCCTCTTTGCCGCAAGTACACGGAATGGCGCATTCAACCACGCCGGCCTGCCCATCCAGCATGACGATAAAGGCATATTCATAGCCTGTCCGGAAGATCCTTCATCGGCACGGAAATCGGGTTGTTCTTTCGACCTTCTCGCCAACGGCTGGATCCCCGACCCTTGCTTCGACGCAACTATGCACCACGATTTTGTCGATGGCAAGGATTATGGCTTCTTCGAGGACCGGAATGGCAAGCACCGAGTACATCAAAATACGGTCATGGAGGGAGATAATAGCAGATATCCAGACGGGCTCTGGGTGACGTTTGAAGAACACCACACGCATTGTCGTTACTTGGTTAATGGATCCATCAGAGCCGTCTCGCGACCCCATGCACCTTTCCTCGATGTTTACCTGGATAGGGACCATATGATGCATTGTTATGGTGTACTTGGAGAACATCAGGACTCTGATCATATTGAGACATATGTCAAGGCTTTCTTCGAATCGCGCAAGTGTTACATTCGTGATTGAGCCGGATCGGACTCGTGGACTGTCTGTTGTTGGCGGGTTAGCAATCTTTAGCTTAGGAACAATCGCAAGCCACTGTGTTTGAACTCCGCAACAATTGGTGCTTGATCTTCGTAGCCGGTGTACTGGCCATATTCTGTCGCTATGACATCCAACAGCCTGATAAAATGGGTCGAGAGTGTTGATGGGATGATGCTGCCCGGTGTGCCGATAGGCGGGCGAAGGAGGCGGGGCTGTTGAAGCGGGCGTCGGGCAACTTCAGCGCCGGAACGTCAAAACGCCGAAATACCATGCAGGGCATTTCTCCCCTATCACTTCACCAATGATACCAACTCTACCTAGGTACAGATGCTCTACGCGACGTCCACATTTTCGCATCTCCCAAGTGGATGGTGCAGTATGTTCGCGCAGCCCGACAGGAATCCGCCTATAGCGGGCCGTGATGGTCCCATGCTCACCGATGAAGAAACACATAACACCGCCTACGAAGATCAATGGTGCGTATCATCGCCTATGAGTCACATCTGCACTCCAATCCCAGAACGTGTTTGTCTAGAGAAAATGTTGGGGGTGAACCATACTTTTGCGAATGGCAGATATGTCGAAAGCTGATACGTTGCATCCAGCCACCTTTTGATGACTGGCCCGCATGGCTTCAGCTGAACGCGTCCATCTTCAAAACAAGAATGGTTGATCGCAGAAGGCTGTCGCGTGACTCCTCTATATGAACAAGATGACCCTGGCTCACAGGCGACATTCTTTCCATACATAACAACATCTTTTCCGAAACGATGCCCTTCGCTTCCCAGGTATTCATTGACCACCAGCTTAACCAGAGACCCTTGTCTGTTTACAACATTTTCCAAGGAGTAGGCTGGCGATGGATATTTTTCGCGCGCATATATGTACAGTTGAATCTTTGGACGCTGCAGCTGATCTATTCATATACGTTTCTTTACGTTGGCTATATATATCTCCTTGTATGGTTCCTAGCGTACGGAAAAGCTGGAAAGATTCCTACGATGAATGATGACATACTGGTATGGAAGCCGAGACATGACCACAAGGCACTGAAACCAAAAAAATCTGACAGTAGACAGAGTATATTTTTGGACAAAGTCTCATCCTCGGCCAACCCTCGATGGGGGTTGTTTTGGGTGTTGTACTATCTGTTTACGCAGGACCAACTCGGTTTTATTGCCAACTATACGATGGCCTGGAGTTTGGAGGCAAACATTGATTCGGAATTGGTCATCTTTGTGAACAATGGCCGTCCCTTTATAGTCCCTTGCTCGAGAACAGCAGAGGACAAGGACCTTTTGGAGCAGATTCGCATCTTCTACGACTTGCAGCGTATAAGATATGGCATGTTCGAATTGATTGGCGCAAAGTCGATCCAAAGAATCGATGTCGCCAAGGTCAGTGTCTGATCCCGAGTTTACCACGTTATGTTGCTCATCTGACCATTTCGCCTACTTTAGTTGCATAGCAGGGAGATTGTGGGCAAGCGGCTTAAAGAATCGCTTGATCTAGGACTGCTTGGATCTTATGGTCGTCAGGCTCATTACTTCGAGAAACCATCTGAACTGACAGGAGACCATATACAGAAAAGACTCATTCGACAGCAGGTCCTGACAACGTTAGGCCAACAGAAGAATGCACTCAATATCATTCGTAGTTGGGATCCGCAGATCACTACTACGGTGATTCTCTTCCCAATTGTGCTAAGTCTAATCATATCGATTGTCTGGTCTGTTGTGGCGTCGGCCAAATTCAAAGCGGATGTTCAGACTAGCACGCAGACTGGCTTCACAATCGGTAGCTACGTCGTAACCGCGGGTATCTCTCCAAGACACTCTTCTGGACCACTGGACGAATGGCTAATCTTGGCAGGTGCTCTGTTAGTCGCCTTGGTCGCATTCCTTGATGGCAAGGTCAACGGTATGGAGCATTGATCTTGGTGGCGGAGTATTCGGCTGCATTGATAATGCACATGTCTAGAGAGATGTGAATACTGAAGTTGGACTTTTGAGCGATTTTGCGTTGTTGTCGTGTCAAGAAGCGCAAGCGAGCTGCAGCAGTATGCGACGTTGGGGCGTAGCAGACGCTAGTCGTTTCGACCTAGAGCTCAGACAGGCGTGCATGGTTCGTTGCGATGATAAAAAGAAAGACGAAGTAGTTGTTCGTAGGGGATGCCTGTGTTGTATGTACACTACTGGGTAGTTGGCGTTTCAGATAGATGACGGGATGCGATATCTCGACCAAAGCTTACTTTGACTTCATGTGTTTGGCACAGCGTAATATGAAGCACTGTTATTTCTTAGCTCTTAGTGGCGGTAAAGCTGGAACTGCCGGCTGGACCATGTTGTGCGAGTTGCTTGCCATGATCAGGGATGCTTGAGATTGATTATAACACATTGCCAGCCTGTTGCCAATTAGTTCAGTTGTCGACGAATTAGAAGCGTGAACCACAAATGACGCTTCGCGACTTCCAAAGTCGTGGATAGTCGTTGTTGTTGCTGCAATGATGCTTATCGCAGCTAAACCCAGTTTGGAATATAGGCAGCATAAAAACAACAACGTGAGGACTGTCGGGATAGTCGTTCGTTGGACGGCCAGCGTTGGAAAGTGGGCCAAAGCCAAAGGCCGCATCTCAACAGTGTGATGGACTTGTACGCGCAGTCGGCACACGAGAATGGCATGAGACACGTTCACCGGGTAAAACTCAATGATGATGTCAGCAGAAGTTATGGCAAGAAAGTTGCATTGTCGTTGGGTGCAGGTGTTGGCATTGTGTTTGCAGTGATTTGCAGGGGATGAAACCTGGACGGGATCGACGTGACGCTAAATTTAGTCTGCCGGCTGCGCCACTGCCCTAAGGCAAGGACATTGAGTTATACAGCCGATGCGCTCAACAAAAGACGGGCGGCGGCCTGCCTGACGAAGGTGATTTGCAGCGATTGCTACGAGGAGTTTGTCGCGATGCAATGCTGGACATGGTGCATCCTAATATCGCAATCAAGATGAGAGCAATCCGTCCAATAGCGCTAGGGGCGCGGCAGGTGTGGCACTGTCCGTATTCCGCAGTTGTTAAAAGTGTATCTGCGGGCCAATCACAGGCGCGCTTGCTCCTTCGGCATCACGATTAAGCGTGAGAGGTTGCCCTGCTCTCCTTTACACACCAGTCGTCGTGGCATGACGATGACGTTGCGGATATGCCTGCGATAGCAGGCATGCTAATGCAATGGGTGTCGCCCTGCTCGCCCATGGGCAGCATCGTCAGCGTCGCGGCCGCGTCGACGAAAACTGGCCTTCCCGCACCTTCTCTGTGGCCAACCGTCGAGTCGAAACGGAAGGAGCGTGCAGTGCACCGGTATACGAAGCTAGCGCCTTGTCGCGCTTTCTGTGGCCTGTCTTTCCTCTTCCGCTGCACTCCACCGTAAACATTCATTCGCCTCAGGAGTTTGACTACCAGCGCTGCGGGTCACTCTCCAGCGTTGCAACTACACCCGCCTTCGATTCCTACACTCGCTATACCAGGCCTTTTTTTAATTCCCCTCTTGTCCATGCACCGCCGCTGCTGATCACCCGGGCCCGTCGCCCCTGCCAACTCAGCGTCGTAGCTTCCTCTGACACCTGTTTCACTCGCTGCAGGCTTATCCTCGCTCGCTGTAGTCGTACTCCTCAGCTGTGCCCCGACGAATCCCACACCAGCGCAATCCCACCAACACCCGCCCACCACACTTCCGAGCCGCACACGACCCCCTTCACGCCCACCCACGACATCTCACCCATCCACGACGACCGCGTTGAGAGGCAGACGGGACGGTGAACATGAAGAGGAGGACGTCATAATGGCCGTTACCACCTCGCGCGATGACGCGCTACGGCTACCTGGCAATACGCAGCCCGACATGCCCTGCCTACAACCCACACAGGCGCCCCCACGATCGAGACGGAAACAATCCACGCTGCCGACATCAAGCGCATTTGTGTCCCTTTTCCTCGTCCTGGCCATTGCCTCCTTCCTCCCGCTCGCGAGCGCCGTATTCGTAAACTTCCAAGACTGCCTGACCCAGGTCTACCTGGCCGATGGAAAGCAGACACCCTTCCTACGCTTCACCCCCGAATACGTCTGGGCTGACTTCAGTCCCGACCACTTGTTGAATGTCACCGTCTACGGCAATGTCTCCGGCCAAGCCCAGAATGGCGCCTACCCACCGCTGGACGATGACAACTGGAAGGACCCGAACAAGACTTTTGGCAAGATTGTGAACCTTGCGCCCAACCACAGGCACTACACGACTTTGTTCTGGAGCAACAGGGTTCTGTCGTACTCGGCATACACGGCTCCCCCCACCGCCTTCTGTGACTCCGTCCTCAACACAAGCTGCCCGGTCGCCCCCGCCTTTGGTGGCAACTTGAGCGAGTTCTGGACCATGCCTGCCGTCAGTGTTGCACACCAGTTTGACAGCTCGTACGCCTTCTCAACATGGGCCTCGACACTGCGCATCGTCTCCGGTGACGACAACGCCCAGGCTCTCGGCTGCGTATCTGCGAACATCACCCCTGATCTCGGCAAGACACTCACGGATGCCTTGTGCTACTTCCCGGCTGCAATACTCGCGCTCGTGGCTATTGCAACCGTCTTTGCCGCCACGTGCAGCCCCTGGGGAACCTCGAACATATTCCGCTGGACCAGCAACTACGGTCGCGACGAGGACCTGCTGCGCTTGGTCACGCCGGGGTTCGGAGATTGTCTCCAGTACATTCAGTTCGTCGTCCTGGCTGGCAGTCTCAGTTTGAATTACCCTGGCTACTTTCAGCCCGCCATTAGCCAGGCCAGCTGGTCAATCCTGTTGTGGAACCAAAGCTTCGTTAGTGGAGAAAGCGGATCTCAGAGTCTGGTTGACGGCATCTACTTCGCCAACGGCACCTACGGTCTGACTCGGCTTGGGCAGTATGTCGGTATGGCCAAGGACCGTGACATATGGGCATGCATGGCCATCTTCCTGCTAGTCCTCATCGCCTGTGTTATAGTGCTTACCCAGCTCGGTTTCTTCATACGTTGGCTCTATCGCTGGCTTACTCAAAAACAGGACGGTGACTTGACTGGAAAGAACTTTGCCTTCACTGCTGGCAACATCATCCGTGTTGTATTCAACTATTTTCTGCTTCCCATCATAGCACTATCCTTGTTCCAGCTCGTGGTTGGCCCACGCTCGCCGGCTACCGTCCTCTCTACAGCAGTCGTTATGCTGCTCGTTGTTGCTGGAGTAGCCACCTGGATCTTTTGGTTCATCTTCACCACCCGCCCTCGCGCCCACTTGTTCGACGATCTTCCCACCGTCCTGACCTACGGACCCCTCTACAACACGTATTCTGATGATGCGGCGCCGTTTTCTTTCATCCCCGTCTTGCTCACCATCATCCGTGGTATTGCCATCGGTGCTATCCAGCCGTCTGGTATTGCCCAAATCATCATACTTGCTATCTGCGAAGTAATCCTAATTCTCACTTTACACGCCTTCCGCCCTTTCCAGTCCAACACTTCGATGAACGCCTACCATACTTTCTTCTCGACCGTGCGACTCATTTGCGTCCTTCTCTCGGTGGCGTTTGTGCCATCTCTCGATGTTGAAGAAGCAGCAAAAGGGTGGATTGGGTACATCATCTTATTACTCCACGCCATCGTCTTGATTTTTGGCTTTTTTCTAAATGCTCTTCAGACAATCATCGAGGTCTCGGCTCGGCTCACGGGTGCGGGTGCTGACACGCGAGGTGGTCTTACCAAGGTCTTTGGAAAGCGACAATTATCGAAACGTAACGGCCGTCGAACGACTCGAGGCAGCCTCAACTCCAATGCCGCTATGCTATCACACGATGAGAACAAGAACATACAACTCATGAACAGTCGGTCGCGGAGTCTGTCTGCCAGTTCAGCTGTCCTTCTGAACGGACCATATGATCGGGATAGTCAACGCGCGAGTGTTGGATTTGACGGCTTCAGCCAGGGCGACTACGGAAATGTCAGCCCGACTCCAGGATCAGGCGCAGTACCTTTCACATTCTTGGGTGGATCATCGGGCCAGAGCTCTCGTCGACCAACTATGGGCACTATGGACGCTGCGGATCCTTATTATCGACCCCCACGCCCTCGTAAACATACTATGGACTCCATAACCGCTGCTGCTCCCGGCAAGGAGCCTCCTGGCAGTGCAGACATTGTGGATGCACCATACTCTGACAATTTGGACATGGAAGCTCTCAAGGCTGCTGAAGGCCCGTCTCGTAGCTCTGGAACACCTGCCCCAGCCTATCTGCGGCTGAACCGCGACGATTCTGATTCCAATCTTGACAGACGGAACAATAACACTACTGATTATTCTGTACGTGAGTCGGACTTTTACTACGGACTCCGCGGCCCTGCCCTGTCTTCGCAACCCACGCGAAAGTTGAAGACTGGACCGGCAGATCCCATGAGTCCTGTATCGTCGGCCACTGGCTGGTTCAAGAGCTTGAACTTGCTGGGTGGGCGCAAGAAGGAAAAGAGCAAGGGTTTCGAGGTTGTCAGGAGTACGCGCATGCCACCACAGATGATGGCGGTTGAAGAAGACGTCGAATCACCGGAGGTCGTGCAGGAGCCATATCGTGACAGTCCAGAGTCGCCCTCGCGAGCTCGAAACGTATCTCGAGGATCTGCTGTGGCGACAGCGGCCGGCTTGACGGGCGAAAGACGAGACTCTAGCAGCGATAGTGACTCGGATACGAGCGAGGACGAACAAGATTACGAGCCCGTGGACCGTGTCTCACCCATTGCACCGGCCCTGGAGCCTATCGAGAGCTTTGGCGGAATCGAGCTGCCCAGTAGGATTGGGTCGCGTGCCTCACGCGTTACACAAGCAACGGGACCCCCGAGTCGTGTACCGTCAATACCACGAAAAAACTCGCGACGTACAAAGTCGACGGAGGCAGCTTATCTTCCAGACAGGTTATCTACAGTCATGGACGTAGCAACGTCGGAAAGCCCAATGAGCCAAAGACAAAGTCGGCACCTGCAACCCGGCGGACCTGGAGGACTGCCTATCCGGCTACCTTTTGGATCTAGCGAGCCTTCACCGGAGCGCTCGCCGGGGCATTCGGCAGCGTCGAGTACTTACCGCAATGACGGCACGAGTGAATTCCATGTGCCAACACCGGTTGGCGGAACATCGGAGCGACCTCTGAGCACTGGATTTGTGCAACATCATGTGACAAAGGACAGTGTGGAGCGGAACGTGTACGACGCGGGAAGCCATCTCGAGGCCTCGGCAGAGATTGTGGACCGGAGCCGCAGTGGCAGCACACAACACAGCGGACGCAGCTACAAGAGGTGAAGTCATTTCATTTGAATGCTTCTGGCACATTATTTTGAGACGAATATGTCGCATTTGTAATCTCGATTTTGGCGCGCGACGCGCATTTACGAGTCTCATTACTGTAGAGTTGTTCAAAAGCGATTTTGAAGGCGTTTCTCTGAACATGTGAGCGATTGGCTCTATAGGGCGTAGAAATGGGCACTATATACTTTACTGGGTTTTTACATACAAGTGAGGAGGAAGGATGCTGGGAATAGCAGCACGTACAATAGTAATTGCAGTCGATTTGAGACTAGGTGTGCAAGTGTACGCATTGCTTTTGGACACGTGAAGAGGGTCGGCGATTCGTTGTTCCAGGACGAGGCTAGGACAGGCGTGGCGGCGCAGTTGGTCGCGTGAAGGGGCTAAGATAACGGCGATATAACGCCTCAGGCATACTCGCACAACGAAGCTCAACCAAGGCCCCGAAGCTAGCCATTTGTTTTGTTTAGGGTGTGCGACGTCTCGCGTGACCTGTTCTCTCTGGTCAGGCTCTGTTTCTCGACAACAGCCTGGACCTTGTCTACTTAATCACGAGCGGCGCAGCGAGTGGTTGCCGTTCCCCTCGCCGAGCCGACGCGCGCAGGACCCACCCACCTCCGGCCTCTACACCGCAACCCAAAGGCGCGCTCCCGGTAGGTGAGTGAAGGATATTTGGGCGTGTGGCCACGTGCTGATTGGAAGAAGCAGCACGGCTCAGAGAGTATTACTAAAATCGGAACGAGCGTTGTTAGCAGGACCAAGTGGCGGCATGTTGCCGTGAGCCGGCCGACCTTCTCTACGAAGACCACCCCTCCCGTTCACGTTGCCTAAGCAGAGGGTCACTTGCCTCTGAAACTGGCCCAGCCGACACAGGTCCAACCGTCCACCGCCTTTGGTCGCGTCGATCCGCCCTATAAAACGTCCCAGATGCCTCCAAACGCCCACCAACGCCCGAGCGGTCCTTTCACCCACAACTCGCACGCATACGGCGGTCAGTATGACGGCGCGAGCAGCAGTGTAGACGGACCCCGCGAGGCTGTCATAGGAAGCAACTCTAGACACCATTCACAGGGCGTCGTTGCGTCTCATTTCCTGGCCCAGGACCGTGAAACGTGGATCGACTTCCTGAGAGACGGTACCGAGGCCACTGTCAACCCACAACAACCACGCTCTGCAAATACCTCCCCCGCTGCCGCCTCCGAAGCCCGCTCAAACCCTTCTTCCTCACGATACACTCTCCCAAATCGCTCCTCACAGCGTACCGAGTCGTCGTCGTCCCGCAGCTCCGACCGCAAGCGGCGCCTCACAGCCGCTGACTCGCCTCTGAGACGCCCATCGAGCATACGCATGCACTCTGAGAACGCTGGGGACTCGAATTCCGATCCGATCGTCTTGGACTCGTCGCCTGCTTCGAACAGACCACTTCCGCCCACTCCAACCATGGGTGTTGCATCACAAGCGTTTATGGGCACGATAAGGAGGCAGAGCGATATCGCACTGCCTCCTTGGCAGCCGGACAGCGAAGTCTCGCAGTGTCCGGTGTGCAACAGACCCTTTACATTCATACTGCGGAGGCATCACTGCAGGTACGTATCAAGAAGAAGTTTCCATGTCCTCGGTGACGTCGGGCATAAGATGCTTCCGTCCCAAGTGCTTCGGCTTCATCCGAGAATACGGCTACGTCGCCACGCAAACCGCCTGCTAACTACCAAAACAGGAAATGTGGAAGAGTAGTATGCGCTGCCTGCTCGCCGCACCGCATCACCATCCCCCGCCAGTTTATCGTGCACCCGCCGTCTGAAAGCACGCCAAATTTCGTCGACCTGACGGGAGATGACGAGAACGCAATGTCGCCATTCGGCCCGTTCCGCAACCCAGCGCTAGGCGGAGGCGAAGAAGTCCGCGTTTGCAACCCATGTGTCCCTGACCCAAACTTTGGTCCACCGCCCCGATACGATTCACTCGGTCACGGCTCGCGCCCTTTCCCGCCTCGACCGACACAGGTGCCGTCTGCGCCGCCGCCGCATCCTCGTGCACATAGGAGTAACTCGAGTGCACATGATGCGAGTCGCTTTACGAGTCAGGGACAGATGCATGGGGCACGTGATTCCTCGAATGAGCATAGTCAGAACAGGAGAGTGAGTTATCATGGTAACTCTAATATTGGAGAAAGACGTCTTCCGCCCCTTCCTCCATCTGCGAATCAGCAGCAACAACACCCCCACCACCGCGCCCCTTTGATCTCCCAAACCATAGCCAACAACCGCGCCCGACAAGCGCACAACCACGTAAACTTTGGCTACGGATCTTTCTCGGGCCACGGCCCATTTGGCCAAGCCACATCGACGCCTGTGCCTCCTCCTTTGCAGCCGCAACACGCACAGCCGCCGCGGCCCAGACGACAGATTCCTGAAGAAGACGAATGTCCCATCTGCGGCCTGGAACTACCACCAAAAGGTCCCGATGGCGATGATTCAGATAGGACGCAGCACATTGAGGAATGTATCGCTTTGCATTCTGCGTCTCCTGGTCCGACGGCGGCGTTGAATCGGACGCAGACGCAGAATAGTCAGAGTTTGCCTACGCAACGGACGCGGGGGATGAGTAGTGCGGGGGCGAATGTTGGTTATAATAATGGTGGTGAGGGAGCGAGTAACTTGCAGAATCGATTGAGTCATGCGGCTAGAGGCATGTTTCCGTATGTGGCGACGGAGAAGGATTGTGTGGATGAGGAGGGGAGGGTGGCCGAGTGTACGATTTGTTTGGAGGATTTTGAGGCGGGGGATAAGATGGCGAGGTTGGTGTGTTGGTGCAAGTTTCATGAGGTATGTTTTTGGTTTTGTTCATTTTTTCCCCCTCTCTCCCCTAAGTGGAAGTGAGAGAAGAGATTGCTAATTGAAGAACAGACTTGCATCAAGGAGTGGTGGGATAAGAAGGGGAGGGGTGCTTGTCCTACGCATCAGTTGCAGGAGTAAGGAGTTGTGCTGTGAATATTAGGCAAGTATGCTTTGTCTCTTTCTCAGCAACTGGGGGTCGACTTTGAGGGGGCGCGTGCAAGATGCTGAACGATTGGATGGCAGCGGGCGTATAGGGTAGAGGGACATCTTTTCTATGGATCAGGTCTAGTTCCGGCGTTTTATCTTTTGTGGTATTATACCCCTCCTTTCCACCATCCATCTTTGTAGCATCTCTTCGGAGGCGGTCGATTCTTTTGTGCAGCATTGCGACGCTTCCTATCGGAGGAGATCTGGATGGACACTGTTCAGTGTTGTTGAGAAGGCGAGCCTCTGCCTCTATTTGGCTTGCAAATTCTGTTCCAGATTGGTCTGGATAGAAGAGGATGTTTTGCATAGAAAGTCGTAGGTGGATAGATTGGTCCGCTGAATAGACAAACTTCACTCCTGCTCTGATTTGCAATCGATCAGCGCCGGGTCATTTTGTTCAGCCTTGTCCAAATCACGTATGTGGAAGCAGCTGCTTGTGGTAGGATTAGGCTAAAGTGGGGTCATCGTCCGACGCAACCTCTATCGAGGCGAGGCATACTCAGCTGCGCCCCGTTCCCGTGTCAGCATCCGGTGAGCAGGAAAGCGCCAATGGACCAAAATTCTCTCTTCCAGCGCTCATATATACCTGTAACCACGACATCGCGGACTCGGAAAATCAAACATGGATGCGCTCAAAGATGCAGTTGTCCTTACAGACTCATCCACGCAAGAACGGCAACATGCTGGCACGAAGCCTGCTGCTGAACCCCACCAACGCTTCAAGAACAAGCCCTACCTGCAATGCCTCGAGACGCTCGAAGATGCGTTTCCGGCGCTCAAATCGTTCTTGGAAAAGCTCGCGAATGAACAAGAGCCAGGCCGCAAGGCTGTCAATTCACACTACCTTGCGCAACACGGACGAGCACCAGGACGATGCTATTGCCTGGAATTCAAAAAGGAAGGCGTCTCCGTGATAGACGAAGGCGTCTTTGAGAGCGTTGCCGCGCTGAGAGCATATCTGAGGAAGAAACCGGCTACCCAAAGTCGCATCGACAAGCACAGACGCCTTTTTATCCTAGAGGATATGGAGCCAGACTACGTGGACGCACTAGGTCACCATCTGGGCGTGGATCCGTTGGTATTCAGCGAACAGATGAACACCTGGAACTTTACAGATTCGTGGTCTATCCCACATAGGGGGCTGCCTTCGATGTCGTTACCGGAACAGTCGTTCACTCTGCGCTACTACGAACTGCGCACCTTGCTCGAGCCGAGATCGGTCGATGTTCTCAGCTTGCAGACGTCATTCGCGGTCAACCGGCGCAGGTACGAAAGATGGAGAGACATAGATATACCATCACTAGGCAAGCCTGACCGAAGACATGCTTTTGTGAGACGATGCGCATCATTCTGGACATCTCAGAGCTCGTCTTCAGATGGAAAACCAGATGGAAAACCAGATGGAATACCAGATGGAAAACCGGATGATTTGGGGTGGGATGGTGAGTTTTCCAGATCGGCTCGAAGCCGCTACCAATAACTGATGGTCGCGACTATAGCTGTCATCCTCGTGGATCCTGCATTTGCTACCACCTGCGCGACACCGCTCCCAGCGTCAGCCAAGTCCGAGGTTCCCAAGTTTAACGGACTACCAATAGATCCAAGTGCACTCAAGACTCTGGATGATTGTCTTATCTTGCAGGCAGAGAAGCCATTCAAGAGTAGGTCGGCGCTCTGGAGAGCACAAGACTGGGGTGCAACGCATCCCCTCCAGGGAACTTTGCATCGGAGCTGGCCGTATCATAACGGATGCTCTACATTGGCTCCCTTGATGTTCTCCGAAGTTGGCATGGGAGCAAAGGAGGCAAACGTCGGGCTGTTCCAGAGGAGGCGGAATCTTACCAGCGCCATGGATGAGATGGTCTTCTACTGGACGAAGCTCGCCGCTCCCGAACTCATCCAGGAAACGATCGACAAGTCGTCCAATTCTGCATTTTACCTCCTCAAGCACGTCGCGCAACACTGGGTGAATCAGCTGGAACTCATGAACACCACCATCGCCAGAGCCGAATGGTTCTCCGACGACTACCAAGCTCAGATCGACGATAACTTGAGTAGACAGAAATGGAAAAACGACCTGCTCAAGATCAACGAAATCGCAAAAGATATCAATTACATGCGCCGACATCTGAACCACTTCTGGCGCGCCATGTATTTGAATCTTGAACGTCTGGGGGTCCAACTAGGTTCCGAGAGCGTCGACGGAAAGGCATCCCTCGCGCTACAAGGTGCACAACGGGACTTTCTCACCATTCACACAAGAATGCAGCCGTTGCGCGATCGCGCGGAAGCTCTGAACTCCGTCTCAAACGATCTCGCCAATCTGAGGGCGGCATTCAGAGGCGTCTCAGATGGCGAATTCAGCATGCGTCTTAGTCTGTTTGCCTCCGTTGTCTTTCCGCTTACCCTGCTCGCCGGCATCTTCAGCATGGGCGACGACTTTCTACCCGGAAAACCGCAGTTCTGGAAGCTCTGGGCCATCGGCTTGCCTGTTTGCTTGGCAGTGGCGCTTGTATTGCTGTATGGAAGACGACCCTGGGTGGTCACTATCGATTTATGGGAGGCTGCAAGATCGTGGCTCCAGTACCATAAGTTGGTGAAGCCCAGGGACGAGAAGGCCGCGCAAAAACGAGTCAGGGCTGGCATGGAAGACAACGAGATGAAAAAGAACAGGTCAGTAGAACAGGAAAACTTGAAGAAGAGAGCAAGCCGAAGGAGTCGCGACGAAGAGTATGGTGATTGTTGAACGAGCAGAGAGTGGAGATGTTCGAGGTGCATAGCTCAAGTGGGGCCATTTCGTCACCAACCGAGGCGACGCATGGGCCGGGTACCCTCATCCCCGCATTACCGCAGCAATCGCTTCCAGCTGCTCCCTCTTCCATCTCTGCGAGATACTAGTATGCGTATCATCCTCAACCCTCAGCACGACCCTTCCATCATCACCGCCTAATCTCGCCGCAATCTGCACACCATGATTGGCAGGCACGAAACAGTCGTCTTTGCCATACCATAATTGCACTGGCAAGTCCTTCCTGATATCCTCAACCCGGAAACCCCAGTCACGACACAATACCTTCCCATCCACAGATATACCTTGGAAACCTTGCGCTCTCGCTTCGCGGGTCGATCGCAATATCAGGCGGATGACGTCTCTATCGCCAATGATCTTCCGGTCCCTCGGATCCTTTACTTTGGCGAGACTGGAGGGAGACAGCGCGCGCTGAAGACGCTGCTCGTCGGTCAAGTCCATTCGTCCAAACACATTGCGGCTGAAATGCCACTCCATCAGGAACTGGGGAATGTATCTCCATCCATACGGGAAGCCGAATTGGTGCATGAGGTCCGCTCCTTTCATGCCAATGTCCATCGGTCCAAGTCCGCATACGATGGATATGCATTTCAGCTTCGTCGGGTCAAGTGATGCTGCGCAAGCGAGGACGTATGGACCGCCTCCCGATGCGCCTAGTACTGAGTAAGATTCGAGATGCAGATGCTCGATCAGACTTTCGAGATCTTTTGGGCAGTCGAGGAGCGTTCGTTGGGGGTGTGGTGTGCTCCAGCCTATACCCGGTCTATCGACTGAGATGATTCTCAAGCCTAGCTCGAGGCCAAGGTCGTGGTAGGAGGCTGCTTCGAGGCGAGAGCCTGGAAGGCCGTGGTGGTACAGGATTGGGTGACCAGTGGGTGAACCGTATTGTGCGTAGCCCAGTTTGCGGCCATCCGTAAGGGTGCAAATACTTGAGCTATCATCGCCCAGGGGATAGCAGCACTCGTTCAAATCACTCCCCTGATTAGGCATACTCTCATGCTCGATCTCGCTCATGATTGATGGCTCTATAGTAGGTTGATATGTTGTACACCGGGTAAATTGTTGGTTCGAGATGCGGTGTTTCACTTGCAAGAAGTAAAAATACAGTTGCCTTCATCAACTCCTAAGATCATCGCGATGAGAATAGGTCTTATGAGATTTTTGCTGGATAAGTAGAAGTCTGGTCGGCTTGGACAGACAGCCGACCAACAGCATCAGATGTTCTGCTTACTCCGATTTTTCCCGCTTTCTCTTTGTTCAAGCCAGGCAACAGTCTCGTAGATGTCATGGAAGACTACACACAACCAAACCCCTCTTTCTATCAACAAGCGCAGTGTATCTCCGACATCGTCACGCACTTTCAGTCGAAGGAAAATTGTTGCAGGCTAATCGGACGATTCGCTCTTTTCATTGCTAACGAATGCGGCATCGATACTATCCACACAAGCAGTAAAGCCGGCATGTTCGGTGGAAACATCCATCGCTTGGAACTAAATATCCATTGCGGATGATTGCAGCCTGCGAACTTCTGGTGCCGCCAATCAACAATCCGAGGCTGTACCATTACCCAGGCAGCTAACGACAAACAACCACGACGTAGCTGGACCTTTGCTCATGCACCAGACACTAAAACAAGTCAACGGTATGAAAACTTGAGTACACTTATCAGGCAGCTGCATATGCGCTATGCAGTAATCAGGCAATGTTAGCCTCACAATATTGTCAAAGCCCAATGCCGTGCTACTTTGCTGCTTCCGCTGCGACATGATCCACACCGTTCATTCCATGTAGAGAAATGCGCTGCGGATAACGCGATTCTGCAACATGCGTCTTAGCATTGCACCCAGATCTTTGTAAGAGATAGCAGTGTCCTACCGGTCACATGTAAGAGCTAAGACTGCGATATTACAGATACCGAAAAAACAAATCACCGCGTATGGGCATACCACATGCACCGTACCGTACCTTAAGCGAAACTGCCCATCCTAGTCGGTACTACCCAGCATCAACAACCCCGTTGTCTTCTATGACGACTCGACCACATTGCCGGCACGGATGTTCAACGTCAGAAAGCGTCAACACTTACATTCAAGAGCCACACACCCTACTCGAAAGGTATGCAATGCATCAGTTTTTCTGCTTCGACGGCTATTCCCATCCCAGCACCAAACGCGCTTACGCAGATCTTCCTCCCTCCACGAGAGTGAGGCTCAACGTTGCCTGCCATGCATATCTCAACCGTTCCTCTCTTCACACAACATGCCGCCACCAGACCGCGAAGCTGGGCCCAGACAGCCTAGCCTTCCCGTCCCGTCGATCAGGGTACTACCGTATCCAGCACTCTAATCGAACCAGTCGCCTCCTCTGCCTCGGGTCATAGAGAATGGTGGCGTAGGTGGTGGCATGGGCGCCTTGCGGCATGTGACATTGTCGGCGTTGAGCGCTGCGCTGCATGTGCGTGATCTTAGTGATTCTGTCGTGCAATGCGAAAATTCGCGCGTACGTCACTGACGGTGGGCTTTAGATGATGGTCATATATCGTTTCCGGTTGGTCGATTCAAAGGAACGTGATCAGACGGCTTGTCACCCTTTCTATTGGGGTGTTTAGAGTGTGTCTCCAGCATCATAATGCTGTACATGACGATTGGTTGGTGGATTACGTCCTACCAACCACATGCATGTAGACATCTGGTCAGACAGGTGGCGTATGTTGCGGGCCGTAGCGTATGATCGTCACTCTGTATGCTTCACGCTTTGCAGGCCACGAGAAATTTTTTATCTAGATGGATTGAGGCTAGATTAACTTACATCCATCCTCTTCCCTTTGAGAGATTTTCATTCACCCATCTATCCAGGAGACGGCGAGGCTCTAACTTCGCCGCGCACGTCTCGAAGGCGCTACCAGAACCAAATGCTCAGGCTCAAAATGACGGGTAAGCCGATCTGGCTGTCTTCATCGGATCAACCATGGATGGAAGGCTGCTACTGCATCACTGTGACTGGATAAAAGGAAAAGGGGCGGGGGCGAAAGTGTATACTAGAGCGTCTTACCCAGGTGCTCGGGTCAAATGCGACGAATGAATCCAAAGGACGCACACACCAGATCCATCACGACCACAATGCCGGGTATGTGCGAACATACACACTTAATGAAGAAAATGGACAAGACCGAAATGTGGATGTTGGGAATTCTGGTGGGGGTGTGTCGTATTGCTGACTCCCATGACAGCATACTGACCCCAGATTTCGGGACGTGGGATAAAGGCGATCGTGAATGAGATGCAGATTTCCGCTGAGTATGCTTCTCTGTTTCCTGTTCGCAATACTGAATATGTATTGCTTCGTGGATTCCTCAATGCAAGGTAACTTCTACATTGCTTCATCTGAACCCTTTATCACCTATGTGACGACTCCAATCATTCATTTCGCGACTCTCTGCTAGAGACGTAAACGAAGATAACGGGACCACAGCCGACGGATGGATGGCGACAGGGCAGCTTGTATACGCTTGCTCTCCTTGAAACATTCCATGAGTGGTCTGCGGGTATACGTGTGGGACCTCCGCGATACCTGATATTGGCACCGATACTGCAGAACTAGAGGTAAATTGCTGGTAAGGGCTCAGCTCAGAGTCGTGAGGAGAGTACTGCGGCGCATCAAAGGGGGTGCAACTTCCCGAGCTGGTCATCTGCAGTGGTGTGTTTTGCGATGTTCGGGCCATGGGTCTATCGTTCTCGCTAGGTAGAGGATAATTCATGTCCAAGAGCGGTGGCTGCGCGTTGGTTGGAGGGATTCTGTGACAGGATTTATGTCTATGCAGGCCATGCAAGTCGTCTCGCGGGTGACTCCATACCGAAGGTGCGGTTTCATGTCCTTGGCGTTCTTCCGATCCTCCGAAGCTCCAGCCATTGTTCCAAAACATGTTGTTCTCCGAGTCTGATAATGTTGTAATCTTCTGGGATTGGTTGTATAAATCAAGCGGACTCGTATTCTCATGTCCTTGGGAGGTGTGCCACCAATGAGGGTCCATCATATCTCCCCGTCCGTTTCCATGCAACGCGGAGAAGCCAGAAGGCGATGTCGAAGTCGTGTGACCATGTGGCTGCATATGAGCATTCTCAGACGGTGTCGCGTATCTTGTGGGCGCCGGCCGCAACGTGGTCGATCTGCGTAGACCCTGCATGACCTCTGCCGATCTAGAACTATCGGCGTTCTCCTTGGATGATGTTGTTTCTTTCTGATATGTCATGTGAAGAAAAGATGACCCCTGTCGCTGCCCTCCATCCTGGGTTGTGGTACGGGAATCGCCCCACGTTTCTGGGACAGATGCTTCCTCTCGAACAGCTTGTTGACCAGGGTTGTCGAGCATGAAAATGTCGGTCTGGCTCATAACTGTATCAACCCTACAAGAAGGCCTTGCTGATTCATTCTTGTAAGCTTCTTGACGTGTCGCATTTCCCTGTCTCAGTGGTAGAAAGTCAGGTGATTTCACAACAGCTGTACGCAGCTGTTGCAGACCCCAGCTGATCTTCTCTACGGCTAACCCGGCAAGGCTGTGCACGTTGTTTTCGTACAGATATTTGAAGATAACGAACGCTTGTTCTGCCTTCGCGGCGCCTGTGGTGATTTTCCGGCATTCTATTCCGTCCAATAGGAGGATCATGGAACTATTGAAGGCTTGTTGCGCTAGAGTCCAATCGATCAGCGCTGTTGGGTCTCGGTGGTAAAAGAAAATGAAGGCGGTAAGAAGAGCTTCCGACGAAGCAAGTACTAGCGCTCGTGCGCGACGAGCGGCTTGCGTCGAATATGTCTCTGGTTGGCACCCTAAGGAGAATGAGTGGTTGACGGCTTGAAATGATGTAGCACTATCCCCGCCGATTGGCATAGCGACCTGATGGGTGTGCTTGTCGAAGCTCTGCTGATTCATGAGGACGATATACGAGTGCGCTTTACAAAAGTACACTATGATTTGTGAGCGAATGCGTACGTTGGGCAATGTTTACGCTACAGCATGGCATCTGAAAGTATTCCTTTCGAAGAATGTGACCAAAGTGACGGCACGAGGGTGGAAAACGTACCAATAGCTATGGCGTATAGATCAGGTAGAACAGTGTCGGGGTGCATCCAGGTGTCATTGAATTGCAGTGTTTCAGGCACTGTCTCCATTAATCTTCGGAGTACGTCTGTGAACTCATCGATCCTGGCACTTGTCAAGCGGTCGCAACTCATGATCTGCCTGGCTAACACAGTGAAATGATTCACAAACTCGCCAAAGCGTAGCAAGACCGGATCAGTCGTCAACTGGACTGGCCAAGGATTATCTCCAATGCTAGTTATTCCAAGAGGTCTGCCGAGCGTCATAGACATGTGTTCATCCAGGTGCAACATATGCCACCACACCTTTTGTCGCATTGCACAGTCCTTGTCGCTTGTAGGTGCAAGGTTGAGATACTTTGGGTGACGATGAAGACCGATCGCATGGGCGAGGCGAATGGTTGTGCCGAACAGCGTGTATGCATCTAATATTCTTCCATTGTTGGTCAAATAGTTTCCGATCATGAGCAGCGTTTGGATCGAGGAGACGAAAGGTTTTTGGGTAAAGGAAGCCAGACGTAAAGCTTGCATCGCAGCTGCAACTAGATTGTAAACGTTAATCCTGATAACAACAGTTCTCGTTAGACTCACTGTAGACGTTGCTCTTCTGCGTTTCGATTTCGATGACTTCGGGTTCCCACTGTCCCCCACCTCTATCCCACGTTGAGTGTTGTGCTCCCAGTGCAATAAGCCCAAACAGTAACGCCAAGGTGGTCGGATAGAGCTCAGAGTTCTTTCTAGCATCTGATAAAAAGTCTTCTACCTCACTACTAGTCATCTGGGCGGGAACCTGATAGACACGTCTCTCGAAAGCTCTCAAGTATTCTATAAGTTCTTCCTTCGCCGGAAGACAGCTAAGTATTTGTGGAAAACACTCATCGGGTGCAGCACTGAAGAGCGTTGGAAAGGGATACGTTGACGAACTGCGGAACATATCCGAGCCAAGAGGTGCTGTGTAGGACAATGGTAAACAGCTAGGACCCGCCGAAGTGAACTTCGAATGTCAGTCTTGGTGTTTAGCCTTGAACGCGTATACACACATCGCTGATGACAGTAGCTAGCCCGGGCGAGCCGAAATAGATGCTATCCTGCAGTTGAGAAGTCTGAAAGCGCTTCTGCTTCGTTGCGCGCCGCCTTTGTGATATAGCAGCACCTTCTCTCGAGATCAAGTCGGGTGAGACTTCGCAGCCTGCGTCATCGTCATCCAGCGGTATTTGGCAGGCACGAAGTCGTTCTTTGAGGCGTAAATTCTCGGCGCGTAGTTTACGAAGCTCGTAACTCTGTTGGATCGGAGCGTAGTTGCCGTCTTCCGCGATAAAGTAGCAGTCCCGCGGAGAGCCACGAGCACAACATGCCGAGCATGGCTTTGTGCGATCACACTATGCTAAGTCAGCGCGATGTACTCCCAATCCACGTATCGCTGCTATGTCGTTTCTCTACGACGGATCGATGCAGGGATTGCGGTTCAAGAACGGAAACCAACCTTGACCTTGCGCTCTCTACATTTCGTACAGGATAGCAATTGACGTGGCTGTTGAGGCTGCTGCTTCCTTCGATTGGCGCCAGCTGTACTTGGCGAGTGATCTTGGGGAATATGTAATCGTTCGTATGGAACCTCCGCAGCTGACATAGTGGAACAGAACTAGTTGATTGTGACGTGTCGAATATTGGCAAAGACTGACGATGGGGAAACTATGAAGATCATAAATTGTTTGTTGAGTTTG
Source organism: Alternaria dauci (assembly GCF_042100115.1). Lineage (NCBI taxonomy): Eukaryota > Fungi > Ascomycota > Dothideomycetes > Pleosporales > Pleosporaceae > Alternaria > Alternaria dauci. The sequence continues at coordinate 508,561 of NC_091273.1, forward strand.
GCAGACAATATGGTAAACATCGGGCCAGAATCGTGTATTCTGGTAGATTGTGTTGACGAGAAGTTCGAGTTGTCTGTTATGTAGGAACTTTACAGACATCATCTCTAGCCACTGCCGCGATAAGTAAACAGATGCATGCGAAGCCTCATTTCAGTAGAAGTTTCCGAGCGATTTGTAGAGTAGAGAAGCGCTAATGTTAGAAATGCTGGGCTTTCACCGTAGTCAGGGCTACCAGACTGGCGGTATGGCACTGCGCTTACGCTAATCTGCATAAAACACCGAGCCACAGTTGTACAAAAAATATCGCCAAGCGGGTCGAAGGGTCCATCGGAACATTGCAGGATGCTTGATACAGCACCCAGACCTGACATGCCTGTCGCCGGCCCGAGCCTCTGGTTCTCCCCACCTTGTCTGCCCACACGCGCATCCGCATGCACAGCGAACTGGATTGCTTGTCAATTAGGTCCCTCATTCCTGCAAGTGAGCGGAGAATTCGATCTTGACATTACAGATCTACATCTGTGTTGGTTGTTCGTATCAGGTGCTACCGTGGCTTGAAGTGGCTTGCAGGGGGCGTGTGTTGGAACGCCTCCGTTGCTTCGAGCTTTAACTGGCCATTCTCGGTTGTTTCGGACGTTACTGCTGCAAGTTGTCTTTTTTATTCCGCAGCACGATTGATGCGAATGCGAGGCTGGCAATTTGGAATCCGATGGGCTGTTGAGAGTGGTCTGCCATTACGGAGCGCAAGTCCCATGATGTAGTACCAAAACGCCTCATGTTGCCACCATCGGAAGCCGAAATTGTTCATGTGGCAAGCATACCGTCTGCCAGGACGTCAAACATAACCAACCCCACTGTCACCCAAAAACCTAGCTTCCGCGATCTCCTGTCGGCAGTTGCAAGAAAACCAGTCGAAAAGGTCGCAACCTCTCCTGCTATGTAGATGATGATCATCTGAATGGCGATTGTTATCGATAATCCATGGATGCAACGATCCACATATATCTACCGCTCTTAGACAATTTTGTCAGGTCGGTCCAAGAGGCGAATCGGCTTCACCCAAATTATTCTCGAGAAAAGGTCGACTCTCTCCAGCGCCACTTCCCACTCATCACCCGCTTCACAGTCATAACTGTTCATGAAAACTTTGAGCGCATATTCCGGTATCTCGCCTTGCACGAACCCGGCTTCTTTGTTCGCAAGTCTCGTCTCGAACCTGAACGTATCAGGAAGCTCCGCTTCCTTGTACCGGAAAGCACGATAGATAGCCTGGGCAATCCAGAATTGCGTCGAATTTCGCTTAGTCTGGGAGATGATCTTTTCGCGAGGGGAGAGCGTGATGATGGATTCTTGCATCTGGCGTTGTGAGAAGGGCAGTATGTGTTTGGGACCTCGCGCCATATTCAATTTTTTGCCATTCTGTGCTTCCCAGCGTAGAGCAGCCTCAATTTGCCAGTGCGCAATCATGTCTGCGAAGCGACGGAGGGGACTTGTGACTTTGATGTAGCCAGGCACTCCGATCAACTTGTGTGGCAGGGGTGAAGAATGTGCAACGGCCATGCCCAACGATCTGATCCATCGCGAGGCAAGATCCAATCGTACCTTTCCGTGTTGTTCGTAGTGAGCCTGGACAAGCCGTTGCAGCTCTTTTGGTTCCATATCTCCACTTGGTTGTTGAATCGTGCCTCTGTATATCACAGGTATATTCCGCTCAGTACACCAGGCCGCCGCCGTCTGACCGGCAAGCAGCATCATCTCTTCGGTAATGTTCTTAGGCCCCAGCGTAAACTGCATAAAGCCATCCGGTATCGAATTTGCCAATTCGATGATCGGGTCTCCTTGAATACGACGTACCCGGTCCAATGATGGGGCATTCCAGCTCAAGCCACTCTGGTTGGCGCTCTCGAAGACGCGAGCACTGAGATCCCCATAAGCAAACCGAACACCGCCAGCAGCCCTGCGATTCTCCCATAGAGCTTGAGCCACTGTATAAAGATTACGAAGCTCCTCGAGTTGATTCGGAGCAATTTTGGGTGGTTTTCGTTCTGTGCCGCGTGGCACCTCACCACCGACAACAATCCTTCGTGTTTTTTTCGTGCTTTGGTCACCAAGAAGAGTAGCCACTTCGGATGGCGTGATGCTGACGACGTTTTGAACGATGCCGTTTTGTACCTTCGTTTCCAAGACGGAGCCAGTACCGTCAACACGGGAGCTGAAGGTGATGACAGGGCGGTTCTTGTCAAGACTGAAATGTCCTTGAGCAGCCCAAGATGGAAGCATAGGGAAGAAGCGCTCTGGCGTATAGATGGATTCGGTCATATGGGCGGCGAGACCAGAGAGTGTATGTTTTTTGTCAAAGAATGCGGTAGGGTTTGCTACGTGTACATGGATCCAGAATTCCTGAGGGGCGCCTTTGACTTGTTCGATTGATATGCCGTCATCGATCTCGTGAGCGCCGGCATCGTCGATGCAATAGACTGTCGTAGATCCCCAATCGCGGCGAAGATCTGCCATTGCATCTCGAAAATCGGGGTTTTTTTGTATAAGCTCGGCTTTGTTGTGGAGTAATTCCAGATTGCGAGACTGTCGAACAGTGGGAAGCATCAGCTGCTCGTCATAGATTGCGCGGTTGTCGTGGGGCGAGATGACACCGATTTCTTGTAAGAACAGTAACCCAGTAGGTCGTTTGATGTTGCTAAGGGTGTCGTCGTAAGATCCAGTGCCATCGAAGACATCTGAACCATAGAGCCCCGATGCCGAGACCAAGCTCGTACAAGCAGATTGAAGCCCAGCCATGCCCTTGAACTGATCGGTAAGTACCCATGCCTGCAGGAAGTTGATGATCTGCTTGTCAGTACTCGTGAATGACTCTTCCCAAGTGATGCTCAGATTGGAGGATCCATCCTGGGGCGAGGAGCGCTTGCTAGGCCCAAGACCTCCGTAGTTCGGCTCACGCAGCTTTCGACTGTTTGCGACAAGTTTGCGGGCCTTTTCAAGGAAACTGTGGACGTTTTCAGCGCCTCTGGTAAGGAATCGCTTAGCATCATCGGCACTTGCGAAGCGTCGTACGGATAAGGCACGGTATTCGCGATATTCGCGGATCCACTCGTGAACAGTCTCCATGACCTCAACATCAGCCTTGGGCCGAATGGCATAAAGGTTCGTTAGGCGATGGTTGCGAGCATCGGAATTGAAGCGAAACTCATTGTGGTGGAGAGCCTTTCGGACGGCCAGAAGTGATGCTGGTGAAGCTACCCAGGTTGGATCTTGCTTGCCGAGCAGTGTCTTGGTGATCTGCGAAAGCGTCATCATACGTGTCCTGGTTTTGTCTGCCAAAACATCGTATGCTTTGTCCAGTACTGGGGCATTTGTTCTGTAAATCTTCTCGGCTTCGGCTGTCATGTGCTCAAGGGTGGCTACAATGGGAGCGGAAAGCTCTCTCGGAACATGGACTTCGCCCTTGGGATCGGCTAAGCCAGGGTTTGTAGGGAGAAAGGGGATGAGTGGCTCAAGAAGTGCGGGATCGATGCAGCCCTGTATGGCGAAGGAAACGCGACTCATCAGGGAATGTGCCCACCGACCGTTGACGGAGAAGAACTGACTTTCGGTATGCAGTGGCTGCACGAAAACAGCAAGCACGGGTTCGCGGCCCGGTTGCGAGAGTTCGACGACATCGCCGGGCTTCAAGAACAGACCGATAGTGATGACCTCTTCGCCTTCATCTTCTTGCGCCGCATCCCACTCGCTTTCTCTTGCATCCTGGTCGGCCTTGGCAGCGAAGGACAACTTTGATAGTCCGTTCTGCGTGTCGTTGCGCCCGGGATGGTTCGCGAAGGCCTCAAGCACTTCCTCTGTGGGTCCACCGAATTCATCTTGCCACCGCTCGAGATGCTCACGGATTGGGATGCCTTGGGGGCGAGCAAAAGGAGAGAGATCTGGGTCAGGCGTGGAGGAGGTAGTAAGTGAGGGTTGTTGTGAGCGCTGGCAGTTGTTAGTTGTTGGCTGGCGTACCGGACGTATCACTTACATTGGCAGTGGCATGAAGCGCCCGCCGCTGCGATTGTGAGACTTTTACAATGGAGAGTCTACCAAGATTCTGTACTGAGCAAGGATTGCCTCGCTGGATCAGTATACGCGATTGGCATCGCAGGCACACACTGCCTGCAGCCTGCCTGAGACGAGGATACATTTTGAGGCGAACAGTGAATGATGTCGTCCATCCAAAAAAAGTGCGGCGGCGGAGGGAAGGCGCGCTTCAACGGCGGTCCGTGCCCGACGCTAAATCGCCGCGCGAACTCACATGTTTCCTCCGCACACCTCCGTCCCTCTTTCTTACACGACACTACGCCCAAGGTATGTACATGGTCTCCTCCTCTTCACCCCCTCCCTTCATGATGTATTCAAAATTATAGCATGTATTATCCGACGTCGCTTCGGCGAGACTGCGGAACAAATTTTTTCCTGATTGAAATCTTCACCTCTCTGCCCATCATGTGGCTTTGTTGCGATGCACATCTAACGTGTCTCGATAGGCATCATGGCATCTGCCAAAGCGCCTGCGGGCCACTTCTCTATCCTGTACTTTGCAGCAGCTTCGACCTTTACAGGCAAGACCAGCGAACATCTTCCTGCTCCCGTCCGAGCCCGCGATGTCTTCACGTTGCTGGAGGAGAGGTATCCGGATATTCGCAACAAGGTGCTGAGCAGCTGTGCTATGACGGTCAACATGGAGTACGTTGATGTCGGGGAAGATGATGCCGAGGACGCCGACAAGCAGATTGTCGAGGGTGACGAGGTTGCCATCATCCCGCCCGTCAGCTCGGGATAGCTCATCAAGTGGTTTATGTAGTATGTAGTTGACGATGTTATGAGCCATGTCGTCCGCAAATGATACCATTCACTATAGTTGCGCAAGCTGTGCATGATGCTTTGTAAAGTCAATTCCTATAGCCCGGTCTGTCCCACGGCTGGAGTGGTCGCAGCGTCACCCAAGTGCGGGAAAAGCTCGAAGCTCAATTGGGCCTAGCGCCTGGCGTTCTCTGACAGCCAGGCTCGATCCACCTGCACGGCATATACGACCACCGACGCGCCGACCAGAGCGATTTGGTCTCAGCAACCAAATGGCAGACCACGAAATAGACCCGAGACTCTTCGCGAGTGCCTCTTCAGGCCAACCGTCGCGACCGCAGATATACACGTCTGCGCAGCAGCAAAACACCGGCCATCCATACTACCTCCCGTCACCCACCACTCAACACCATGCCCAATCCCTACCTCAACCCCCGCAGCAGCTCTCACAGCTGTCGCAGCCTGCCCCACTAGGGAACATACTCGATCCCGCCCTCGAGCAGACATCGCCGACAGGACCAGAGGCGTCGCACGAGGACGATGACCACGACGACGACGGCGACCACGATGGGTACGTTGTATAAGCCCAACATGCGCCGTCGCAACAGCTGGCCCGCCGTGTCGCAAAGCGCAGACGGCATGCTTCGATGGCTACGGCATGCTTCGATGGCTGCGGCAGGAACGATACGCGTCGAGGCCGATTCACAGCCCATTGGATCTCTCACATGACCGTCCCTGAAAGAAACGCGTGCAGTCGCCAGTGCGCTCGACAGCAACAACAAACCATCAGTAACGGACAAAGGCTAACACTGATCCACAGTGCCCACGGAACCCCCGGTTCTGCCCGATCTCCTGCCGACCTCAAGCGCCCCAGAGCATGCGACTCGTGTCGAGGGCTAAAGGTCCGCTGCGATCAGGAGCGGCCAGATGTGTCGTGTAGACGGTGCGCCAAAGCAGGGCGACCTTGCATTACGACACCACCAACTCGGAAGCGCCAAAAGAAGGCCGACAGCAGAGTCGCCGAACTCGAGCGCAAGATCGATGCATTGACGGCGACATTGCACGCGCAAAAGGCAGGCGCACCCGAGCTCAGGCATCATGGGGGCATACCACAGCCTGGCGCCACGGGCGACTCTATGCCTATGCCAGTCGAGGGCCAGTACCGTATGGGAACGATTGAGCACGATTGGTCCCAGTCTCAGGCCGGCAGGTACGCAGACATACCTCCCGGCTACGGCCCTGCACAGAACATGCAGAGAGCACCCGAGCCCAAGCGCAGGAAGCTGGACAACACATCACACGCTGTGAGTAGTCAAGGTCAAACCCACGTGCGGCCAGAGCTGACATTTCAGACGATCCCCGAGGACATGGATGCCATCCATCGTGACCTAGCAGAGCACCCAGAGATGAAGCGGACCGGCAAGAACAAGATCCACGCCGACCACTCGCACATCAACATTCTAATCGACAACCTCATGACACCTGATGTCGCAGAGCGCGTCTTCTTTCGCTATGTCAACGAAATCTGCCCGCATTTCCCAGCCGTGCCCTTCCCTCCTGGCACTACAGCCCGTGAAGTCCGAGAGAAGAAACCGCTTCTCTTCCTCGCTGTCTTGGCTGGGTCCTCGCACGGGAGCGCCGAGCAGTTGGTATCACAGGATACTCAGCGCGAGTTGACCAGGCTCCTCAAGGACCAGCTCGCTGACATCATCTGGCGCAACGGGGAGAAGTCGCTCGAGATTGTTCAGGCACTGCACATCTCCGTGCTCTGGTACCGTCCACCCCTCCACTTCGAGCAGCACAACTTCTACATGATGGTCAATTGTGCTGCAGTCATGGCTCTCGACCTAGGCCTTGGGAGAAAGGCGACTCCCAATGTCATGAAGCTTTCCGTCGGTCCGTTCAAGCGCTTTCATCCAAACTCGAGCAGCGTCGAAGCCCGCCGCACGTTCCTCGTCTGCTACTATCTCTGCATGAGCATCACCATGGTTCTACGACGACCGATTCTACTCCGCTGGACTAACTACATGGCCGAGAGTGTTCGCATACTTGAGACGTCGCCCGAAGCACTCCCATCGGATAGACTACTCTGCCAGCAAGTCAAGATGGCGCACATAGGAGAAAAGATCTCGGTCGAGTTCTGCATGGACGATCCTTCTGTTGAGGTTGCCATCTCAGATCCCAAAGTCATATACGCCCTTAAGATTTTCGAGAACGAACTGAACAGTTTGAGGGAGGAGAATGCCTCTTTGGGGGATGTTGATCGTATGTTGTTCCAGAGCACATTCCGCACCCACACTGACATCTGCAGCGACCCTCCAATTGGCAGAACATGTCACAAATCTCTACCTCCATGAAATCGCGCTGCATCAGAATCAAGGCTCTGCCGATCTGCAACCCCCCTACACTTCAGACGCACTATCTCCGGCAGTGATCAATGCAGCGAAGAAAGATGGTCCCGTCGGCCCGGCACATATAGGCGCTCTGGGTGATTGTCTCACCGCCACCCATGGTATCCTAGATACGATACTGAGTATCGAACTAGATGTTCTCCTGACCCTGCCTGTCATCTTCTGTAGGTTTCGCATCCCCTTTACCACCTTCTATGCTGACAACTCTCAGGTGTCCGAGCAATCTACGCAATCGTCTGCCTGATGAAGATGTGGGTTTCGGTGACTAGCTCTGGCGAAGTGGGTAGCATCATCAAAAAGGAAGCTCTTGGAATCGAGGCCTACACCGAACAATTGGTCTCCATGTTCAACGCCATCGTGTCGCGCGATGCTCAATCGCCCCATGGCAAGTTCTACTTTGTCGCCAAGCGCCTACAGGAACGATTCGCCCACATCAAAGAAGGCGCCTCTAGCGATCATCAGACTGAGGCCGAACACGAATCCGCCCGCAACGCTGGTCAACAACAATCCCGGCCCTCCACTCGCCAAGAGCGCTCGAAGCAAACCCCACTCCATCTCCTTTCGGAAGTCGCAATGGGCAGCAGTAATAATGCTGCTGCACAACAGCAACAAACGCAAGCGCATTCTCGTTCTCAGCAGCAGGCACAAGCAGCGCTGCAAGCGCACGCACAACACTCTCAGCAGACCATGTCGAATTGGTATCCAAACATGAATGCGCAACCTACGGCTGATATGATGGGTTTCGGCGCGCAGCAGCCATTCGACATCAACTTTGACTTTACACAGTTCGACCTTGGTACAGGCTCGGATGCAGATCTGTCGGCGCTCTTCATTCCGGATTCGATGGCAATGTGGAGTTACCCCGCCGATCCCAACATGCAGGGCTATAACGGATTTTGAGATTGCTGACGTCTGATGTGGGTCTTGGTAATGCGGTTATGATTGCATGGTTCGCGATTGAATTGTACAGTAGAGATTAATACCTGTAACAGATCTTAGCGAGACAGAGGTATCAGAAGCATGTAACAATAAACAACCAACAGAAACCAAGGTTCACTTGTGCCATCCTTGTATCACTTCAGGTGACCACTCTGAAGCGCCTCTGCAATATATGTCGGGAAGTCATATAACCGCCTAGTCGCGTGGCTATCTTCATCCCCACTCGCCCTCACTCCAACTTGAATTCAACCTTCCTCAAAAATGCCTCCAACCCCGTAACCTCTCCCGCTGCCTGTTCCTTGGCCCATTGCACAGCCTCCTTCTGCCCCTCCCCATAGTATCCATACTCCCTATTCAACACCCACATCTCATACAACTGCTCCCTAAACCCCTCTGGAAAAAAGCCCTTGACAACCTCATCAGGAAGCTGAACATGCCTCACCGTCTTACCCGTCACCTTACTCACAACACTCGCAATCTCATCCGGCGTATACAGGCCCTCGGCCGCAGCAAAAAACTTGCCCGCGTACCTCTCGGGCTCAGCAAGAATAGGAGCAATCCACTTCCCAGTATCTGTAATATCAATGTACGGCACAGGCGTATCTCCAGGCAACATGTCACCCAGCACAAAAGTACCATCGCCAGCGGGACTCGGACGCGGTTTCATCCTCTCCTGCAGATTCTGCATAAACGATGCTGGAGCGAAAAAGGCGCTTTTGACGGGTAGACTGCGGATATAAGTCTCGATCTCGGCTTTGACATCGAAATGCTCGACGTGTTTCAACTTCCCGTTACTGATCTTGAACGGGTGCGACATGGAGCTGAAAATTATGTATTTCACGCCTTGTTTGATGGCTTCTTCGCATACGGCTTTGGCCTGGCGGGTTTCGACGGCGCGCGTGGAGCCGGTGTATTGCGTTGTTGTTACGAGGAAGATGAAGGTGCAGCCGGAGAGGGCGGTAGGGAGGGTGGACGGGTCGTCCATGTCGGCTTGGACGAGCTCTGCGCCTAGCGACTCGAGATCCTGCATGGTGGGGGATGAGGTGGAGCGGGATAGGGCGCGGACGTTGTATGTGGCGGAGAGGGAGGGTGTGGTTAGGATGGTGCGGGCGACTGAATTGCCTTGGTTTCCAGAGGCGCCGAAAACTGCAATGGTGGATTTGGACATTGTGAGGGTGTTGGTTATGGTGTTTGGCGTTTAAAATTTTGATTGATGGTTGACAGAGTCGAGGAGATGGTTCGGATTGTTCGAGATGATGAAGCCGGCAACGGATAGACTTGAACTTCAAACCCAGGATATACTTTTATACTCTCTCCTATCAGCGTACGCGATCCTTCTTTCTACTCTAGCTTATTCCATCAAGCCACACACCTGCAATCATCATGAAAGCCCACGGGTATACACACCGGAATTTACGGCTTTAGGCTTTTCAGCATCTCAAAAGAATCATGGCCATTGGGCTCTTCATGCCACTAAAGGCTGGTTCCACAGCGTCATTTCGATCGTCAATCGCTCCAATCACGTAAAAGATCTTGCTGGTTCCTACTGCAAGGCCGCCTGCGCCAGTTGTCGCTGTTGGTAACAATGTGTCCGAGGTGTCGACGGCGTTCCCGGAGACCGAGCTGAGTTCGGCTCCGAAACTTTGGCGAGGCTTAACTCCTCTACCGGTAAATGCTAAGATTTCCGTGCTGTTTGCATGTTCCTGTCTACATATCGCACAGGATTTGCTGTGGTGTACGCTGTGTGTCGGGATTCAAGAGTGGGAGTATGATGAGCGGGATGGTCGGCTTGAGAGAACTACTGAGGATGTTTGGCCGAATTTTGCATATAGGTTCTAAAATCTACCGTGACATGCGAGGGTAGTGCTGGAGGCCAAGGGAGTCATTGTCTAGGTTCGTACATTTGAACTTGAGCACGTCAGCGAGGCCATGAGATATATTGTGGATGAGATAAAATGCCACGTCCTTTGTCTTATATACAAAAGTTGACCTACTCCGTCCACCTCCCCGTCTGCACATCTTCAACACCCACCTGCGCCCCCTCCTCCTTCAAAGCCCCCTCGAGCGCACCTTGTCCTCTCCACCCATGCCCAATCCTCCCCGTACTACTCAACCTCCCAACCTCCTTCCCATTCTTCTTCTTGAAATACTCCTTTTGTTCCTCACTCGGCTCCCGCTGCTTGTTCCACTGCTTACTCTTCTTATCAAACTGGTACCCGTTATACCAATCCTCAGTCAGGGCATCTGACCCATATTCCTCCATCAGCACTTCTTCATACGCATACGGTACTTTGACCTTGACGCCTTCGAACGTAGATTGTCTGAGGGGAAAGATCTGTGTGGAGAGGTAGGCGTGTGTGTCTTTGACGTAGAGTTGGATTTCGGTGTCGAAGGCGTCGGGGTCGGCTTCGTGGGCTGAAGGGTGGGTGCTGGAGTAGGGTGAATCGAAGAGCTGAACTTTTTTCCCGACGTGGATGGTTGTGATGTCGATGTAGAGACCGGTGGAGACGTCGATCCAGCGGATGTCGATGAGGTTGTAGACATCTGTTGTGGATTTATTGGTGTAGTTTGGGTTTACCTCAATCAGGTATTTCTTGCCGGTTTTTTTGATGTCTTCTTCCCATGCGAGACGTTTTGAGCGGGTGGCTTCGTCTTCATCATGCTGCTTCAAATCTAGCAGTCCATTCCCTTGCTTGGCTTGACTCCCTCTGTCGTCTGATGCAACCTCAAGCCCTAGATCCCGAGCGTTGAAATGATGGACAGTCATGTTCCACCATGTCCCCAATTCTGCAGCGCCTTCCTCTTCTACAATGAAATCCAAATCCTTGTCCCATGGCATCAGCCCTCCACCCCACCACCAGCCTAGCAGCACCCCGTGCATGATCCACGTTTGTACCCCAATCCTCTCCATTGTGTCCGTATACGCTTTCAACATGAGCCTGAGATGCCATATTCGTTCTTGAAAGGGGACCTCGGAGGAAGCAAATCGACCATCATAATGGCTGTTGAAGGTAGATTCGTAAAAGTATTTGGTCGGCGCGTGCGCGTACGTATGCCCGTTGGAAAAGGAGTTGACAAGGGGCGTGAGGCCGCGGAAAGAGCGGAAGGGTGTGCTTCTGCGTTCGACAGGAAGCGCAGTGATGAGCTGGAGGAGGGGCGCAATCAAAAGCGCAAGTTCTATAGGAAGTCTCATCGTGACCGGGGCCGTGTCGGTATGAAGCGCATTGTTCCACCGCCTCGTTATCGCGCTCGATGATCCCAGGTTATAAAGGCCGTTATAGTGGAGAAAGAGGTACGTAGACGCAACGAAGCATAACAATATGACCGCGGGAAACCCAAACGACGTTTGTCAACAAGAGGGGATAAAAGAAGAGCCGCAACGACTCGTTATCGTGTATCGACATGGCGGGCGATTCAGCGGAATCCAGGATGGGGCGACGTGCAGAGCCAAGGAAGATCAAGCACACGCCAAGGGCCCATGTCACCCGTCTCTTGCTTCTAGCCCGCTTGGATTCTCCGAGACTGATAGGCTAGCGGTCTGCCGTGGATGTGAAGTTTACTGAAGCATGTAGAGTGTCCAGTTTGTTGTTTGCGGATACTCGTGAGGTTTGCTGTGTACGTTTCGTATTGACGTTTGACTGAAAGGGGTCTAACTGCGGGCCAGCCACGCGCGCGGCAGTGAAGTTTGGCAGGCTAGGCGGCGCGTCCCCTAGGCCCGCACGTGCGATGCCGTACAGTAAACACGCGTCGCGCTAGATATGGTTTACGGTAGCATGACACAGCTAAAATCATCGGAACCACCGGCGATGCGAAGTAGGGATCATGTTCTGAGGTACATGGCCGACCAAACATTCAGTCGACTCTCCACGATTCCCCACTATGCCACTCGATGATGTGCAGGAACGATCCGGTGCGCTATTCGCTGGCGAAAGTGCGCTTCGGTCCGCCAAGTGACTCGGGTCCAGAGCAGATGAAATATCCATGGTTGGATCATGGTAACGCTAATGTACAATCTCAAGAACAGCATGCAGGTAATAGGCTTCCAAAATCATTCTGATGTCATTGGCGTCGATCAACATGCTCAAGGCATGAACCCAATCGAAGTGAAACAGTTTGGAACCCGTAGCGTCACTTCTCAAACACCAGTGCATTACGTTGTAATTAATTGAATTGCATTTCATGATTCTACAACCACACAATCTGACCAGCATTGGGTTGGTTTGTACCATTAGGAAAAAAGAACCCAAGTACAAGTTTCCCATCATCTACACATATCAACATGGTGAGCTCCTCCAAACGTACTGATCACAGCTGGGAGGGCAAGAGGCGGCCTCATGTCCCACCAGCTGGCCATCGATTCAATAAAGGTCCACCGCTCAGATCCAAACACGCCCAATTGGGAGAACGGACGCCGTTGTGAACGGCTAATTACACTTTCCACCGCTTTTGTTTGTGTGAAGTATACACCGAGAAAAATAAGACAATCCGGTGCTCGAGTAGATAGTGCCGGAGAGACGAAATCGAAAAACAAGAATTGCATGTCCATTCATGAAGAAAAACGCCGCTGTACGCCGCCCGATGTTGAAAACGCCACAGTTGTAAAGTGAGCGCTGAATATGCGAAAACCAGAAAGTGACAGAAGGAGAATCTATCAACAACCACGTCTGCGACACCGGCAAACACAGAAAGCCAGCAATTAAAGGGGTATATTTGCGAAGCTTGGAAAATTACTCAGATCCCTTCTCGTACTTGACAGGATGGAAGAGAGTGTTGCGCATGCACAACCGGCCGGTGCCGTTCTCTTCTTCGACTGGGCCGCCCTTATCGTTCTCGCGAGAGCCGAGCCATCTCCGCCACCACTCGGACGAGAAACCGGCGTTGTAGTAGAAACTCGTGCCAAGCTGGTTGTGTTCACCCCAGCCGAAAACGCTGTCAGTTGGCTTCGGGGGCTTGTTGAAAGTGCCGTCAAGAGCCTCGAGCGGCCAGTTGTGGTCAAGGTACACGGGGTGTGCAGCATAGACGGCCTTGAGGCCGTGGTGGAATGCGACCGTTGGTGGCCACATTTCGGGGAACATGTGGTGCTTCATCAGGTATGTTTCGCGGTGCATGAGATCCAGTAGGCGTTTTGACAGGCGCGAGACGGTAATAATCGCGCATCGTCGCGGAGGCTCTGGAAGCTCGAGGTCGTAGCCTGTAACATCGTCACGGAACACCCAGTTGGTCTTGGCCGGATCGAAGATTGGGTTGAACGTGATGATGTCGGCGTCTTCGCCAACACCCCACTCATAGTTGTCCTGGGAGTACGAATGCGGGGGCTCGGTCTCGGGAGGGCTGGGAAGCATGCCGGTGTTCTCGAACTTGGGCGGGCCCCAAACAGGCTTCTCATCACTGTTGTACAGCTCCTCCTCAACCATTTCGGTAAAATTCTTCCAGGAGCCGTGAAGCTCGGGAATGTAGTAGCGGGATGATCGCTCCCACAGACCCTTGCGGGGCTGCTTCTTGGCCCACTCGCCAATCTTGTTGTGAAACTCGTAGTAGTGGCCGCTGAGACGGAGATCCATCTCCCAGTTCCAGTAGAAGTCGTACTCGGGACGAGCTTGCGCGAACCATTGCATCGCGAAATGAGCGCTGCGGTACACAGAGTGAACGGGGGCCTTGGCGTGGTTGTAGACGTTGTTGGGGAATGGCTCTGGGTAGTACATGCGCATCTGCTGCTCGGACCAAAGAGTTGCCATGCCCCAGAACTCCTTGGGCAAGTTGTCTTCGATGACCTTTTGGTAAATCTCCTCAGAAGACCAGATGGGAAGGCTATCGTCTTTGACGTGGAGAAGGAAGTGAACATCGTACTCGCCTCCAGATTTGAGGGAGAGCTCGTTGATCATGGCGCGCAGAGTAAGAATCTGGTAGTCGCTGTACTTGTATCCGGTCCAGGTGCGAAGGACGTAGGCGTGACGGGGCACCTTCTTCTTTGCGGGTGCAGACTCGTCGGTGGTGTTCTTCTTGAAGCGGTGGGCGTTCTTTTCGCGACATCGCTTCATGGCAGACGCCCAGTTGACCTTGCGGTAGTCGACCTTTTTTTCGTAGCTCCAGAGCTTGTCAGCGCCAGCCTTCTCGGACTTGCCGTCCATGTCAAGGCCGCCCTCATCGCGAGAGTACGAGTAGCCATAGGGACCAAGGCGACCGAAGCGGTCGAAACACTTCTTATCGTCAAAGCCAAGCTCCTCGTAGGAACCGAAGAAAGGTGCAGTCATGTTCTGGGGAATGCCGGGGTAGGCGTAGATGTCGGGGAGGTCGACAGTCTCGTCCTCATCGAGATAGCACTGCTTTACCTCGTCGTGCTCCTTGAGGTACTCGGGCGAGTCGAATTTGTACGGGTCGAACGGCTGCATCTCGAGCGGCGGCTCCTTGTCCTCCTTGGACATGTGCGGCCACTTTGGCTTGATGTTGTCCTCGGGGTTGGGGCTTTGCGAGTACTTGACATAGTCCTGCTCTGACACCCAGTCACCATACGGGACGAGCGTGCGAACGCCATTGAAGAAGCCGTTTAACCTGGCAAATTAGTATTCGATGCCTGCAGTGGCAAGTGAGTATGCTTACCGTGGGTAGTGCTCCCAGTGGTACTGTTTGCGCTCGTCGCCTGGGTGCTGCTGGTGGTTCCACCTATGACGCCTGTAGATGCCCGTGCCCAGCATCGAGGCCAGCAGCACTATCGTGACGGCGAGAGTGATGAGACGCGCGAACGACAGGCGTGGGCGCTGGAGGCGGTTGGCCCAGGCGGGCTGGTTGTACTTCTTGCCCCATGACTTGCTGCTGAAGAGCGGCAGCGGTGATGAAGCCTGGCTGTCCTGGCCGGGTACCTTTTCGTAGTTGAAGCGCGTTCGGAT
The DNA here is from genome assembly GCF_042100115.1 of Alternaria dauci. Classification (NCBI taxonomy): domain Eukaryota; kingdom Fungi; phylum Ascomycota; class Dothideomycetes; order Pleosporales; family Pleosporaceae; genus Alternaria; species Alternaria dauci. The sequence continues at coordinate 523,643 of NC_091273.1, forward strand.
GAACAGCTTGCCAGGGTTGAATCGCGAGGCCATTGTCGTGATCGGATGTGCGGATGTGCGGTGCAGCGTGAGTGTGTTGCCTATCGCATCTGCGGCGAGGCTGCTGCGCAAAGGAGGTCGCTCGGCAAGGCGGGAAGCACTTGTTGCAATGCGTGTACTCGGCCGCGCGAGTGGTGTCGGGTGACAAGAGGGGGCACGACACTGGAGACGACAGCGGAGAGCAAAACGAGTGACTGTCCTGGAGACGGAGGCAGGACGATGGCGATGGCGATGGCGTGGAGCGTTGGGGAAGAGGGCGTGGGCTGAGAAGGAGCGACCGACCCTTTTTCCCTCGTTGCTCGCCCCAGACAGCCTAGCGCTGCCTCGCACCTGCCGTCTACTGCAGCGCTAGCTTGCAAGGGTCAACCACGATTCCTGGAGCACCACGGCGGAAAGGCATGGCTAGGCAATGCCACCGGTCCACTCCAAGACATGCAAAGCTCTCCAGCTGCTGCTCATCACGGCCGATCCGCTCCCTCCGCGCCTTTGCTGAGTTCGCTACCAAGACGGCGTGAAAGCCTGTGTTGCGTTATCGTCGAGTGCCGCCCGCCACCAAATCAAATGACGCCCAGCTATCAAAATTCACTCCATCGGGCCCTGCATGAGCCATGGCAGAGCGCACTATCAACGGCCTGCCCTCCCGCCTCAACAACGTCGAGCGAAGCTTCTATTTTTTTCTTCTCCGCCGTTTTGTAAGTCTTGACGTCGATGGCGGGTCCTGCGACCGACGTCCAATATTTGCGTCTATGCGTCTCCCTTGCCCTGCCGCGACAGACGAAGCCGGACAAGTGATGAAATTGTGTGCTGAAGGATTTCACCGTTGCTCAACCCCTGGGCGTTCGCAGAGACAAGGTGGCGTTGTCCGTGATTGGCCTACCCAGCGCCCCTAGCCTTGCATCCGACACCAGCGTACGCGTCCTCTTCGAACGGCGTGGGCGGAAGAGTCTAGGCTAAAAATAAGACATCAGCGAGCCATGGCGAAGTGGGCTCAGCAATGCAACGAGAGCTGCTGCATGGACACCTGAGGCGTGAGCTGATGATATAATACTGTTGCATTGCCTCATCACAAGCTGAAGCTGTCAAATTACATGTACCCTGGTGATTGCCTGCAGTCAGTGGTGGTGAGCCATTTCCGCCCCTCTGACAGGCCCCGCAGTTCCAATACTCTGCTGCTGCAGAACATGGGCAAGACTCCACAGGAGCACATGGGATCCCACACGATGACGTTCAACCCCGTGGATCTCGTCTGAGAGTTGTGATCCTCGTCATATTTGGTCCCATCCGACTGTCAGCAGTCGCGACCCGTCGTCGTCTCCAGGAGCAACAAAGCGGGCACCCACGCGCAATGCCAACCCTCTTTGTCGCCACAACAACCCAAGGCAGGGGGCACTGCTTCGAGAGTCTCGTCTCTGGACGCCATTCTTGTGACCGCAGCTATCAATCCCGCTTGTATACCAGACATTGCGATGCATCAACACAAGAGCACGTTTCGGTACTAACCGCCCCGCATCGACCTCGACTCGAAACGCGATCTCCCGCAAGCAGATGGCTTGCTGGTTCGGCGCCTCTCCGGGCGAACAATGAAATAGGCAGAGTTCAATACTTCAACAATATTGACCTCAAGTCTGGGCATCAAAAGTGAGCACGTGTAGGGCGAGGATTAGGCGCCGAGGTCGACAACAAACGTGAAGCTTCTCGAAGCGTGCCATGCCTACACCCCGAGAGAGAAAACTCCACACCTTTGGCTTGTGCGGTGCATGTGCCTATGCGACTTGGGAATTGCGTGGCTTTTACGCGTGTACGTTCTCTGCTGGAACGACCTTTGATGGGAACTAGTGGGGACTGTGGTGAGTCGCAGCGTTGTGCTATAATGGTACAGCGCCTGTCGGCTGGCGATAACGCGCAGAAAGCTATCGCACCTCTGCGCTAACGCCTGGTGAGAGCAATCGGAGGTGAAACACCCTTCCATGCTGGCGATGCATCTGGATCGCGATTCATGTCAGGACTATCTTGCGCCATTCTGCAGATCGAGAAAAGATGCGAGCAGATTTTCTCACTGTCCGAGACCTAAGCACGTCGTGTCGAAATAACAATGTATAGGGCAAGCTTCGAGTTTCTCACAGATGCATCTCAGGGCGGACGAAACAAGCTCATAGGGTCAGAGTCAATTTCATTAGGGTTGCCGAATGCTGGGATCTTCCTGAGGGTGATCCTCTACCCAGATTCTGTCTTCGTGCATTGACTAGGATATGTGATGTGCGGGTTCAAAAGCAAATGGGAAGGCGCAAGATCTCATCTCTCATTATTGCGTGTCTGCTTGTCCTTGGGTACTGCGACGTGTCTCATCTAGAGGGTGTGTTTCCCAGTTTGGAAGTCGTGAGTGGCTCGCTGTCACCGAGTATGTTTTTTTGTTTTTCTTTGCTTCGGATGACGTGTGTGCGAAAAAGAACGTATAAGTCCTACACACGGAAATTTGTTGCTTTTGTCCCAGTGATCGGGGTATGCAGGTAACTGCTGTGAATGCACTGCAAGGCTGCGCCGGTGGTGGACCAATCAAAATGAATTAAGCTCCGAAGGCGGACGGCCCTTCAAATCTCCGACGTTCCTGCCACTTTCGACTCATCGCAACGACCCCACGTTCTGGAGCATTATACCGGACAACGTTGAACTGGAATCGCAAATATGCCTGGAACCAGAGGCCCCGTGCCTGTGCCGCTCGAAACAAAAGGCCAAAACCTCACACAAGAAATCCTCGACCTCTTAGACACAAAAGAGCCCCTCCAGAGCAATGAAGACTTCCCCGCAATATCGCAGGCTGAAATCAAGGCTGCGCTGGACAGGCTAGCAAGTCGTTCGATGGTCGCATACAAGTCATTGGATTCGGAAAAGGTCGTTCTCACACCAGAGTCGGAAGGCATAGTAGCAGAAGGCAGCCACGAATACAAGGTCTGGAAATATGTCAAGGAGAAGGAGAGGGTCCCAATCGCGGATCTTCCTGTGAGTATACCGTCTTCAAGCGTCATATTGATGCGCGACTAACAAAAAATACAGAACGTCTTCGGGAAAGAAGCTGCGAGCGTAGGACAGGGCAACGGTTTTAAGAACAAGTGGATCAAGAAGGATGGTAGCGACATCGTCCTTCTCCAGACCGAGGAGCCCAAGGACCTCAACCGCGAACTGCTCCAGGGCATCAAAGATACCCAATCTCTCGACGACGCCAAGATGCTTGCGCAGCTGAAGAAGAAGAAGCTTGTCACTGTTACGAAAGTCATCACATACACAATCACAAAGGGCCCCAAGTACGCAAAGGAGATACCGGTAGAACACACCGACTTGACCGTCGAGCTTCTCGCCAACGATGCATGGAAGACTGCAAACTTCAAGCCGTACAACTTCGCTGCGCTCGGCGCAAACCAGGACTCTGGCGCATTACATCCTTTGAACAAGGTCAGGCAAGAGTTCAGGAATATTTTCTTCTCACAAGGTTTCGTCGAGATGCCGACAGGACAGTACGTATCGGCTGAACATTATATACGCGTACGACTAACATTTGTAGCTTCGTCGACACTGGTTTCTGGAACTTCGATGCCCTCTTCGTACCACAACAACATCCCGCCCGCGACATGCAAGACACCTTCTTCGTCTCATATCCACCAAAGGCCGACAAGCCGCGGTTAGATCCTGCCAACGAAGCCACGATGGACCGCATGGAGGCAGGATCAAAACGACTCTTCTCCACACCGGAGAGCGAGAAGAAGGAAAAGAAGCCTCGAGACTTTGAAAAGTACTGGGAAGACGTCAGAAAAGTTCACCAGGACGGCGCTTTTGGCTCGATAGGATGTACGCTAACACTAAGCCCATATATGAAATGATTCCATGCTAACCCCACACGCAGACCGCTACCCATGGGACGAAGACGAATCCCTCCGCCTCGTCCTGCGCACACACACGACTGCCGTCTCAACATGGGCGCTCCACCGCCTCGCCGAAGACCCACGTCCCGCGCGCTACTTCTCCATCGACCGCGTCTTCCGCAACGAAACTGTCGATGCAACCCATCTCGCCGAGTTCCACCAGATCGAAGGCGTCATCGCCGACTTTGGTCTCACCCTCGGCGGCCTGATGCGCTTCCTAGAAGACTTCTTCGCCAACATGGGTCTCACGAACCTGCGCTTCAAGCCCGCTTTCAACCCGTACACCGAGCCCAGCATGGAGATCTTTGGCTTCCACGTTGGCCTCAACAAGTGGATTGAGATTGGAAACAGTGGTATGTTCAGGCCGGAGATGTTGGAGCCGATGGGCCTGCCAAAGGATATGAGGGTGTATGGATTTGGTTTGAGTTTGGAGAGACCGACTATGATGAAGTATGGGGTCAGCAATATCAGGGAGTTGTTGGGTCACAAGGTTGATTTGAGCTGGATTCGGGAGCAGCCGGCTGTGCGCTTTGACAAGGAGTAGATGATGAGACGGGTTAGGAGTGATGAAGGGAAGAAAACTAGACGATGCGCACGACTGTCACGATAGCAGACGAGTCTTGTGGAAATGATATCCAAAACAAGACTAAAAGTCTTTTGAGAGATGATTTCGTTTGTATTTACTCCATGGTTGGTATCCCGTCTTTCACGGCAACCTCACTCGTCATTCGTTGACTGAGCTTCCTTCACCAAGTCTGCGCGAAATTCTGTCGCCTCCAGATGTGTTCGTCTCCACCGTGCAGCGGCGTGCTCTACCACAATAACGACTGCCCTGTGTGGGCTCTGCGCTTCTTCTGCACGCAGGCCGTTGATCACGGACCACGCATCATGTCTCCTCTGGAAGCCTTGCTTCAATTACATCTGTTCTGGACCCACGAGCGTCTTCATTCCTTCTCCAAACTGTTCTTGACATCCTCCTCGATCATCTTATTCCTCGCACCCTTGTATATCCAGCTCTCCCCTTCTTTAACACCCCAATTCTTCTTCGCCCATATCAACCCGTCTTGACCCAGTCCAAATCCAAGCCCAACAAGCAATCCCATCCGTATCGTCCTCGCCGCCGTGCTCACAGGAAACTGATGCCACGCACTCCACAACCCCCCCGTAACCATACCCGCCAACCCACTCGACACAAAATCCCTACACCCATCGACCCCGCGATCAATCCTCCGCATATCCAGCTCATCCACACCCTCCATCTCCTCCATTGTGCGCCCCGCGCGCCACGTCCCCCGGAAAACATCCAGACTCTCTTCCACGATGAAGAACACCGTCGACCACGCTGCAATATACGTTCCCTTCTTTAAACCTTCGACAATGCCATAGCGCCATTTGTAGTAGTTCTTCGACTTGTGGTACAGGTACCAGCCGGGATTTGAAATGGGCAGGCGGTGCGCGTTTTCGGCGCGGAAGCGCAGCGACGCCATGTGGCCGGCGTTGAGGGAACCGAGAGTGAATCCAGAGAGGAAGGAGAGCGAGGTTGTGAGGAGGAGGCGCCGGTCGAAGGGCATGCCTAGGCGGGGAGCGTAGGAGAGGGGTTGCGATGGTCGTGGGGGCGGTGTTGCGAGTGTTTCTGGGGGTTGCAATGGGGATTGTTGGAGCGAGGTTGTTGCCATTGTGAGTTTGGTGCCCTGCGTTGGGCGGGGAGGTGGGCTCGTAACTATTGGAATGGGTGTCTAGTGAGGTTTGCGATGGGTGCGGAGGTGGTGCGGAGTGGAGATACTCGAGGGTTGAGATCGCCGAGAGAGGAAGGCACGCTAGTAATGGTATTATGATTTCTACGAGGGCCGAATAATGTACGGTTCGAAATCCAGTACTAAAAAAACCTTTGTTGTATAGAGCGAAGGGAGTGCTGAGTGTGCAAAAGTCGCGGAGGCTTGTGAGATCACCACGCCAAGATTTCCATGCAAGGGTCCGGGTCGCGCTTTCCCGCCCGCGAACCCCTCCATGGCTTTGACAATAACGCGTCTAGACTCTTCAAACACTTCACTTGCATCCGGGAGTACTCGAAAATCCTGAACAAACGCGTACAACACACATTAAGCTGCTCCTCATCACTGTGGTTCATTGCCACCCTCGCAAGTGACACTCTCAATTAGAGTATACCATCACAACACGTCACGATGGCGACGCCTTCACCACAGACATGGACGCTTCGCCTCAAGGCTCACAGAACTACCGTTCTTATCCACGTCGATCCATTGAACACCTTTGACACGATCAAAACCTACCTATACGACGCTCTACAAGAAACCGGTCTCAAGAACTCCGCCGGCGAATCGATACCACTACCCTCGTCTGCGTCGGACATCCAATTCGGTCGCCCAGCAAACATCAACGACGCATCCGAGGGCTTCGCACTGGGCGAATGGGAACGAGCATACATGGCCAGCGACGAGGAGCAGGTGGAAGGCAAGGGCAAGGGCAAAGCCACCAAACCAAACGCAGGGGCCAGTTCAAGTGCTGGGGCGAAAGGTGACATAACGAAGACCAAGCAATGTCCCAAGGGCGCGGGCCTGAGAGATGGCGCGGTGCTAGCTTTCCGGTGGGCTGGCGATGGCACCTGGGACGGCGAGGATGAGTTTGATCTCGACAGGGACGTTCGAAAAGGCGGAAACATGTGGGGCGTTACGCTGGCGAGCTTTGAAGACGCGTATGGTGTTGAGAATGAGACAGATGTGGGTGGAAGATCGGAGTTTGAGGGTTGAGCGGATGCGGACAGTTGGTCAAACTCATTTCCCACGGTCTGCGACTCCGTTACGTGAAGAGAATTGGAAGGATGCAATATGGATACTGTCTCCTTGCGGCAATAAGCATCAGGAATGCTTTTCTATACACTGTAAGCCACTTCTTGGGATGTGCAATCACGGCATCGCTGACATTTGCATAGTGACCTCATAAGGTTATGCAGCCTATCATATCCACCTCCAGTCTTACAGTCGCTTGCCAGGTCCTGGAAAGCATAGCCCTGCTTCATATTCTATGTCATCCTGCGACGAGCTCTCTGTTCTTCATACTACTGTCTGTACAACGTGCGGTTTGCTGCGACATGATACAGTATGGAAGTTGTGGAACGCCTTACGCAAGCATGAGGAGATAGCACAATCTTCAAGCATCAGCCTCTCGATTAGTCTGAGCCATCGAGCCGACTTGTACATCTACTGTCCACCCTTTCGTCTTATAACGAGATTCAATGCTCTATCACGCACGATGATATGGATGATGAATAAAACTGTCTTCCTATCCACGGGGCGACCCTTGCCTATGTTTGGATGTCTTCATGGACAGCAAGGCTTTCATCATCTGTCAGAATCTCTTTGATTTTCTGGGCACAGTACGGGAGAAGCAGCTTCTGCTTCTCTCGGACCCTTCTGGACCGATGCATTGATAGTAGGACAGATGCTTGAGCTCTGAACCGTCAATGCCTAGGTGCACACAATAACAAGGTATTCTGGCGGCATACAATGGTCATTTGAGTGAGCCGTCACAATGAGTTTTGCTCGATATTGCAGTGAACCTTCTCTGTGTTTTTCTACATGTTTTGTGTAATATACACAAGGCACTACCCAGGTACATGATCTCCATAGTACGCCACCAGGTATTTGGTCCCAAGTGGACAGATCTCCAGTCATGAAAGTCGCGGTGTTATTCTTCTCTACGACATGAAATCGACATCGTCATTCTGCGTCAAGGCTCAAGGTTGGTGGACCTGCGGCGTCAACATCCCTTCACATGCGAGACACATGGACGTCCGGTAGGTTTTTGTTCAATCTTGCGATGAATTTTAGCGGGTATATGGATGACGTTTATTGGGCTACGCTACATATGCCGGATGATGAGATGCTGGACGAGACTGTGGAGAATGAGTTGGATGCATTTTATGATATGAAAACGGAGCAATCGAGAGCGGTCAACTCGGAGTGCGAGGTACGTAAATGGTTATAGATGAAGTGAATAGAAAGGCCAAACTGCACCACAAAGACGCGCAACTTGGGACGTTATCCGGCGATGGTTTTGTCTAAACTTACGTACGAAACTGGAGTAGACGCACAAGCAATAGTAGCTGCCGATATACTAGATGACTTCAAGTATTGCATTGCCATATGATAATCTCGATGCTAGTGAAACGCATATGCATTCGATCTTACAGATAGTTGATTACCCAGGAGTGGAATCCCTGACTTGTGGGGTGCAGCAACGTGCTTTTCGATGTGAAGGTGCGGGCCGGGCAGCATTCTCAAGTCCCCATGATCACTTTATAACGCTAGGTCATCGTAGCTACCTAGATGGGCTAGTACGTTTGAGACCATTCCGACAGCGAGCCAATCGCGCAGATGGTCATTGCGACGACTATGATGGATGCGGCAAGTGGCCGAAGCGTGGTACATTCCTCGATCACGGCTGGCGAAGAAGACGGACGCGCTCCGGTACTTTGAGCGTTAGGAGGGCCGGTACACGTCGCAGACGAATATTCCACGAATCTGGGGTACGGCATATGGGCATGAGCCGGAGGTGCTAATGCAATGCGGTTCCCGAAACTCGTGGAAGTAAGCGAGGATGCATTACCATTTCTTCTCCGGCGAAATTGACGTGGTCAGCCGGGTGTCTGGAATACCTACACGCCGACTTCGACCCAATAGAAGTTGTAGAGTTCTTACACCCATGGATAGTGTGACAGACTACTCAGAACCGGGGACAGAAGATCGCCGTGGTCGAAGAAGATCTGGAAGCCGCTGATCATGGGACAGTGAAGGACGATGTTGTATATAACCACCAAGAAAGTGCGACTTTGTGGTTCTCGTCAGGTCATTCACTCGCTCAGGTGGTGCTCCATCACAGCTTCTTTCGTTCCAATAGATCCGTCAAGGCGGCAATCTGCCCAATATGTTCTCCAAGATCACATCTCTTCTCGCCCTTGTGGCAACGGCCAATGCCCATGGCTATCTCTCCTCTCCCATGAGCCGAACCGGCTTGAATGCGCAAGTGAGTGTGCTGAAAGCGGACAAGTCTGTACTCAATCACTAACACCTTCTAGTCTGGTGCAGACACTTGCCCGGAATGTACCATTCTCGAACCCGTCACAGCATGGCCAGACCTGAACGCCGCCAAGGTGGGCCGCTCGGGCCCTTGCGGATACAACGCTCGCGTATCTGTAGACTACAACCAGCCCGGTCCTCGCTGGGGTCAACAACCCATCATTACCTACAAGGGCGGTGATGTGGTAGATGTACAATGGTGCCTCGATGCCAATGGTGACCATGGCGGCATGTTCAGCTACCGCATATGCCAGAACCAAGCCATCGTCGATAAGCTTTTGACCCCTGGATACCTCCCCACCGAGGCGGAGAAGCAGGCAGCGGAAGACTGCTTCAAAGCTGGTGAGCTGAAGTGTACGGATGTTCCTGGCCAGACGTGCGGTTTCAACTCGGACTGTCAACAGGGCCAAGCTTGCTGGAGGAACGACTGGTTCACCTGTAAGTGTGTCGTCAATTTTTGAAACGAGGACATGTGGCTGACATCGACTAGGCGGCGGTTTCAATGACGGTCGCAAGTGCAGGAGCGTCGACAACGCACCTCTCAACTCGTGCTATTCTAGCATCGCCGGCGGATACACCGTTAGCTCAAAGATCAAGATCCCCAACTACACGAGCAACCACACGCTGCTGTCATTCAAGTGGAACTCATTCCAGACTCCACAGATCTACTTGACTTGTGCGGACATCAAGATCACTGGCAGCGGCTCAGGCGGCTCCACTCCACCCACCCCAACAACCACGACGAGGCCAACTTCCACGGCGGTACCCAGCGGCTGCGCGACACCCGTTGCCACCGTAGCTGTGACATTTGAGTCCAGGACCACAACAGTCGTGGGCCAGACAGTCAAGATTGCTGGATCAATCGCCCAACTTGGTAGCTGGAACACCGCCTCTGCGCCTGCGCTCTCTGCGAGCCAGTACACCAATGCGAACCCGCTGTGGTCCACGACGATCAACTTACCGGCTGGCACCAGCTTCGAGTACAAGTTCATCAAGGTCGAAAGCAACGGTGCCGTGACGTACGAATCGGGTGCTAATCGTGTGTATACCGTGCCGAGGGAGTGCTCCAGCGCAGTCACTGTCGCTACCACATGGAAGTAGGCCTGTCGATAGTCTTTGGAACGGCAATGGCTACATGTATTATGGGAGACAATACAAGAGCGGGAAAGCTTGTGATATGTCAGTCATTAATGAACGCATGAAATTATATCGAACAATCGCTGCAACTAGCAGAGCACAGCTAAGCACGTGATGGAAGTTGATGAGATCCCAGATCGTGTCGCAAAGGGTGCTGTATGAATGTCGCGGTGTTTTGCGGCTTAAGGTTCCGATATCACTCTGCAGAGGATGCTAGCACTGTGGCGTCGTGAGGGATGAGCTCGGGAGGTTGGGAGGCTTTGTTGTTCATCACGTGTCAGTATCGATGACGCGCTAGTCTCCTTTGAATCGCGAATCTGACGCGTCCATCTCTTCTCCTGTTTCTGTGCCGCTCGGAGCACAAATGTCGTTCTGCCTTTGAGACCAAACCATCAGTCCAAGTTGCGGCTAGGTCTGCAGATATGAGTCAGTTTCTTTTTTGCTGATGACGCGACTGGTACCTTTCTACCAGGATGACGTTTCCCTGCGCCTTGGCAATCCGTCGCGTTCCTGCCACCGAGATGCTCATAAGGCCGGACACATATCAAGCTCCATCCGGCAGGTCGTGCAATCGCGACATGCGTATCACGAAGAACCCCGCTCCTATCTGAGATACCATTGTCCAGAATGCACAAGTCCAACGTCTGCCCAGATGCCGGCTCGACAAAAGTCGGTTAAGCCGTGGAAAGCTTCCTTGGCACACAGCTAATAAGGCAGGTGCGTACGTGCAAGGTCTTGGCGGTGATTGTGATGCTCCGCTCCGCATGTTGTGACGCCGCCCGAGAACCCGGGCTGCATATAACAGCATCTTAGACGAACATGGTTCTTCAGAAGTTCTTTCTGCACTTCCGACCTCTTCACACCGTCTCGAACGATACAAGAGAAGATGGCGATGAAGACGGCGCTTCTGGCTGCCGGTCTCTTTCTGGGATCGGCCAAGGCCATTACTGTTGAGTATGTCTTGCCAAACATTATCACAACAAAATCTAACCGTGGTTAGGGGTATGCTTGCTGCACCTCGCAGAAGTACCGGTAGTCTCAGCCCGAAGGGAGTGAGTATTGACGCCAGCGTAACAGGGCAACGCTAACGGTCTAGGACCGTGCCTTGTTCTCGGAGACCAAGTTCAACTGGACATCCGAGAAATCCAGCACTTCTTGGTACTTCATTGACACCGAGTCTGGCAACATCACAAAAGCACCCTTTGGAAGCGACGCATCGGAAGTGGTATGGGTCGGCGACACGGAGGACAGCATCCTCTACCTCAACGCTACCAACGAGGAGATTCCTGGAGGAGTTACTCTGTACACAGCCGATCTCAGCGGTGACTCTTTTGAGCCAACCTTAGTGGCGTCGTTGCATGCTCCTCTCTCCGGACTGAAGGCTGTGAAGACCGACTCAGGAATCAACTTTGTCGGAAACTGCCTTGCCTACGAAAGCAACGGAACCGCGTACAACCCTGAGCTCGTGACTGCCCCAAAGAGCTCCGGTCAGCTGTACGACAGCAATTTTGTGAGGCATTGGAATTATTACATCACCGCCGAACGCGTCGCTGTCTTTAGTGGAGTCCTCAACGGTGGAAACGGAACCTATAGCTATGGAGGCGAGCTTAAGAACCTGCTTTCTGGTATGAACTACACCGTCACTCGCCCCGAGAGCCCAGTTCAGGGCTCTTCGAGCGACCCTGGAGACTATGACTTGTCTCCCGACGGCAGCATGGTTGCTTTCCGCACCAAGTCTCCTGATCTTCCCAAGGCAAACTACACCGCTAGCTATATCTATGTTGTTCCGTTCGACGGATCTGAGGTCGCCGTTCCAGTCAATGGTCCTGGCACCACAGCTCCCGAGACAGCACAGGGTGCATCCGGCGCCCCTGTTTGGTCGCACGACGGCAGCAAACTTGCCTACACCCAACAAGATGGCATCGATTACGAGTCCGACAAGTACAAGCTCTACGTTGCAGAGATTAATGGCATGAACAGTGAAGTTCGCTCAGTTGCTGAGGACTGGGATTCCAGTCCCACTGGTCTACAATGGGGTCCGGATGATGTTGATCTTTGGGTCACCTCGGAGCTGCACGCTTCTGTCCGCCTCTGGCTTGTTCCTCAGGATGCGCCAGCCGACTTCACACCAGTCAACTTCACTGGCCCCGACACTGTTCTCTCCGACTTCGCCATTCTCCCTGATGGCAGTGCCTTCGTATCCGCCGCCGCTTCATGGACTAGCCGTATGTTCTACAAGCAATACCCCGGCCAAGACAAGCACGTTCTTTTCTCCGCCAACGAAGTCGATCCAGAGCTGGAGGGTCTCACATCAGACTCCGTGTCGAACTTCTGGGTTACCAACGATGATGGCGACGATATCCAGACTTTTGTGTTCTACCCCACTGACTTCGACCCGAGCAAGAAATACCCTCTCGCATTCATCATCCACGGCGGCCCGCAGTCTACTCAAGGAGATAACTGGAGCACGCGATGGAACTTGAGACTCTGGGCAGACCAGGGCTTCGTCGTTACTGCAACCCAGTTCACTGGTTCGCCATCTTACAGCCAAGCTTTCACCGACAAGATCCAAGCCAACTGGGGTGGAACTCCCTATACTGATCTCGTCAAGGTCTTCGAGCACCTTCGCGACAACGTCGATTACGTCGACACCGACCGTGCCATCGCTGCCGGTGCCTCCTTTGGTTGCTACATGACAAATTGGATTCAAGGCCACGACCTAGGCCGCGAATTCAAAGCCCTCGTCTGCCACGACGGAAAGATCAACCAAGTTGGTTCCTACGCTACCGAAGAGCTCTGGTTCATTCAGCGCGACAACAACGGAACTATCTGGAATGACCGCGAGAATTACGAGCTCTGGGATCCTCTTGCTCACTTTGCCAACGCTAGCACGCCGCAGTTCATCATTCATAATGACCTCGATTACCGTGTGGTGCAAGCCGAGGGACTGCAGACGTTCAACATTTTGCAGAGCTTGGGTGTGCCATCGCGCTTTTTGCATTTCCCTGATGAGGGTCACTGGGTTACCAATAGGCAGAATAGTCTGTTGTGGCACAACTACATCTTCAACTGGATCAGGTACTATGTTGGGTTGGATGAAGAGCTGTCTATGGATAATGTCATTACGCAGTAAAGTAGCATCTAGCACGCATAGTATTACCTGAATACTATTAGCCCAATACGAAGGTATGATCATACCACGATTTGCGAACAACGTGCCTTCTCTGTTTGTCAGGTGCATCTACTGGATCAAGGGGTGGATGACGGGCATTCAACGATTCTGCGACACCCACGGTAACTTTCGTGAACATGAGCGTTTTGCACGTAAAATCACAATCATTGTCGTAGTGGCTGATACCCCCATTATTTTTCCCCAAGTATCAAAGAGCCAGTCAAGGTCACGTCTGCCGTTGCCTGCAACGGCTAGCGTGAGGTAATGCACCGGGACCCGAGTTGCTTGTAAATGCACCGAACACGCGAACCCGAGTGTTGATACCAGGGTAGCGAACGCTATCTGCCATAATGAGCGCCGTCACAACCGTTCACGGGTACGCGTGCTAGTAACAAAGTTTCGCAGTTGTCTCAATCGTTAACTACGTGGAAGGTGCTTTGAGCGAGATGATTTTGAGAATCCTATACACTGTGGTCGTTGCGACCATCTTATTCGCACTGGTCAAATCGTTCCAATCGTACACATTCCTCAGGCAAATCCCCGGGCCGAAAACAGCAGCCCTTACGAACCTGGTCCGCCGCTCATGGGCAAAATCTGGTCGCATACATGAAATACATCTCCGTTTGCACCGAGACTATGGTTCTGTGGTCCGCGTGGGACCAAATGCTGTGTTGGTCTCGCAGCCGCGCGCCATTGACAGCATCTTTGGCTTCAAGTCGCGGCCGAAGAAGGTAGAGTACTCATCATCTTTGTCTTTCAGCTAAGCTGAAATACCCATCCGACATCACAAGATCCTCGCTGATGAAGTCGCCTAGTCAGAGTTCTACAACGCGCTCATGCCGCGTATGAAAGGCGGTGCTATCCCCGACGTGTTCGCGACGCTCGACGAGGATGTGCACCGCCAGATGCGGCGGCCTGTCGCGAACCTCTACGGCATCGGCAACCTAGTCTCGTTCGAGCCGCTAATCACGTCCACGCTGCGGCACTTTTTCACGCGCTTGGATGAGCGCTTCACAGACTGCGACACCCCGTTCGATATGTATGACTGGCTCCAATTCTTCACATTCGATGTCATTGGCGAGGTGACGTTCTCCCGACGCCTCGGGTTTCTGGACGAAGGAAGGGATATCGAGGGTGTGATTGACGCGAACTGGAAGTATTTCAAGGCCGCGGCACCGGTGAGTGCAGGATTTTCCGTGCCCCATGCAAATTATTGGCCATGATGATGACGCTGTGTTGTGCATAAGCTGATGGAGGGTCGCAGAATACCCAGATGCCGTGGTTGGATTACTTGTGGAAGGATAACCCCCTGCTGCCCGCGGGGTCGAAAAAGAATCTCGTGGCGGAGTTTTCTTTTGCGCGGATTCATGAGCGTATGAGCCTGACACCCGCGCAGAGGGAGGACATCAATCAGCGCGACTTTCTGTCCTGCTTCATCAGGGAGAAGGACAAGGACAGTACTTTACCTGCTAGGTAGGCATCTCCAAAAAGTCCCATCCTAGCGACATACGTGCACCACTGACATGGAGATAGCGCCGTCCCCACCTGGACCAACTCAAATATCCAAGCCGGGGTCGACACAACCAGCATCCTCGAAAGCGCCCTCTTCTACCATCTCCTCAAGAATCCGACTACCTTTGCGACTCTGCGCGCCGAGATCGATGATGCTGCAAAGACAGGCCGTATCTCCGAGTTCGTCTCATGGAAGGAGTCGCAGACGTTGCCATATCTGGAGGCTTGCATTCATGAAGCATCGCGGCTGCATCCGCCCATTTGCTTCCCGATCGAACGCATAGTGGGGAAGGAAGGGCTGCACATTGACGGGTTCGTGATTCCGCCGGGAACAAGAATATCGATGGTATGTGCTTTCGATGGATTTCGTAGAGAAATCCGGACGATACTAACGAAGTGGTGTTGATAGAGCCCGTGGACGGTTCATCGTCAAAAGTGGTTGTACGGTGAAGACGCAGACATGTGGCGACCGGAACGGTGGCTCGTGGGCGAGGAGCAAAAGCGGGCAATGTATGGCTCATTGCTTACGGTACGTTTCCACCCCTTGTTTGGCCACCCCCTAACGTGCCGTATGTGACTAACGGTGCACCTACCAGTTTGGCGCGGGCCATCGATCTTGCCTGGGGAAGAACCTGTCGTACTTTCAGATTTTCAAGCTGGTGCCCTCGTTGCTGCAAAAATACGATGTAAGCTGTGTTGCTTTTGTTCCCTAGTGCGTTCAGTGCATATTTTTGAGCGAGAGGCTGATGAAGGTGTAGCTTGAGCTGGTGCGGCCGGACGAGGAGTGGAAGATCGAAAACCATTGGTTTGCGCAGCCGTCGGGGTTTGAGGTGAAGATTTCGCGACGGAAGTAGAAGGAGGAAAGGCTTGCGAAACGGAAGTGTCGGAGAAAAGGAGAGGAGTTTGTGCATGCGGGACATGTTGGGGTTGGAAGGACCATCATGAGACATGTGTATCTTACTAGCTACGGAATGTGAACAGATGACGTCTATCTATAGACAATGATCTTGGTATGCGTGAGCATCAACACAGTACCTAGGTATATGTTGATGAGTTGACAAAAGTTTTGTTGAGGTTGTAGCATGAGCAGTATGCAGGTGACATGTAAGCAGGCGGTACGACTTTCGAAGAAGCCCATGGCCTCGATCGACTGACACATACGCCTTGAAGATTTCAGATGGCCTCAAGAAGATGGTGTCATGTTCAAATATCGGCTCCATTCAATGTTCATTTCAGGTGGGCAGACATACAAGCTAGCCTAAGACAGGATAGTCCGTGACACCAACCCCCTACTAATCACTTGCGTCATCGAGCCCCGCTTCGGTAATACCCACCATGCTTCTCACCTCCCAAAACTTTCGCAGCCGAAGTCCCGCCCTCTCCAACAAAGCTTTGAACTCGGTAGGCGTCCGCTCGATTCCGTTCAGTGTCGCCATGAGCGCAAGGTCTCGAGTGTGGCAGTACCGTACGTGGTACCCGTAATTCGCCGGTAGCGGGCTTGGAGCCGCAGGGATCTCGGCGCAGCCAAAGGTCGTGTTCATGACGGGATCGCAGATGAGAATGCGCGACTTCGGGCCCATGGCGGTCTTGATAGCTTTGAGGATTGCGACACAGTAATCATCGGACCAATCGTGGCTAGAAGATGTCAGTCAGAGAACGGCACACCAGCACTAATTCAAGGTCTACCCACAGGATACCACGCAGCCAGTAGACATCGGCGTTCTTCACTGGGTTCGGCTCGAAGAAATCATGCGCTTGAAACTTTACGCGGCCGCTAGAGACGGCATCAGGTGCTTCCTTGGGGTAAATCTCGTGCTCGCCACGTTCGACGTTCTCGGGACGATCTTGCACGACAAACTTCAGCTTTGGGTATACGTTCATCAGCTGAAGCGGGAAGCCTCCTATACAGGAGATTAGCCAATTTTGGGGCCAAGCCTGGGGCTTACGTACCAACGCCTCCACCAACATCGACCACAAGGCCCTCCCCGAGCTCGAGCCAGGGAAAATCGAACGCATGAGCAGCGCCAGAGGTCTTTCCTCCGGCTACCATGGCCAACGCGAAATTTTCAAGCTCCGGTCGATTCATGATCGCTCCTGGCGCGTCTGTGGAACCAGTGAAGAGGGACAGATCGGGGACACCTGGATAGCCCGGGCCATCAGAGACAAGTTGACTAGGCGGAAGCTTTTCAGACATCCACTCCCAAAGAGGCTTATTCGTTCCCATGGCGCGGTGAAAAGCTGTCTCGTCGACTTTGTATGAGTGACCTTTAGAACCGAGTAGGTAACGAGGGAAGTGGTCAGACGACGAGTAGATATGCAGTCCACTTGAGAGGGTGTCAGAAAGCAGATTTCGAGACCGGAGATTCCTAATTACTTACAATAGCTGCACATAAGCTCTCAAGCCTGGATTATTAACCAAAGCTTCAGAAATCCGGTTGTTGGCGAACCGATTCTCTGCAACCTCGCGGAAGATGTGAATTGAACATAAGGTCCTCAAGATGCGAGCTGAACGACTTTAGCACATACGACATGATCTCTTGCCCGTTCCAACTCACCCAGCTTCCTTCGCTCAATACCGGTTTTCTCGGCTATCGACTGAATATCCAACCCATCAGGACCCGCCTCGTTGAGAAGGTCAGGGATCTTGCGCTCGGCGGCGATGAATAGCGCGCGGGATTCCATGAACTCTGCCAAGATTTGCTGGATACGCTGATGAGGCTCTGCTACGAGTTCAATTAGAGATCCCGTGACTGCTTCGACTGTTCTCTCCGCGTCCCAAAGCTTGTGACTGGGCAGGATGCGCGCTGTGTCTTTGCTGTCGTCTTGGGACGAGAAGTCCTCTTTGGCCCATTCATTCTTGATCGTCAGTGCGGCCTCTTGCAGCAAGGCGGAAAGTCTCAGGAGCTCGTCGGCGTCCTTCGAAGTGTGAGGAAGACGTTCCATATCGAGTCCGATAACGCAATCACGAAAACGAGTTGGTGAGATCAGTTGGTACACTTTTTTCCTTTCATGTGATTGTCATTGTTTTTCTTTCTTGTAATCTGCGAAGATGCGGACCTGCGCTGAGTCATCAGTGGTGATGCTGCAGGCTGAGCTTACTCGTCGGGTCCCATGTAGGGACCCGAGTGGCATTCTCCACGTCGCGAACATGCCGAAATAACGGGAGCACATCAACCTACAGGATCCGCGTCGGTTGGGTCAATGCTGGCATGTACCGTGCTCATTATTGTCCTCTCTTATTCCGTCTCTATACTCATTTTCAAGTATGAACGGCAACACAAACGACCAGACGAGCGGCCGCGTAGAGGAGGACTACGTAAAGCATCAAGTTCAAAGCCCCACAAACGTGTGGTTATCTTTGCAAAAAGTCATCCCGTTACAGGATCGTGATGCCAGATTTTGGTGGTATCATACGGGCTACCATGTGGCTTGTATGGTTGACGCCTCCGGATACTCCACGGAGAAACAGTACGAAGTGCTGCTTTTCCACCTAAATTGGATCGTGAGTCTTCCTTGTCAATCGACTTCCTGCTCAGAATAATCCCTGACGATTTGGCTAGTGTCCCCGACTAGGACCGGCTCCTGAGGGCGATGGAAAGTCGAAATGGCACTCCCTGATGGCACACGACGGTTCGCCTTTGGAATACTCCTGGAAATGGAATACCTCTGCAGGGAAGCCGGATATACGATACTCATGGGAGCCGTTCAATCCTGGCTCGGGCAGAACCACTGATCCTCGAAACCATGCGCTGTCGCTAGATTACATGCGTGCTGTCAAGCATGTCCTGCCCGGTGTAGACTTCTCCTGGATCACTACGCTCCTGGAAGAGATCGAGAGCGGGGATCAGAATGCCTCGCATTTCCTCCACGCCGTGGAGTACAGCCAGACAAAGTCCTTTGGTCTCAAGTCTTATTTTTTGCCGCGAGACTATAAGATCCTGCAAGCCGGCAGCACGACTACCATGGATGAGTGGGACAAAGCCATCCTGAAACTCAACCCGAACAACGTGGGGCGTGATACCTTGATGGAGTTCATCTCTAGCAATCCCGAGGGCAAGCTCTTGCAACCGTGGTATGTCTCGCTTTTACGCCTAGTGAAAACCTGTAAACTGATGTAGATGAACAGTGTCCTCGCGGTAGACAATGTGAAACCCGAGAAGTCGCGGCTGAAACTCTACTTCATGACATCGCACACGAGTTTCTCCTCTCTCCGCGAGATCGTCACCCTCGGCGGTACACGGGATGTTCCAGAGTCCAGCCTCCAGGACCTGAAATCTTTCATCTGGACGCTGCTCGGGCTGCCCGACGACTACCCAGAAGACGTTAACGTACCCGCGCACCCACCCGTTGCGAAGACGTGGCTGGATGAAGAGAATCTCGTCGAGTGTTTCGTTTACTTCTTCGACATCGCGCCGCACAATAGCGAGGTCGACATCAAGTTCTACCTGCCGACGAGGAGGTATGGCCCCGACGATCGGCAGATTGCGACACGGCTTGTGGAATGGATGAAGTCGAGAGGCCGTGGAGCTTGGTGTGATCGGTATCTGCACATGTTGGAAGCGCTGGCTGAGCACCGCGGATTGGAGAATGGAAAGGGATTACACAGCTATATCAGCTATCAGATTGGGAAGGGGTCGGAGCCAGACATCAAGTCTTATCTCACACCAGAGACGTACCATCCGGCACGATACACATTGTCAAAGGAGTAAACCATCATTCAATGTTGTATGCCCACACGTATGTTCGTACACAGCAAGATATGCAGAAGCCAACCATATTATTCAACTGATGATATACTCCTATTCGCATCTCTGCGCTATGGTTAGTATTAAACACGAGCAGACTGCTGGATCCGCTTCGACTGTGCTGATACAATAGGTGAACAGGATGTCTTACGTTTACGTAGTGTAGAAAAGACTTAGTGACGACGTCTCTACCAGGTAGTTCTTACAAGATGCCTGGAGTCAGGGTGATTGATGGTGATAGTCCGCGGCCGCATCAACAACTGGGCACGAATAAGATGAAAGACATCTCATGTGCTGGTATATTTGCGCCAATAAAGAACTAAGTAGTTGGCTGGGATGTAGTTGGTTTCGTGGTTTCTTTTTAACACTCGCGTTTGCCAGCGGCCTTGTTATATAGTCATCTTGATCAGTAGTTCGTCCGGATCGTTACACTCCAGACTCCATGCTAAATGTCTTAGTTCACTTGATGGGAGCAGAATCGGCGGTGTATAATTGCCATTTAGATAGGAAGATACATAATGGACAGTTCTTGCAAACTTGTAGTACAGTCTAGAAGGACAACTCAAGGAAGAAAAGCAAAGTACAACAAAACAACCGAAACCAAACCAAACCAGACCACTCTAACCCTTGAAAAGAAAAACCTTCAGTCTAAATTCCTTCTAACCAGAGCCATCGAATGAGAGAACAGGGTTTCGTCTAAGACCAGCCGGCGAGGGTGTTAGGGATGGGGTGGTATCCGTTGAACAAGCCTCGGGGGTCGTATTTGTTCTTCAACTCTGTCAGCCTGACGTGTCGCCACTGCTCGTAGCCGTAAAGCGCGCTCAAAGGCTCGTCGCCATGACCGTAGTTCTGGTACTCGTACAACCTGTCGTATCCGGAGTACCTCTTCTCGGCCCACCTGTTGCGCCACTTGACGCTGAAAGCTTCAACATTGGCAGCTTCTCTCTCGTCCGTGTACAGCATGACAAGTTCGATCATGTTGCTGAACCTTCCACGGTGAGGGAAGGCGGAAAAGTTGTCGGGAAACTTGTTCATGGCTTGGTTGGGGAAGGTTTCGATCATCAACATGCTGGCGTTTGCAGATGGGTTGGCGTGGATCATCTCGACGAGATCGTCTGCGAAGTCGCTGATGATTTGGGTGTCGAGCGTCTTGGTGATGACACCGCGCATATCGTAGTTGATGCCTTTTGTGCAGGAGAAGTTGATAAGGCCACCGACAGCAGCGTTGAATGTGCCTGGCCAAGATGTCTCGACCTCCGCGAAGCGTGTGGCGTAGGACTTGAATTGGTTGGTGTGCTTTTGGGCGTCCCTGGTGGGTCCTGCGTACTGGACGTTGAGGATAATATCAATCTGTTCTGTTGTCAGTATTTTCTTCAGTATAATGCTTCCTGATGACTGACATCTTGCGTGGTAGTGTTGTATGAAACGAACGGAATGAAGTTAAGACGTGGGTCAAAGAGATCAGGGTTGCCTCTTGGTGCTGCGAGTTTGTTGACAGCATCGAACATTCTCTTCATGTCTTTGCGTGCGAAGTAAAAGTCTCCGTTGTAATGCTGACCGTTGTTGGTGGCGGGGTGTGTCTGCAGCGTTATCTCGAAAGCGATACCGAAGTTCTGGCCCGCACCACGGATTCCCCAGAAGAGATCCTTGTTGACTTGCGGAGATGCTTCGACGATGGTGCCATTGTATAGTGCGTAGCGAACCTTGCTGATGTTATCGCTCGTGAGGCCATAGAGACCTTCGAAACGACCGAGACCGCCACCGAGAGCAGCACCGGCGGATCCGACGCAAGGACAGGAGCCAACAGCTACACTCATTAGCGATTTTCATTGAGTTTACCATTTCAGTCAAAACTTACTAACTACGCGTCCATGGTCGTACAGGAACTGAACAAGGTCTCCATAGAGCACACCGGAGCCGTAGGTCACACTCTGGTCTCGGTTCATCCTCATGGTGTTGAAACCAGCCATGTTGATCATGGTGGCGTTCTGCACAGTCTGAAGAGTAGCCGAGTAGCCGTGACCGCCTGATTTAGCAAGAAAGGGGCGGTTGTTGCTCGACAGGTACCTCAACTAGAAAAGGAGAGTGTAAGCAAATTGATCACTGGGTGATCAAGAAAGAATGGTTTTACTTACCCCCATGGAAAGCTCCCTCTCGTTCCTGGGTAGGAATACTTCATTGAAAGTAGGAGCTGAGTAGGTAGACCAACGTTGCGTCACGTTGGCAAATTCAGGCCAGCTCTGGTCGTGGGCTTCGCCTGCAATAGAAGCTGGCCAAGCATCCTGGCGGGAGAAAATAAGATCATTGTCGATGGCAGCACCTGATGCTACTGAAACGAATGAAGCAACTCCAAGCAGAGCATGCA
The DNA here is from genome assembly GCF_042100115.1 of Alternaria dauci. Taxonomy (NCBI): domain Eukaryota; kingdom Fungi; phylum Ascomycota; class Dothideomycetes; order Pleosporales; family Pleosporaceae; genus Alternaria; species Alternaria dauci. The sequence continues at coordinate 545,623 of NC_091273.1, forward strand.
TCAGTTGAGAGGCAATCATCTTGAAAGACTGTGATATCGAAGTGCCAGATGAGACTGTAGAAAGAATGTTGTGGATGAAGGTAGTGATGATGATATTCGGTACGATATCTCGAGCTCTTTATACTCGTTGGCTTCTCATTCTTCTCATGGTCTCCGTACCTTTTGGTCTACGGGCGCTTTCAGAGCCCCCACGAGCATCCTGCTCAACCCACAGCCCGTCTGATGTTCTGGACCATCTGGTGGGCTTTGCTCCAGCTCGAACGGCATGTCAGGGCGCAATATTGGACGCCGTGGCTTTGTTGGTACTTGAAGCCATACCCATCTCTCGTCAATCAGCTGCCACTCATCGTATAGCCCCGAGCTGATATGGTGAGAAGGTTCAGGCCGACAACAGTCCCGCGGTCTCCGCCTGAGACAAAGTGACGCTTCGAGGCATACAAACGAAGTGAACGTGCGTTTAGAAATCATCTCACGCGTTCAAGATGGCTGTACTCGATCCTACACGTGGGAAAGAGCCTCAGAATGCTAGCGAACCGGGTCCGTGGGAAGTTCAAGCTTTGATGGCACTCCAAATTAAGAAACTGACATGCTCATCCAGGTTCACATATCCAGTCACGGAAGAGAGATTCAAAAAAACTACCCGTGTGTTTGGGCTGTGACCGACAGCCTGTGAGCTGGTAAAGCTTAGCTGAGTAAGATCGCCCAACTTGAGCCGCTTCCAGGCGGTGCTTCAATGATGACTTGGCGCTTTTCATGACCAATCAGGTGTTAAGAAGCTAGGGCTATGCAAGATGAAGATTGCGTGGTCGATGACCTTTCAGGGTTAGGGTTGCCTGATGTCCAGTACGGCTTCGATGTCGTAGCGCTAGGGACCTTCCGTGGCACCAGGGGCCATCTGTGGCACTAGGAACCAGCCACAGTACTAGGGGTCGGTGTAGTCAGCTGTGACCCGAGACCTAAGTCCAGAAAATCCTCCAAACGCCGAAACCATGTGAGCTCTAACCGAATATATCAGTCGGGATGTTTGATATCAGACGCAGTCTTACCGGCTAAAGTTCGATTTTGGAATATAACGTTCGATTTAGGAACGCAGGTACCTTTCGCATGTTCCCGTAGGCTTAGGCAGACGACTTCAGCATCATCTGGCTGCTGAGTTAGCTGAGGGTCCAGAAACGCCCGCGGGTAGCTTTCCGCGCCTTCGAACGACTTCTGGAACACATCCTTGTCGCATACCTACACGGTGAATACGTAAGGTGTAGCTTGTGCGGCGTCGGACTCCGAGCGTCACTATATTGAGGCAATTACTGTCAGACTGCGCCTTACCACTTTCTGTTCTCAGTGCTCGCTTACAACGCTTCACAAAGGTGTTATTGGCTACCCTCAGAGCCCGAGTTCACCATGTGATGGAACCCGAGTGCCAAGCCACTGAGCACGCTAACGCCGAAACAGTTGCTGATATCTGATTGGTGCGCTCCTCATGTCGTGGTACAGAAGGACTTATGTGGCGTGCGAGAGGCGCATGCACAGCGGAGATAACGGACGAGCTGTGTTTTTGCTATGTCTCAGCTTCTGCCCGCCCACGTCGTCCGCTACGCAAGCTAAGCCGAGAACGCAGCTGCCCTTTCACTCAGCCTTGGGTCTTGCAACCATAACTCCGCAACACCATCGTTTCTTATCACCGCAACTCCGGAGACTTTTCCTACTTCTTCCCGTCGACGTGCGAGTTTTGTTTGCCACTTCCTCCTGCAGCCTCACATCACATTTCGGACTTCGCAAACATGTCTCAATTCGATATCATCGGCGAGCAGTACAAGAAACTACCGGTTCTCATCAACAGCTCAAATGTTGGTGGCAGGACGTACATCGTAACGGGCGGCAACACCGGGCTCGGGCTCGAAACGGCAAGGCACCTAGTCAAAGCGGACGCAGCCCAGGTCATCATCTCGAGTCGCAAGATTTCAGCAGGCGAAGCGGCAAAGGCAGACATCGAGCGCACGACTGGACGCAAGCATGTAGTCAAGGTCTGGCAGCTTGATCTTACGTCGTTCGCATCCGTCAAAGCATTCGCTGCCAAAGCCTCCGAACTAGAGCGAATCGACGCCCTTATCAACAACGCCGGAATCATGACGGACAAGTTCGCTCTCGCTGAAGGCTACGAGACTGCCATGACAGTCAACGCTATCAGCCCGTTCTTGTTGGCCGCGCTGTTGATGCCGAAGTTACAGGAGACGGCCCAGAAGTTCAGCACTACCCCTCGCATCGTCATGGTTGGCAGCGCGCTGGCCTTCCAAGCGAACAAAGAACTGGAGAAGGGTGGATCCGAGAACATCTTAGCGAACCTGAATGAGGTTAAGATTGCAGACCGGTGAGTCCATTATCTCTTGGATGTGCTTCTTCGATGGAACTACTTCACGGAACCAAATCTGGCAAGAACGAATGGCTAACATGTGTGTCCAGCTATCCTGTGACAAAACTTGTCCAGCTATACGCCACCCGCGAATGGGCCTCCCGGTACCCTGTCGAGAAGACCAAGGTCATCCTGAACATGACTGCGCCTGGTGTTTGCTCAACTGGCCTTGCCCACGACACAAGCGCCGTTACTCGTGCCGTGATTGGTACGATTCGGTTCTTCTTCGCACGGACAGCCGAGGAAGGCAGTCGCACTACAGTTCATGGTGTCATCGCTGGAAATGATAGCCACGGTCAATTTCTCTCCGGCTGCAAGATCAAAGAGTAAGCTGCGTGTGCTGACTTCATATGTCGAACTCTACTAACGAAAACGATAGTTGGTGGGTCCCCGCCTGGGCCAAGAACGACCACGGCCTACGCACACAAAAGCAGCTGTGGAAAGAGCTTACTAGAATCCTGGAGGCAACATCGCCGAATGTGTTTTCCAACATCAAGTCTATTCCCAACTAGATAGTGTGTTCCTGCATAATCAGTCCGAGATCGATAGGGTGGTGGGTCGTTTCCTTATAAGGTGTAACATTGAGATATCATTGGGTTGGGCTTATAATACCTTTCGTTGCGGTAAAAATAAATTGAAACTCCTAATATTATACGTGTGATTGCAGGATCTAGATGCGGTGGTATGTCGCGAGGATGGTGGCATCGAACGGCCACGTGTTCGCGTGCAGTTCGTGGATGCACTACCTAAAAAGACAGATGGCGTGTCGGCCATTGGCGAGGCAAGCGTTGAGCTATTACAGCACGTTGAGTTTTGCTACCAGTGAGATGTTCGACTGGATTCGTGTGGTAAAGTCAAAGTTGAAGGTGGAAGCCGATGAGAAGAAGAGCGAGATGGGATTACTAATCGAACAGCTAGGCAGGGCAGGTCGTGGGGCGTTCTCCACTGCCGGGCGGAACGGCTCCCCCTAGCCTGCTGCCCCAAAGTACCCTATGCTTATCGCAACAACACTCGCTGGGCATGAACTGTGTCCATCTCCCTTGATTTATTCTCGTCTCAATAGACCTACGCTTCGCCAATATTCGATGTAAGCAGCGATATCGTCTTCGCTAATTGGCGACATTTTTCTCAGCGTAGGCGATACACCCCGAGTATTCGCCGTGTCTAGCATGATGGACCCGTCGGACATCTTGACAAAATCATTACTGAAGAAGTCAAGAAGACTTTGCGCGGGGTTGCCTTCGCTAGGGCCACACTCAACAAGCTTCAACCAATCATTCATCGGGACGATGGAGTGCTGAGGAAGACCAAGCTTCTCGACCAGTACCGCCACAACGTCTTGCCAGCTTTGTCGGACATGATTCTCCAGGTGGTACACAAGATGTAACGGTAACGGATGGAACATGAGCTCGGCGAGGGCAGCCGCACCTGAGTCCACGCGCATCCACGACAGTGTCTACTCACCGTTAGTCAGCTGACGGAAACACAAAAGTGGTCTGATCTATTACCCCACGTAGCTCAGGAAACTTCCCGACAGTCAGAGACGACGCAACCAGCGCAGCAAAGTGCTCGTCAGGATTCCAATAACCGGTGCTGGATCCGGCAATTTGACCGAAACGCACTAGCCCAAACTCAATTCCAGGGTGATCTTCGGCTGCGCGCTGAACGATTTTTTCGCACACGAGTTTCGCTTTGGCGTAACCCAGATCCAAGGTCCAGTATGCATCGTCGACAGCCACCTCAGGGACCATACATTCCGCTTTGATTTTGGGATAATTCCCGACCGTTGAGATCGAAGAAACGAATATGAACCTCGGCCTTTTCCGGGGAGCCTGAGAGCGCGCATCGCATGCAAGTTGGATCAAGTTCTGCAGGGTCTTGAAAGTCGCGTTGAAAGATGACAGGTTCATCTTGAAATTCATAGGCCAGGCAATGTGCACTATGTGAGTAACATCGCGAGCGAGACGTTCGTATTGCGTAGCACTCAAGCCCAGATGCTCAATGGCGGGGCTAGTCTCTAGGACCTCAACCTTCGAGAAAAGTTCATCGCTCACAACTATACCTCGGGAGTACAAAGACTGCCTCTGTCTCGCAACTGCGTCCTCTTCGGTACGTCTATTGAGACATATGATCCGACCTACCGAGGGATCGTTAAGAAGAACGTTCAGGAAGTGTGATCCGAGGCTGCCTGTGGCTCCTGTCAAGGCGACTGTTGCTTTCTGCGGTTGTACGATATCCCCTCCAGAGTATTGATCAACAAGCCGTTCCAACCAACGAGAGTCCGGAGTGTTGTTCACCACAGTATGCTTAGAAGTCATTGCTTCAACGAGCTTGGCAACGGAAGCATTGCGATATACAAAGTCCCCCAGGATCTCGTCTGGTTTCAACAGGTTACCAGAACTGACACCAGTTGCCTTCAGTGATGCTATGAGCAACCGACGTAGCTTGACGGCTTGTAAGCTGTCCATACCAAGCTCGAAGAGATCGTCCTCGTTGTTCCAGCTATCGGAGGTTAAGCTTAGCTTGATGTTGTCTTCTATCAAGCTTCTAATCGTCGTCTGGGGTGAAGATCGGTCGAGCGGGGTCGCTGTCACATTCCCTTCAAGCTCTCGATATACTTCGTCGATCTCTTTCGAAAACCTCTTGGCCACTTCTAACCGAAGTATGGTACCCTTGTCGGATCTGGGCAGCAATCCGGGAGGAAACACCAAGACCGCTGCGGGAGATGAGATCCTCGCATGTGCATCCATGGCATGGCCGGCTTCTTCGATAAGCGGCCAAATAGACGCTTTGAATGCCTCAATACGGTGAGCTTCAAGAGTTTCAATCGACTCCACAATAACGCCAAGTTCAAACCGGCCATCTCCGAACGCCGTAGCCGCTTTGACGCCATGATGTTGCTGCAGAAGAGACTCCAAGATTGTCGGACGGACTTTTTCCCCTGTTGCGAGACATATCAAGTCATCAGTCCGACCTTGAATCGAGAACTCCATATCTTCTTCATGAGACCCTGGTTTCCTGACAAGAATATCCTGGAGCTCGAAGCGCTCCTTCCACCCAAAAGGCCGAAGACTCATCTGGAATCTACTTTCGTGAGCACTGACGGGGTCCAGCTGAACCTCCAATGGCGCAATAGTGTCATGCCGAAGCTTAACATAATGCCAGTCATAAGAATCCGCGGGCACGAAAAAAGGCGACAATGGTCCGGTCTCCGTCGCACCGTAATGATTGATCAACTTCACCCCTGCTTTCCGAAGCTTCTCCCCAACAGAGTCCTTGGGCATACCTCCACCAAAAGCAATAAAGTCCAGCTTTTGAAGAATCCGAATTCCTCCATCGTCCTGGAGAAACGCGATTTCCTCAACGATCGATGGCACTGTCAACAAAGCCTTAGCACCAGAATCCTCCAGGAGTGCTGCTACTGAGATGCCTGTTGGGATGGAGGATGGAGGAGGGAGACACAATGTCTTGCCAATACCTAGGGATATGCACATTGGGACAAGTCCAAATCCCTGTCTGTGTGAGTGACTAAACAGGAGCTGTCTTTTATACAACGACTCACATGGAAGAATGGCGATGTGGAAACTGTGAGGCCATGCGCTTCAGTTTCAGAAGAGAAGCTATGGCAATTTGCGGAACCCAAAAAATACTTGTGGGAACAGTAAATGGGTTTTGGAAGTCCGGACGTCCCCGATGAATGGAGAATAAGAATCTGGCGATCGTCTTCCGCGATAAAATGATTGGGATGTGCTATCAGTCCGTTCGAGGTAACTGGGACTTGACCAAGGAATGTGTCATAGCCTGTAGCGATGCAGACTTCAAAACTGCACTGTTTATCCGGTTCGGCGCATCCGACAGCGAGAGCCTCGGTAATTAGAGGCTGAAGACGCTGAGACACTAACGCGTGCTGGGCCTTGGTTGTTTGCATAAGGTGGCTAATCGCGACCGGGCTTAGGCGTGTCGACAGTAGAACAACCGGAACGCCCATTCCCATCAAGGTGAGGATGTAAACGGCCAGGCCAACATGACTTTCCATAAGGACAGCGACCGGTGCGCATCTCTTCACAGTTCCATAATCGTCCAAGTAAGAAACATGGACGTTTGGAGCGTTGTCTCTGAGCCATGCTTGACATTGCAGGATAGCCTGCTGTAGGCGCTCGTAGCTTAGATATGTCAAGCGATGTCTGCCATTATCGATCAAAGGCTTCTCGGCTTGGATACAGAATGTGTGCTGGGGATTGTGCTTGACATGGAACTCGACCAGTTCGGGCAAGGTACGTATCCCCGATGCTGAGTTGCGGTCTAGATTAAGTCGTGGTGACACAAAAGTCGACATGATGGATTCTGAGCTTCGTCGGCACTGCGCCTGCAATCGATAAGAGTAATCGCCAAACCTGACTGTCATCAAATACACAGAGCGCTCTCGTTTTTGTGGAACGTTGCACTGCAAACGTTGACGCATGAACGATGCCTTGATAAGCAACCTCGGGGGATGATACCTCTTTCTTTCCAGCTTTGCCACCCAGAGTCCCTGAATTTGCTTTGTGATAGAGACATATGTGGGACGGGGTATGCAGATAAGCCGTCAGCTTACTGCAGCTGAACCTGACTGCAGCTAAAATACGTTGTGTAACGTGAGGCTCGGGTACGAGCCGCCCCGAGAAATTAATCTAACACACCGGTAGACCGGTACCACCATGCTAATTAAACCAAATCAAGACTTGTTCAATTAAATATCATCTCAGACCATGCAGTCTACGGGCTACTTCGGGGTTCAACGGCGTACCCATGCAACTGGCCATCTAGATGTTTTTGACGGCATAGAACAAGACAGGGCAAGAGGCGAACTCAGGTCTTTTCTCTTACGCATACCACGAGAAACCCTCTTGTATTACTACCCCAACTCGGGCCTCATTCAAGCTACGACCACGAACTCACCATTCAGAACCTAAAGGTATACTTTGTCACGTGATTTGAATGGCTGGAGAGCGAGAACGACGATGGTGGACAGACGAAGAAGACGAAGTTCTCCGAGCTCGTGTACAACTTCAAGGTACTTACACCATCCTCTTCAGGTATCGTGCACTGGCACTTCATGTGGCGATTGGTCCGACGAGGGCATGACGCAAGTGGCAAGATTGCTGTCGCCGGACCACCTCGGGAGTTTGGAGTATCCTGGACGCCTCGCCGCTTTGTTGCATTTGAGTGGCCAAGATTGGATGCTAATTCAAGCAGAAGCGAGAAACGGCAAAGCTTTCAACTGGAACGAAGTTGCAGATCTGTTGCCCGGGCGGACTAACAAAGATTGCCGAAAGAGATGGAGTAAGGTACAAGCCGGCATCAACAAAGGGGCCTGGACGCGGGTTGAAGACGAGAGGCTCCAGAAAGCAGTCGAAAAACAAGGCGCAAAGTACGTATGACATAATCTCGCATCCCCAGGTCCTCTAACACTAGACCTGTTTGCAGAAACTTTACTTGAAGGTCACTATGCTGACAATAACTAGATGGGCACTAGTTTCGAAGAGTGTGCGGACGCGCAATGCTGACCGTGAGTGTGCTTATCATGCTAGTTGCGAGGTATACGGACTAATGCACTATTTCAGAGTGTGCCAAGCGGTGGCAGCACGTCCTGGGGCCTGGGTGTAAACACGGCCCTTGGACAATGGAAGAAGATCAAAAACTGTTAGCAGCTATCGAAAAACATGGAAACAATTGGAAACAGATAGGTCTTTCAGAATTACATGGTCGGTCTAGCCACGACATTAGAAATCGGTGAGCTACACCATCATACTCACCCAGATTACTCGCTAAAGGCATGCAGGAGTGTTGCATTGACACGCCGCGGCAAATTTCAAGACCGAGTACAAAGTACTCGTAGCAGCTCAAACGACGCCGAGGAAACCATGCGGCAGGAACGTATGAGCAACATCCAAGACGAGAATGAATTGGGACTTGATGATGAATATGGAGAACACAGCTTTTCTGGCATGAACGTCGATAGTGAAGTCGAAACGCCACATCCCTCTCTTGGAGAACGGGCCGATAGGGAACTTTCATTTGGGTCGAACACTAGAGAGGACCCCCACGCTATCAACATCGTCGAAACCGGCGAACTTTCGACTATGAATCCTATGTGGAGATGGCCGGATTTCACAACTGGTCCTCTGGTCTTTGATGAGCACCAACTATCCACGACACCAGACACCGGCCACTCTTCCAACTACAACTCGATTTCCGACGCATCCATATCAACACCGTCATACCTTCATTCTGCTTTCACGAATTCGGCTGTTCTGTCCTTGCACGAGATTAGTCCCAGCACTACAAACAACCGCACGACACATACAGCGCAGGCTTTTCGGAATCATCATGGAACATTCAACGACATTGGAGACCCTCTATCGTTGGCGCTGGACTCGTCACAACATGCGTTGTCTCCGACTACCACGCCGGAAAAGAAGGGCCATGTCACTATCAGTCTCAAGCAAGTGGATGCAGGGGTTGCACAAGACATAACATCCAGTATTTTGAAGTACAACGACAGTCTGGTAATTAGACTATATGTAGAGTAGATAGAGCTCACTTCGCATCCTTACGCTCTTAGCGCTGTGAATAACGGCCAGCGAAATATCTCGGTGTAGAAAACGGTGCTCCACATGACCATCACAAGTATGAAGCAGCATCATAGCAATATCATAGACAATCGTACCCCGTGTGGAAAGATCGATCTCATTGCTGGTACCGATAGTCGCCAAGTTGGAGACAAAAAGCTCGTGAAAGAATTGTCGCAATGCCCTGTAGCTGGACAATGCCGATCGTCTTCTCTGGATGAAAACTGGGTTCACCCCATTTGGAGAATGATATAATCACCTGAATAAGCAATATGCATATAGGACTGTTTAACAAAGGATTGCTGTGGGCTGCACAGTAAGCAAAGACCTGAGTTCGCTTAATGAAAAGACTTAGCGCTGATGATAACGGTTCTTCTACGTATCTTGAGCATGTTGTCTAGATCCTATCACATCTAGAGTAGAGAGCTGCATCTCGATTCACATTACCGAGGTTGATTACATGCGTTTATCGATACTGCGCAATATGGAAGTACCGTTGTCGTGCAATGCTCGACAGCATCTCTAGCGGTCCCGCTCTTAGTATCCGTCTTACTCCACAAGATTACACTAGACGATGATGTCTCGGCGTGGGGAGAATCTGGAGAAGTAAGCCAACGGGTATCCGGGCTCTGCAGTTTAGCAATAATACACCTCTGGGGCACCTAGGCATGCAAGACATTCTAGACGATCTAAGCCGGGCAGCACATGGACCTCTCGAAGAAGAGACAACCTCGCTGGAACCAGAAAAGGACGTGAAACAGTCGTTGGTAGCTGGCATGTTCTTCTTTCTGTGCGTCAGAACAAGCGGTGGCGGGCGATCCCCCCGGGTTACACGCGCCGGGAAGAGAGCACGCTCTACTGCCTCGGATGACTGCAGCGGCTCCAGCCGCCCCACAGCGTAGCTCTCAGCTCACCGCCCGACGCAATTTTGGACCCGAGTTATGTCGATCCAGCTGATGTAACTCGAAGGAAGTAAATATACGCAATTATAGCGCAATGAACCAGGAGGAACTTCCAGCCGACTAGTGTGTTCAAAAGAAGTAACCGTGTCTCTAGGTAGCGCTAACTCGAAGTGATAAGAGACTGATCAATCATCTTCATAACAATTGTCTGGTTCTGTTGTATCTCCGTCGTTCTCTGTATCGTCAGCTCAACGCTTTCAACCTGACTGTTCAACACAAGATTCCAGATAACATGTCACCGAACGCAGACCTCGATGGCATTGCCATCGTCGGGATGGGATGCAGGTTCCCAGGTGCTGATTCCATCGAAGAGTACTGGGACCTCTTGCACGCAGGAAGGTCAATGGTCACGGAGCCACCCAAAGGACGCTTTCCCTCCCATGAACATGGGAGAAGTACGGATAAGTCTGTCTTCTTCGGCAATTACATAAACGACATTGAAAGTTTCGACAACCGCTTTTTCAAGAAATCAGGCCGCGAGGCCGCTTCTATGGACCCGCAACAAAGACTCCTGCTCGAAGTTGCCTACCAAGCATTGGAATCTGCTGGCTTCTTTGGGCCTAGAGAGCAGGATTTGGATGTGGGTTGTTTCGTGGGGGTGTGCGCATCGGACTACAATGGTAAGTCGCTTCTACGTACCGCGATGATGTTTTCGGGCTAACGCCGGTGCCTACGATCAGACAATGTCGCCAGTCACCCACCCAACGCCTTTTCGACTCTGGGCACATTGCGTGCGTTTCTTACCGGTCGTATCAGTCATTTCTTCGGTTTGAGCGGCCCGTCGATTACGTATGACACCGCGTGCTCGTCGTCCGCAGTTGCCATCGATGCTGCATGCAAGGCCATTGCTCACGGAGACTGCACAAGCGCTCTTGCAGGAGGCGTATCCGTTTTGACTAGCCCAAACTTTTTCCAGAACTTGGCTGCCGCCTCGTTCCTAAGTCCTACTGGTCCTACTGTACGTATAGCCCTAGAGCCAAGATGCACACCTAGACACCTCACATTGAGCTTCACTAACCTATTTGGTACACGTGTAGAAGTCCTTCGATGCGCGTGCCGATGGTTACTGTCGTGGCGAGGGTGTTGGCCTAGTTGTGTTGAAGAAACTGTCGCAAGCCGTTCAAGATGGCGACCATATCTTCGGTACCATCCTTGCCACGTCCGTCAAGCAAAGTAGCAACAAAGTACCGATCACTGTTCCCTACAGCCCATCACATACCGCACTGTACCGACAGGTGCTGAGCATGGCCGGCGTGGCTGCAGAGGACGTCACGTACCTTGAGGCCCATGGAACCGGCACGCCAATCGGCGATGTTATCGAGTTCGACGCTCTCAAGGCAACCTTTGCTAGTAAAAGGCGACAACAGCCTCTGTATGTGGGCTCTGTCAAGAGCAACATCGGTCATACGGAGAGTACGTCCGGTGCTGCTAGTCTTATCAAGACGCTGTTGATGATGCAAAAGCGACAAATCCCCGGGCAGGCAAACTACTCAACGCCGAACACTAAAATCGATCTCTCCGAGGGTCAGTTTGTCATCCCGACACGAACGGAACAGTGGCAAGCGGACACACTCATATCCTGCGTGAACAACTATGGCGCTGCCGGCAGCATTGCGGCCATCGTGCTCAAAGAAGCTCCGTCCTTGACAGCTGGCAAAGTGGAAAGCAGGGCCCTGACGAGTTATCCCATCGTGGTGTCCGGAAACAGTAAGAACAGTCTTGCTGCAAACTGCGAAAAGTTAAGAAAGTTTCTATCGACGTGCGGGCGGGATATCCAGATCGCAGACATTGCTTTCAACTTGGCTGACCGGCAGAACCGCACGTTGCCGCATGTTTTCGCCCGTACCGTCACTAGCTTGTCCGAGCTCGATGGCCACCTCGCAGACGCCGCATCACCCTCTGCAGAACACGAGACCGGAAAGAGACGGCCGGTAGTGTTGGCTTTTGGTGGCCAAACAACGCGATCAATAGGCCTCAAGAAAGAGGTTTACGATTCTTCTGTCTTGTTGCGTAAATACCTGGACGAATGCGACAGCTTACTGAAGACTTTCGGATACGAACGGGGGCTTTATCCCGCTATCTTCGACACCAGCTCTCAGGACGACGTGGTCGGACTCCAGTGTATGCAATTCGCGTTGCATTATGCTTGTGCACAGTCCTGGATCGCTTGTGGCCTTCACATTGATCGCATCATCGGACACTCCTTTGGCCAACTCGTCGCTCTGACTGTAGCGGGCGTTCTATCGCTTACAGATGGCCTCAGATTGGTCTATGGACGTGCTGTCCTGATGAGAGACAGATGGGGCCCAGAACGTGGCTCAATGGTTGCTTTGGAGGCTAGTGTCAGCGAAACGAGGGCACTGATTGCCTCTGTCCAGCGCCACGACCCCAAAGTCCCTGAACTGGAGATAGCATGCTTCAACGGACCAGAAAGCCATGTGCTCGTCGGGTCTGCTGCTGCTGTCGAGACTCTTGTCTCCATCCTTGGACGGAACAGAACCAAACACACTGTGCTCAACGTGTCGCATGGTTTCCACTCCCGCTACTGCGACCCCATTCTCCCTGAGCTGGAAGCACTAGCAAACAGCCTGACTTTTAAGGAGCCAACGATACCCATCGAAACGTGTTCCAGAGGTGGGACGTGGAGCGCAACCACTGCCAGGCTCATCGCTGACCACACCCGCACGCCGGTATATTTCGGAGAAGCCGTCAAGCGCATCGAAGCAGATCTCGGACGCGCTACGTGGATAGAGGCTGGTTCAAACTCATCCATAACGGGCATGGTCCGCCGCGCTGCCTCGCCGACTGTTGACCACCTGTACTGCCCCGTCAACCTTAGCCGAAACGACGCCATGGGACAGATGGCAGACACTTCCGTCAAGCTCTGGAAGAATGGTCATAACGTTCAATTCTGGCCTTTTCATCGTGCTCAGGCGGCGTCATATAGCCGTCTGAGTCTACCTCCATACCAGTTCGAGAGGACGCGCCACTGGCTGGACTTCAACCTTGATGCTATGCGGGAACCCAAAAGCGTCGCACCCACGCCACCTGCAGTGTCACCTCCGGTTCCAGAGCCTGTTGTCGAGCCAGATCCAGTATTCCTTGCCTTTTCCGGTTTCCAAGATGCTGAGCAGAAGGTCGGCGTTTTCACCATTGACCCGCGTGCTCCTGAATGGTCAACGATGCTCGCGGGCCATGCAGTGTTGGCTGAACCTCTCTGTCCCGCCCCTCTGTACATTGAGTTGGCTACCCGTGCGGCAAGAGAGATTGCAAGCCGTCGTGGCTTGCAGGGCGCTCAACAAGTTCGCGTAGACGGCCTGGAAATCACCTCCGCATTGGGCGCGAGTTATGACAAGATGATCAAGCTCACCCTCGATCAAACACATCCAGGAAGCAACGAGTACACCTTCACGTTCCAGGCGCATAGCCGTGGTGTGTCTGGGACAGGAGCAGACCCCATCTCTACGCATGCTATCGGCAAGGTCGACCTTGCCTCGGCCGACGATAAGTCCCACATTGCCGAATTCAACCGCTTGACCAAGCTCCTTAAATATCACGATTTCGATGAGTACGAGGCGTCCCGTAAGGGGGAGGCAGTCCACGGTGGCCTCGTATACAAGATATTCTCTCGTGTCGTCCAGTATCATGACTTCTACAAGGGAGTGCGCAAAGTCACGAGTAATGCAGGTGTCATCTCTGCATATGTCTCTCTGCCAGAAGACCAGCCCGCTGCCTTTGAAGGTCTTGTGACGAACCCAGTGGCTATCGACAACTTCCTGCAGGTGCCCGGTATCTACGCAAATTGCTTGGCGCCGTGTCCGTCGGACGAGGTCTTTGTTTGCACCCACGTGGACCGCGTCCAGCTATCACCGGACTTCGCCCTGAGTGGCAGCAATGGCTGGGACGTGCTTGCGATGTCTACACCATCTGGTGAGAGGGAATGCAGCAACGACATATTTGTCAAGGATCATGTCACGGGACGGCTGGTATTCGTCGTCTTCGGTGCTGCCTTCACGAGGGTCCGCATTTCGTCTCTGTCGAAAGTACTGTTCCGCACAAACGTTCATGACGGTGCGACAGCTGCCGCAGCCACTTCCCGACCCGCACCGGCTGCTATAAAAGCCGCTGTTAAGGTTGAAAGTTCCACAAACGCGCCCGTTGCCACTCATCATCCCCCAGTCGTATCGCCTGCACTGGCGTCCTTCAACGACCCTGCAACTAAGCAAGCTATGCCATATCTCAATGGGGAAACTGTTCAAATAGCACCGAAGCCACCTGCAGCAAGAGGTCACGTCACATCACATCAACAAGGACCTAGTGTTGAAGTGCGACTTCGGGAAATGCTCAGCAAGATCACGGACGTGCCTGCAGACCAATTCCAAGGAGATGTGCAGCTTGAGGACCTAGGTATCGACTCTCTAATGGCAACTGAGATCGTATCCGAAGTATCTGACGTCTTTGGCATTTCAATACCACAGGATCATCTTCAAGATCTTTTGACGTTTGCGTCGCTGCGGGACTATCTCGACAAACGAAATGGGAGCGCCGCGCCTGCAGTCGAACAGCAGCCTGCTCCTGTTGAACCACCAGTGACCAAAGTGACCAACAGCCAAGAATTCGTGGTCACTACCGAGCCAGCGCGCTCGATCCCTGTTAACTCGCACGTAGAGGTTCCCATCAAAAGCGCAGCGGAAAGCACAGGTATGCAGCAGATGATATCGCGTCTGGCACAACTTCTAGGTGAACATCTCGATTGCCCACCGCAAAGCTTCAAGCGCTCTGAGGCTCTCGTCGATTATGGTCTCGACTCTCTGCTGTGCATGGAGCTTATGAGCGACATGCAGCAGATCTTCGATGTTTCCATCGATCTGGCGCAACTCACCACGGAGAGCACTTACGGCGACCTCGTCGACATTTTCGTGCAGGCTGTAGGTGGCACGATCACCGCAGACAGCAGTGCCACCCCTAGCACTTCCTCGCACGTCAGTAGCCCGGAGCGTGCGCGGTCGTCTGGCTTTACAACGCCGGCAATGGACGCATCCACTCATCTCGAGAAGGAGAATGCAGTTGGCTTGAAAGACACGTATAATGACCCTCTGATACGTTCTCAGGATGTTTTCGAACAGATCAAGACCCAATTCGACCACCTCGCGCTGGAATACGGGTTCTCTGGATTTTACGACAAAGTTTATCCTAAGCAATTGCAGCTGGTCGTGGCTTATACTGTCGAAGCCTTTGCTGATCTCGGCATCGACCTGAGGCGGCTGCGTCCTGGTGACGAGATCCCTCCACTCGACGTGCTTCCCAAACATAAGCATCTTGCCGTCGCGCTGAACCACATCCTCCGGGAGGGGAAGCTTGCAGACTACGACGGCATGCGCTACGTCCGCTCAGATGTACCAACCGAGGGTGTGCCTTCCAAGGTTCTCTTCAACGCTATCGTAGAGCAGTTCCCTCAGCATGCGGACGAACACAAACTCCTTCACATCTGTGGCGCAGAGCTTGGCGCGCTTTTGCGAGGGCAGAAAGATCCATTGGCTCTGCTCTATGGCAACAAAGCGAATCGGACTATCTTGGAGAACGTGTACAGCACAAGTCCCATGTACATCATCATGTCACGTCTCCTCACCATGTTCCTGGAGCAGAGCCTGAGCTCATGTTCGCCAGGACCGGATGGCAAGTTCCAAATTCTGGAGCTCGGCGCAGGCACGGGGTCGACGACAAAGTGGGTGGTGGAAGCTCTCGTGCAGCGCGGCATACCTTTCGAATACACATTCACGGACATCTCTTCGTCGCTCGTCTCTGCCGCGAAGCGAAAGTTCGCAAAGTACGGGACCACGATGAAGTACGCCACTCTGGACATTGAGAAGGAGCCGCCGATCAATCTGCAGGGCCAGTTTGACATCGTGCTGTCGACAAATTGCATTCACGCAACCAAGAATCTATCCACCTCGCTTTCCCACATCAACAAGCTCCTGAGTCCACATGGGTTTGTCTCGCTGGTAGAATTCACCACCCGCCTTTTCTGGTTTGACCTCGTCTTCGGCCTGCTCGATGGGTGGTGGGCGTTCGAGGATGGCCGTCGCTACGTGCTGGCTAGACCAGAGTTGTGGGCAGAGAACATGCGCTCCAGCGGCTTCGCCCACGCCTCGTGGACAGGCGGCTCGACGCGTGAGTCCGAGACTGTCAGGATCATCACCGGCTTCAAACGTCCTGTTGCCGATCCCAGTCTCCCCCAAAGCATTCCTCAAGACCGGAGAGGCGGCATCGAGACCGTTGTCTTTGGCCACGCCGACAACGGACTGCCTTTGCGAGCCGATATACACTATCCTTCGCCTGCACAGGCGTCCGCATACGAGACATGGCCAATCGGTACGCAATAATGTGTCTTCCTTCACTCTATACCCTGCCACTGGTGGTTCCGCCGCTGACGCCGTGGACTCAGGGCTGATGATACACGGTGGTGGACACGTGATGCTCTCGCGAAAGGATGTGCGCCCGCGCCAAACACAGCTTCTCCTCAACAACGGCGTGCTCCCTGTGGCCATTGACTATCGGCTTTGCCCCGAGACTACGCTCCTCGAAGGCCCGCTCGTCGACGCGCACCGCGCCTACGCCTGGGCCCGACGTGTGCTCCCAACCCTGAAGCTCACCAGCACATCGGTCCGACTCGATGCGTCTCGAGTGGTGGTTATCGGTTGGTCCACCGGAGGCACAGTCGCCATGTCGCTGGCCTGGACGTCCGTACCGCGAGGTCTGCCAGCGCCCGATGCGATCCTCGTCTTCTACTGCCCAACCGACTACGAAGACGAGTTCTGGACCCGGCCTAATGTCCCAGACCATACGGACACCTACGTCGACGAAACGTTTGACCTCCTCGAAGGTGTGTATCCCGAGCCCATCACGGCGTACAACGTCCCGTCCAAGATGGTAGCCATGGCTGGCTGGATAGCCCCGAAAGACGCGCGGAGCCGTATTGTCCTGCACATGAACTGGCATGGCCAGACGCTTCCTGTGCTGTTCCGCGGCCTCCCGAGCGCAAAGCAGGCTGGACGAACCGAGCACACAACGTGGCATAATATGGCGCAGCCGTCAAGTGGCGAGGTCGTCCAGGGGAGTCCGTACGCTCAGATCGTCAGAGGCAACTACAAGTCGCCGACGCACGTCGTCTTCGGCACAAAGGACGACCTCATCCCGTGGCAGCAGGCCAAGCGGACGGTGGATGCGCTACGCGCAGCGGGAATCGAGTCTGGGCTGACTTTAGTGAAAGACCAGCCGCACCTGTTCGACTTGTACGGAGATCCGACAGGCAAAAAGTGGGAGGCGGTGCTCGAGGGGTATGCTTTCCTCTTCAAGAGGATCGGAAGGGGGAGCGTATAGTCGCTGCTCAACGCTGCGAAAGTTGTGCAGACATAGCCGACTGGTGCGGAGTCGCCATATTGTGGAATCGCGGTCGCGATCGTGGCCGAGAGGATGCCGTAAAACGCGTATGCATAGTGTAGATAGAAGGGGACATGTTAATTCATAGTTACAAGTGTGATTATGATGTCACGATAATGACAGCGTTGAATGCGAAGCAATTCTGGATAGAATCAAGAAGCCATGCTTCGTCGCCGGTGCGTTAGTGACCCGTGCGCCGAAAGGAGCTAGCCTCAATAGGCGATTACCTCATCACTCGGCTGACAGCATCGCAGTCTCAGTCCGCGGTTGTGGCGGGTGACAACCGCTCGTCACGCTCAGCCACGCCCAAGGCAACCACGCCCCGAGTTTCAGCATCCTCGTCTTGATTCACTCAGCTTCAAACACCCTAACTACCTCTCAAGTGTCTAATGCTACTCAGAGCGCGCAGCCATGAGCGTTTCTTATCTTTGGTGTCACGTTCATCAAGCAGCACACATTTACGTTTAGCCTTGCCCACATCTTTACCGTACCCTTCGTGCGCATCTTTGGCGCATCTTCGCCAGATCACATGTTCATCCAGTGCTTGAGACTGGAACCACCGGCTTTCGGCAGTGCGCGGTACTCTACTGCACGTTGAGTCAAATGCTGGTGACATAATGACGACTCCACTACCATCAAACAATCACGGTCCTTTCCAGCATAAGCCGCTAGATCATACGCAGCCTTCCATCAGACTCGTAGAGATCAGGCCTGGGTTTTCCGCAATTGGTCTTATCCAATGCCAGATATCACATACGACCATTGAGGCAACGTATACATGTTTATCCTATCGATGGGGGCCAAACAACGTATCTACTTCGAAAATGATCCTCATGAACGGGAAGCCTTTCTTCGTTCGTCAGAACTTGTATGACTTCCTGCACTTGATTTGCAGCGAGCGTCAGGTGCCAACAACCACGCAACGAAGATACTGGATCGACGCGCTATGCATCGACCAATCCAATACGTCTGAGCGCAACCACCAGGTTGCCCAAATGGGACGCATCTTCAGCAGTGCTTGGCGCGTCCATGTTTGGCTCGGGAAAACCTCAAACGCACAGCGTATGCTAGAGCTGCTTCAAAGCCGTCGTCGTCCCGATTATGCACAGCACGACCCTATAAAGAGACGTACACGTGTTTTGATCATTGACAGCCGTCTGATCATGAGATATATACTTTACAACAAATACTGGGATCGAGCGTGGATCGTACAGGAAATCACTTTGGCGAAAGAAGTCGTCGTAACATTGGACTCGACAACACTGTCTCTCTTCGACTTCATAGAGCAGGTGCACAGACTCTCGATCGACGTTACACAATCACCTTTTGATCAATTCGACGTTGTCAACCATCGCAACCGACTGGAGTCACTTCGCGGTCAAAGCCTATTGACATTGCTTGCCTGGTTTCGTAAGAAGGATTGTGTCATACCACAAGATCGTATATTCTCCTTGCTGGCATTGTGCCACCCGAAAGAGAGACTTGACGTCGACTACGAAAGGCCTTGGACAGATGTGGTGATTCAAGTACTCAAAAGAGCCACACATGAGCCTTGCATTTGCTCCGCTGCACTACTCGCAAAGAGTCTCACGCCTTCTCCTAGCTCGGAGTTGACAGGATTTGCCTCTGCAGAACCAATGCTGGCTTTCGACATCACGGATGTGTATGTGGCTGGTGAAAATACTGTGAACATGTTGTTGAGGAGAGGACGGAATACCAAGAAGCACCTCCGAAGCCATAGGCTAGGCCACAGAGCCTGCTTATGGGGTCTTTTAGAAACACTACGCACGAAGATACGTCTTGATGCGAACCGCATGTTCTACTCCGGGTCTGTCACCTCGAAGGATACACGGGTCAGTGTCTCTCGGTCGTTTCGTGGATCCCTGAGGACTAATAGAAGCTTGAGCGGCGATACGTGGGTTGAGTTTGAACGAGTGAGTAAGACATTGCTATGGTATAAGCTCGTGCCTGGATGGTATCTCAGCGCACGAGACGAAGAGCCTAAAAATGTCACCGTACATGTGTCTTTGCGGGCACTAGGTGAGGTGTCTGATAATATGGATCTCTGTGGTTGGCAAGGTGAGAAGGGCAATGTGACAGGCGATGATCTGTTGTTTAGGCATTTCAAGATATACCATCCGCCAAGAGACCAAGAAGTGGAGCTGGTGTAACACAGTATCATGGTATGAACATTTGATATGGGAATTGCACAACATCTTCTCAAAGCCTCGCCTTCTCCATCCTTGAAGCCGGATGTCTCTCATCAATCCTTGGTAACTTATCACTCCAAGTCCTCCCGTTCCGCATAAACACTCTCCTCCAGTCCGTCGGGTTGAGCGGCGCCTGATCCCACCTCCTCCCCCTCTCCCTCTTCGCGTTGACCTTCGCCCTCTTCCCTTCCGCAATCCCACTCGCAGCCGCAACCTTCCTTCCCCTCTCCGCGCCAAAGTTACTAGGAATCGCTTGACTAAACTCCTTCGCACTGACCTCTAACAGCGCTTCCGTATCGGCTTTGATACGGTCTGCAAGCAGGCGGAGAGATGATCCGGCGCAATGCGAAGCAGCGCGGCGTTGCCAATACTCTAGGAATCGGTAGCCGTGGCCGAGCATGCCGCACATGGCGCCTGCTGAATGGAGGAAATGGCCGTTGCCGAAAGAGTCGCCTGCTACGACACCGTTTGTGGCGATGCGTGCGTCGGTGCCGATTCGCTCGACAAGACTGAAGGGCTTGGGGCCATATACCATGGCTACACGGCGGAGCTCGTCGGGTGGGATTTCGAGGACGAGAGAAGCTTGCGAGATGTAGTAGTCGTACAGCAAGAACTGATATGCTGCGAAGTATTCTGCGGAGTCTTTACTGGTACTGGCGCTGACGAGGCCGCGTTCGACTGGACACAAGGATACGTGTTCAGGAACCTCGACGATGGTCCAAGCTACTCGCGGGTCGCCTTCGTGGCCAACTGTAATCTGTCTTACCCAAGACTCGTGACCGTCTTGGTCAAACTCAGAAGCAATGCGGCGGCGTAAACGTCCATCCACAAGAATGTTGAACTGTCCGGCAACGAAATCTGCCTGGGCTACTTTGGCGCCTTGTCCATCGCCGTGGTCGACGTGAACGTCGTGTTGTTGGAAGCCCAGTTGCTCTGCTTCACGGCAGTTAATACCTGTTGCAATGCTGAAGAGCTCCGGTACACCAAGGTCGATGAAGTTGCTCCCTGGTGTGCGGATTCGCTGAAGGTCGTTGTGATACTGGACTTCAGTGACCTCTTCAATTCGGATCTGGACTCTACCGCAGGGCAGATGAGCCAGACCGCTTCCATCCTGTACCACACGATGTTTTGTAAACAGACGACATCTGGGCGTCTTGCCGGCGTTAAGATCGATCCTTTCGAGTGCCTCTAGGTAGCGACGAAGAAGAAGTTGGATGGAGAACGCTGCAGCCTGAAAGGTCGAAGGACCATCGAGAACCTCTCGCATATCTGTTCGGATCTTGGTCGGACACGGATGTTCCGGAATACTTGGCGGAGGCACCGTGGTAACTGTGCGATGTGGTTTGCCATCTTTCCAGCGGTCGTCGATGTATTCGATGTTGTGGATTTCACCAACCATGTGTAACTCCTTCTCGTATCCCTCGATAATGGCTCCTGGTATGATATCCCGAGACTTGGTCATCGGGTGGTAGAAGAGATCGGCCAGGCTTAGTAGCGATCCATCTAGTCTTTTCGGTAGGTTGTCTAGTCCGTATCGATCCAGCATCATCTTGTCGATAAGCCCCAGTTGATGATACATGTCTTGACGAATGTTCCAGTGCACTCCCAGGAATGGATCGCCGCGGAGATCAACACCAACGGTACGGCGGCCCATGGCTATGGTCCAGAGCATTGCCAGCATGTTTGTGCCTCCAAGGCCGATTGCGACGAAATCAGCATCTTTGACTCCCGAGAGTGTAGTGGAGCGACTGCCACCTGGGATCTTAGTGTTCTGGGTCCGCTCTTGGGCCAGATACTTGGTTGTTAAGTAGATATTACTGTTGCTGGAAGCCATGAGGGCTAGTGTGTAACTTCGAATGGAGTCGAAGAACGGACTCAGGTTGGGCACGGCGCTTCTTCAAAGAATGCGAAAAGTCACGTTCCCGACCGCCTGTGGTTCGCGGAATGCGGCGTATGGAATGCAGAGCTGACTTACCGTTATCGTACGTCTACCCCGTCAGGACCCTGGAAGTCTGCCATGCTGGGTCTAGGTTCCCCACAGTCGCTAGCTCAAGACGAACTACTCTCAGTCGCGTTTATCCATCGACTTGGCCGCGTGGGGCGAGAGGTTGCAACGCAACGATTATTGGCGCAACGATCTTTTACCCCGACAAGCGTAAATCCTTCCATGCGTGATGCTGCAAAGATATGTGGCTGCTTTGGTGCAATGGACCTTACATGGTGCTGCAGAACAAATGAAAATACCGTTCCCTTTCCAGTCTGTGTGGGCGTAATTATTGTGATGCGTTATCGATAATTTGGTGCCTGCCGTCATGAGCTAAGGACGGGCGTCCCACTCAGAAACGGTAACTAAATTGCGGTACCGCTTCGAGTGTACTTCTTTAGTACCTTCAATCGGTCGAACTGGTAGACGGTCGCGAAGAGTAAGCGGGGTACCGTGAGCTCTGTGCCAGCATCCGATAGAGCATATCCGAGGCGGTCTTATTTCTTTCCTTGGTCGCCAGTCGTGTAGCGTAACGTGTTCACAACCAACCCTCTCAAGATAGGCTCGGGACAAGTGGACACTCTGCTCAGGACCTGCATGGTCATCCAGTGCGGAGCCTGAACACGACTGTACATGCGCATTAAGCGGCATGCGCGGCAATCAGTGCATCGTGAATATGGCAAGCTTAGCGAGACCTAAGCCAACTGGCACCATCGCGAGTGGTAAATATGAGCAGATTTTAGTAAATGCGCTGTGACGGAGTGGATACAAGACCGGATGCGTTGTGTGGCTGCAGCAAGGCGTGAGTGGACGAAGGAATGAGGCTCGTCAGAGACAGCGAATGGTGGAAGATGTAAATGGCTTGGCAATACAGGCACGGAACGCGCCATTAGCCGGCGCTAAATGTCCGACGCCAGCCGCGACTCCAGACTGATGTCCAACCCCTCTCAACCAAATATCCTCCATCACAATTCATCGTAGATGCGTTTTTTAACGCGCGACCATGTACTCAAAACATACTTCCGAATATTATGAGCAATCGTAATTGCCACGTTCCTAGCCAAGCGCGTGGCGCGAATCCATCAGAATTACACATACCTGTCGCCCGACGCGCTTGTCTGTCATCGTGTGAAGCGCCTAGGATACCTCAATCATACACACTAGCTACCATATCAGCTTCCAAAATCGTGAATGGCTGTGATCACCGTCGCCACGAACACCATCGTACTCCCGCATCTGTCTTCGAATGATCATGATCCGTAGCTCGCGAGCCGCTCTCGAGTTGCCCAACGATAGGGGAGGTTGGCATTCTAAAGGGAACTCGGGCAATGCACAGCAGGCGAGGTAACCAGGAATCAGACCTGAATCCGTGAACTGTCACGGTCGACCTTAGTCTCCCGCACACACCCTTGGTGACATTCAGAAGGGATTATGGCCAGAGTCAAGCTCACTTACCACTCAGTGTTATAGCTTCCTAACACGTTTGGAAATCGAGAAATCGTGATGGTATTTTCACATCTTTGCAGCAGCACCGCGTTCGCCGACCGACCCAACGACCACCTCTCCTTCGAAGACATACGAGTACATCGCCGCTATTTCGACCTCTCCACAAGCCCGCCGTTATTACATCCACATTGCGAGTAAACAGGATCTAGTCGAACACGGCTTTTCTGTCGGGGATACGCGCAGGATCGGACATAAGAGCTAGAGATGTAACGATCGACGAGATAGAACTCATGGTTACAGCTTGGGATTTTCATAAATGCTACATTGGCCACAACGTCTGGACAATGGATGCAGGCGCCTATCACCTATACCGCACAGAGATACTATATACCGATATGGAGCATTGAGCACGACAATTCCATGTGCTGATGTAGTTGGGATTGCAACAGTACCTTCTACTTCTCGGGCCATGATTCACGAGTCATCGCCCGCCTTGTAAGACATGGCTTTATCTTCATCTACGAGCGCATGTGTACACGGCATCCGTCTCCCGAAGCAACCACCAGTGTCAGGATCTGCTTTTCCTTTCCGGTCGCGACAACAGGATCATCTTGCGGCACAGTCAAGAACGGAAATCTTTGCACCAATCTCGCCACAGTGTATCCTGCTTCCAGCAGAGCGAACTCTTGGCCTAGGCATACTCGAGGCCCACCATTGAAGGGTAGATACCCGTAGCCCACATCGCGCAACAACGTTCCATCTTCCCACCTCTCAGGCCGGAATTCGAGTGCATCTTCTCCGTAGATATCTGTGCGGCGATGCATGGCATATACGCAATAGCCCACGGCTTCGCCTTTTCTCACCAATATTGGAGACTGCCCATCCGGGCCTCCTCCAACAGGTAGCGTTGTCGTCTTGAGTGCTGCGCGGGAATTGACTGGTACCGATGGATAAAGACGAAGGACTTCTTTCAGTACCAGATCGAGGTATCTCATCTTCTTCAGATCCACTCGAGTTGGCTGAGGCGCATGTTCTCCAAGGCCTACTACCTCATCGATCTCTGTACGTAGTTTCTCCAGAACCTGAGGATGTCGAGCCAGCAAGCGCAAAGTCCAGCTGAGGCAGCATGCGGTCGTATCTCTGCCTGCTAGGAGAACGTTCAAGCACTGATCGCGGAGTTCTTTCTTGTTCCGCGTTTCCTGGATGAGCGCATCAATGAACACGTAATGTTTCTTGTCCTCGTCTTCCGCCTTCTCAAGCTTTGGCTTGTCCGCATTATCCAGTGCGTCCTGAATTGCGTCGTCGACGAAGCGATGCGAAGTCTTGCAAGCCCGCCAGAACTCAGGAGTATTTGCAAGCCAGTATAGGTCTCCCAAACGGCCACGATGTGATAAGTAGTCCTGGCCCAAGTTGAAAGCCGCTGCAAACTCCGACTCTTTACCTGCGATGTCGCTGCTCTGCAAAGAGCTCAGTGTCTTTCCAAAGAGAAGGAAGGTCGTCGTATCGAAAGTCAAACGGAAGAACAGCGGTTGCAGATCAACGATGCTATTGGGAGGAATTTGATCGACGAGGCTCTCGACCGACTTCTTCATCTCCTCGAAATTCTGATAGCGGTTGGAACTGAATTGAGGCCGTAGAAGTGCCCGCGAGTGCCTCCACGCTGCACCATCTTGGGTAAAGATGCCACTTCCCATCAATGGGGCAAAATGCTTAGGTCGGAGTCCAAGACTGAAGTCTGCGTGAGTGTCAGTGCAGGTCGACATCTAAGGGGAAAAGGCCTACAAACCTTCAAACTGTGTAGAAAGAATTTCTTCGATATTGCGCGGTTCCACCGTGTTAATTCCGCGAGCTCCGACTGCGAATGGTCAGTGCCAAAGGCTCCATCCTACATCTGGACACCTACGCAGTTGTTGCTCATGGGTAGGACCGCTGGATTCGACTACGTCCAAGAAGAACTGAAGGATAGTCTGCGCTCTTGCATGTTGTCCAACCTTGAAAAGCAGATCCAACCCTTCCGGCCACTTTGCCGCCCATCTCCGAGGTGCTTTGCATCCCATTTGCGCTGCATATTGGTCCTCTTGCTATCATGTGTCAGCAACAGGATGACAAAATGGCTCGGACGCGCGTACTCTACGCCTAACCTGGCGTTTCCAGATCTTGTAGCCTGCAAGGCTAAGAACGACCAGAAGTAGGGCTATACTTTTGGACGTCGTCTTGCCTCCAACATCGGCGTACGAGGTCTCCATTGCTGCAAATTTGTCGCCAGCTTAATGATAGCTTTGTGTACAGTCGGTTTGCGACAGCGCGCAGTTGGTGTGAGAATGTTGACACGAGGCCCCTACTGCCGTGACCCCGTTCTCAGATTAAAGGAAATAACAGACTCCGCCTCGTTGTTCCGCAGTAATTCCCATTTCATGTCCGCGCACGGGACTGACCACATGTGGCAGGTTGGGGGCCGTCGCCTATGAGGTGAGCGCTAAGCCTCGTGGCGCACCAATAACACGACGTTAGGCAAGCCATCGTCAGCTTAGCGCCTTTAGATGCGATTGGCTCACACCGTGTGTTATGTCCACTCTGCCTCATGTGGTGTCACATCCGCGCCCTCTTCTCTATCTGGTGCCTTTTTCGACAGCTACTGGCTAAGCATTTCGTCATTCAGAAACATGGAGGCGTTCGGATCCATGGCTGCGATTTCAGCCGCATTTTTGCTCTTATTTGTCAGCTCGAGACAAACGGTGCTGCAGCCGACCGAGCACACCGCGGAAGGTAACTGCTTCTTTGTCTTGGAGTAGCTTGTCTGCCTAGTGCAAAATCTTGAATCTGCTTTCAAACGATATTGCGCTTTGTCGCGTGTCTAAACCATCTCCACGGCCTTCGAACGAGGAATCCCGCAAGCCTTTGTCGGACGGCGACTGACTCGGACATAACTTTCGACAATGGCTGATCCTGTTTCGCTGGTCGCTGCCGGTGTGGGTATTGCCGACGTTGCATTTCGACTCGTCAAGTATCTCAAAGATGTCAAAGCAGCGGCAAAGACTATCGACGAAGACATCGAAGGCTTGATCAATGAGGTTGAAGGTCTACAAAAGGTGCATGGTCATCTCGAGAAGGAGTACCTCAAGAGTGTTACCAATGCTGAGACGGGAGACGATGAAAGAAGCCTTTGGACAAGCGTGGGACAAACTCTAAAGAACGGACAGAAGCTCACGGAAAAGCTTGAGGCTTCAGTCAAGTCTATATACGGCGATCACAGGCTGATGACTGGCAGGTTGGATAGCTGGGATAAGTCGCGCAGGAAGAAAAGCAAAGACGGCATGATCTCTGGACTCAGAGACCAGATCAACACATACCAGGGAGCCTTGCAGATGCTGATCGGCTTTATTTCCATGTAAGTTGATCGACCATTCGAAGCGCTACCACTAACGCATATGCAGGCAGTCAGTTCGTCAAAACCATGAGGATCAGACCACTCAGCTAGAGCAGTTGGTTGCCGGTCTCCAAGATCTGAAGAGTCGAATGGAACAAGCGCAGCACACATCGTTACCCCCGTACGAAACTGTAGCCCACACCGCAGCGTATCGCGAATTCAACATAGAGTCCGTCTCAGTTGTGAATCAGCTCGGTATTGCAATCAACAACATTGCGCACAACCCACCGTCCGATGTCCCGATTGCAAATGAACATTTCGATATTCCCAAGCCTGTCGATCCATTCTATACTGGTCGCGAAGACTATGCAGAACGCTTACGCAGTTGGTTCTTACCGAGTTCCTGTCAGAAGCAACGGGTGGCAACGACCGCAAAGGCAGAGCAAAAACGCTTCGTTGTATATGGCCTTGGAGGCGCAGGAAAGACGCAGTTCTGCTCCAAGTTTGCTCAAGACAATCGACAGTAGTAAGTTTCCCGTAGCGCCTAGTCTATGTAACACTGCTAACAGTGTACCTTTAGCTTCTGGGGTGTCTTTTGGGTAGACGGCAGTAGCGCGTCCCGGTTGAAACAGACTTTCTCCCAGAATGTGTCAAAGATTGGGAAAGTGGATCTCAACGAGAACGCCGCGCTTCATTGGTTATCAAACCTCAGTCTTCCTTGGCTTCTCATTATTGACAACGCTGACGACCCTGACCTTAAGCTTGCCAACTACTTTCCACGAGGGAATCGAGGTCACGTTCTCGTCACAACCCGTGATCCCGGCAAGAAGGCATACGGTACTGCTGGTGATAAATATTTCGAATTTCAGGGACTGAGTACGAGCGACGCAAGCAGCCTACTCCTGAAAGCAGCCGGTCAGTCGGAACCATGGGACACGGGCGTATCCAGCATTGCCTTATCCATTGCGAAAGCCCTTGGGTATCTTGCGCTGGCAATCACGCATGCAGGTAGGGCTATCCGCGAAGAGTATTGTAGGCTGAGCGAATACCTACACTACTACGAACGCCAATGGGAACGAACGAGGCAAAACAGACTTCCAGTGAAAGACAAAGATGCTGCCGATGAGCTGAGCGTCTTCTCAACATTCGAACTGAATCGAGAAGCTATCGAAAAGCGAGGAACTCAAGCATCTCGGGACGCCCTCCAACTGCTTGACACATTCGCGTTTCTCCACAACCAAGACATTCGATATGACTTACTGAAGCGATCTGTTGAGAACGCACAGGTCGAATACCTGAAGGAAATGCAAGACAAGGCCAATGAACGCCGGTCTAGAGATGCCAATCCCGCACGTGACTGGTCAACGTGGTGCAAAGACACTGTTTTCATAATTCTTGCCTATCTCTACCAGAACCGTAGTCCACCTGTCCTTCCAGGTGTAAGTCATCCCGGCATTTGCTCCTCTAAGACCATCGCTAATTCACCACAGATCATCCGAGATGGGCGACACACGAAGAATTTCGATGAAGATCGGCTGCGTCGAGCATTGAGGCATCTGATTCAATTCTCACTCATTATCAAAAGCCAAAACTCAGACAGCTATTCCATGCACCCTCTTGTACACAAATGGGCCCGCGAACGACCTGGTATGAGTGTTGCAGCGCAGGCAGCTTGGTCTGAAGCCGCCGCAACGTTACTGTCACATTGTGTTCTGATTCCACCGCTTGGTAATACAGAGGAAGAAGAAGACGTTCGAAAATATATCTTGCCTCATGTCGATCATGTACGCCAATGTCAGCAATCTATAGAGCAACGCATGAGAGACAAGCGCATGGCAAGGATGAAACCATTTCCAGTGTTTGATGGTGGCTTTGATAGAGACAAGGCTATCACATACGCCAAGTTCAGCCTGGTGTACATGCAAAATGGACGGTGGGAGGAGGCCAAGCGACTGCAAACTGCAGTCCGAGATTTCACGACCCAGATTCTGGGCCTGAAGCATCCTATTACTCGTCGCGTCACCCATCTCCTGGCCACAACCCTATTCAGCCTCGGGCAAAGTGAAGACTCAGCTAAACTTGAGAAAGAAGTATTGGACGCATGTGTACATTTCTTGGGTGCCAACCACCGGGAAACACTGGTGGCTAAGTTCACACTTGGAAAGTCGGTTTTCTTACAAGGCAAATTTAGCCAGGCCAAGCTTCTCCAAGAAGAGGCGGTTGAGGGCTTGACAAGGCTGATCGGTCTTGACAACGAAGACACCCTCGATGCGATTGACTGGCTTGGCCAGACTTTGCTCATGTTCTTTACCGATGAGCTTGTGAATCGGGCCCGCCAACTCTTCATCACAGCATCGGAAGGCATGGAAAGAGTGCATGGAGTTGATCACACACGGACTCTCGAAGCACGTGAGCATCTTTGTACTTCCGCCATCTGGACGGGAAACAAACAGCACTTAGATGAAGCGCATGCCATGATGATCAAGATTTTGGAAACCCGAAAGGAAAAACTCGGCAAGGAGCACGCATACACCTTACTCGCGATGGTGAATCTCGCTCGGGTGAAATGCAAGATGGGCATGATTCATGAGGCTGAAGCACTTATACAGCATGGCCTGCCTATCGCTGCACGTAACCTAGGCGAAGGCCACATAGCTTATCTCTGGGGTCGTTATCATCTTGGCCGGATTTGGGTGCTCCAAGAACGATGGGCCGAGGCCGAGGCATACCTGCTTGATGTCACAGAGCGCCAACGATATACATTGCAAGGAAGAGGCGAGTTTCATCCTGATAGAGTTGGTGGCTTGATAGAGCTAGCTACAGTCTACAACGCGCTTGGGAAGGTTGAAGAGTGCGAGAAGGTGACAGATGAAGCTTTGGTTGCGCTAGCGAAGATATCTACGACTGAACATCCGGAGGCAAAAAGGTTGAAAGAGAACAGAGATATGTGGAGGCAGCGAAGGAGAGAAGGCATGGAGAGTCCACCGCGTATCGAAGAACCATAAGCTATCGTGGTGACTACTCAAATTGGGCACATCTATCGGTCACTGACATTCTAGTCGACGCATGCTAAAACGACTATGCACCGTGACGAGCCATACCGTCTTGGTCCGACGGAATGGAAGAATACGACCAGGAGTTATGATAAGCAGCATTTTCCTTTCAGTAAATCACTGAAAAACTGTTCAGGTTTTTAGTAGACTTGCGATAATGGCTGTCTTGACAATATTGCATGGGGTTGACGGGAATTGCAGGTTGACGTGCTTTTTACGCGCGTGACATCTCACTCCCCTAACGCGACATACTCCTCTATAGCAGCCGCACTTCTCACAATACTACCATAATGACAGCTACACATGAAGTCATGACCCTTATCCCAGACATACACCACGCCCTACTATAAGCAGATGCCCGCTCCGGAATTAGGGCAAAGAAGGATGGGGAAACGCAAGTGACGACGCGTCACTCATTGTACCTGCCAATGCAAGAGATGGCTCATCACATTGTGCGAGCAATATCGTGACCATGTCACTAAATATGGCTGTAAGCTATCTCTGTCTTCTTCTGATGTGTTGTTACTTGCACTAACATTACGCCGTCCGTACTGATCAAGCTTTGTTTACCGTCCGTTGCTTTGTCGTGGTTGTAGCCCTCAGCGTCCGCAGTGCCAGCTCCATGGACCGATATTTTCAAGGCCGACAACCCTAAGGATATTTTCGACTCGCATCGCATATGCTAGCGCGCTTAGTGTGTATACACGTGGAGAGAGACACGGGGTCGATGCTCAGCTGGGAAAGCAAGACATGCTGGCAAGGTCAGCTGCTGGAACCTGATCCTGACTTCCGCTGTCGCACGGAGGTGCAAATCGCGGGTCGGGCCAGCACTACACTACAAATATCTCAAGCTCCTAGTTGTTCATCTAGTCACGTATGGACTTTCGTACCTGAACACATGAGCATCGCTTGAGAAAGGTGTATCAGGGCCGGGTGAGATGACTAGCAACTACAGGAGCAGCCACGCCAGTTTATAATTGTCTGACATCTAGGAAACAAACCACTTACCTCTTGCTCCCTACTTACAGCCAATCATCAACTAACTATCCTCCCCTAACCACGGTTGTTCTTAGCCCCTCAACGGGCCCTTCTTCCACATCTCTCCCATACCACTCAATCCCCCAATATTCTTCAACAGCGTCTCCAAATCCCACGCATCCCTCTCTTCTCCTATACCCAGGAATCCCAGATCGGCCAGCAGCCTATGCGTCTTCTTGCCGTATACCTCAGCCTTCTCCTTATCCCCCTTCTCTAACCACAGCATCGCCAACATGGCGTACTCATCAGTCAACATGGACCAAATCCCCTCTTCCTCGATCATGTCCACAGATTCCTCTGCCAGCGCAATCGCTTCGGCGAGTTTGTACTCCTGCGCTAGTTCCATGATCTTTTCCTCGGCTTGCGCGATCATGGTACGGCGGAGATCGGAGGATTGTCGTTCTTGGGTAGGTAGGCTGCATAGGTCGCATGTGCATTTGAAGCCCCAGCGCTTCAACAAAGATTGGCGTTTAGAAGAGGGGAGACCTAGCAGTAGATCTGCGTTGTGTCAGTATAGCTAGTTGGGAAAAAAGATGGCTATCTCACAGGACACGGTGATTTCCTCGCCAGGTTCGATGTCGTGATAGGCTTTTATGGCCATTGAGACGCCGGCGCGGGAGAAGAGAACAAAGGAATTTGGGTTGCAGGCATGGTTTATGCGCTGGTATGTTCAGTTTCGTAATGCTTTGTATACTTCACGTTATGACTTACTGAAATCAGTGGATACAGGGCCTTTGAGCTGACCTCAGCTACTGTACTTCCAAAAGCGTTCGTCTTCATGATATCCTCCTCCAAACTCCCTTCCGCATTCTCGTCTTCATCATCTCGGTTGGCGCCATCTCCGTCTCCGGCATGCGCGGCACTCATATCTCGAATCATACCTGGCATGAGCAACTGATCCACCGCCCTCTTCAGCAATTTCTTGTTTTCGACATCACTCAGAGCATTCTCTGCTTCCACGTCTACCACAACAGCTGCTTGATCAACCATGAATGTCTCGTACATCTTGATCTTCCGGGTAGCTACTACACCTTTCGCTTTCCCAGGTATGTCAACAATCTTCCATGGCTGGCCGCCGAGGTAGAGACGTTCAGCGTCTTCCTGCGTGAGGAAACTGTCGAGTGGGTTATCGTCGAAGTATCTTGTTGCCAGGTGCGCAGAATCCGGGGAGAAGATGAGGGAAAGGCCATGAGGACCTGTTGTGTTGGATGTAAAGACGCAGTATTTCTGATCTGGGGTGGCAAGATGGGAGCTGGTCATGCAATATGGCTTGTGTGACCAGGGCGTATGTTCTTGCTCTTCGCCCGGAGCGAGGACATGTTGTAGATCTGGTTGCAGGAGGTCGTCAATGTCGAGTACACCTAAAGTCGCATTTACGTTATGAACCGTGGCTAACCCTACGACAGCTGCTAAAAGTAGGGAGCGCATTCTCACTACGTCGAGTCGCCAGCATGAAGATGTCGAATTTTTTCTACTGCACGACTGGCATGCGACAGTATCAATATGAAAGCAATTCGATTTTCCATATGGTTCGCGGCCTTGCAACCCCAGACGCGATAGCATACGTCAGACAACTTTACCCGGAAATTTATCCCAGATGTCCCTTACGATCCCAAGAACTTGGGACTTTGCGCGATACATTACTAAAGTTTATTCGCGAATAGGAAGCAAAGTCGCGTCGACATCCCTAGTAAGGCGCATCTTGGACGCTTGTCGCCCAGGGTATTAGATGTTGTCATTAAAGATCGCCATTTCTCCCGCACACATATCTGTAACCAGGTTAGTGCTTTCCTGCGATTGAAAGTGTATACTGCGTTTTCGACAGAACAGCAAATCACATTCTTTTAGAGATTCTCTACCGACGATCAAGCTCTTCGAAGTCGCACCAGCTCTCCTCCATTTCCGTATGCGTATTCTGATCCTTGTACCCTATTGCTACCTGAAACAACACAAGCATCCATGATGAACCCTGCACCACGGGCGACATCGTTGCTAGAAAGGCCGGACGTTAGCTTGCAGGACTGTTACGGTTTACAACAGGGATGCTTACCAGGAGGAATCTCTGTTCCCGTCGGTTGTCAATGCGGCAGTATTAATCTGGCACTGCAGATAATCGTTGTGGCAGTTGGTTTTGCGGGCGACGGTGTTGATGCATGCAACAGCATCTGTGATCTGTTGCAGAGGGCGATGTTAGAGAAATTACTCGGCCAATATCGTGAGTGGCTGGTTCGTTTTACTCACAAGACAATCCGTGTTTGCCGATTCGTAGCAGGTCGCGCGCTTCTGGTACAAGCTACGGCTGAACTTGGCTAGTTGTATATTAGTACAGATCAGTGCCATGCATGGATCAAAAGGTGGGCGTACCGGATGGGGAAGAGTTAAACTGTCCACTCTTGAAGGCATCAATGACCTCCTCGGGTGTCATGTTATCACCATCGGGATTCTCGAGGATACCATCAACCCACTCGGAAAAGGATGTGACTGCCTTGGCAGCAGCTACAGCCTGGCCAAGGGCTAGGAAAGAGGCGACGTAAGGGAGGATTTGAACCATTGTGCTGATGAGATGCTGGTGATGAAGAAGGTGTAGATCTGTGTGAATATGGGCAGAGATATCGAGATGGCGAGCAACCATGGCTACCTACTTATACTGTTGACCTGATCAGAAGACGGCACGAACAGACGGCACGAACAGACGGACAAGCCTTTGCTTAGTCTGCGCTTTAGGTCGTATGATTCGTGACTTGCATGCGAAGCAATACATTGTGGACTGGTAGTGCAATACTAAGACCTAAAGGTGGTATTGCTTGTCCTTCTTGTATATCCGTTGTGGGTATTGTGGGCGCCTTTGGATGCCTAATGATTTCGAGGAGGCTACCTCGCCGAGGAGTCTGAACGTCGGCCCGAGCCGCAAGGCGTCCTTGGCCTGAGCGTGGCACTAGGAAGGAATTTCAAGGTACGTTCTTTCCAATGTAGTTTGAGCATCCTCTCACGATCTAGTCTCAAGGCATCTGAATACTCCGTGGCGCGTATTCTGCCGTCCCAAGGTGTCGAGATGTCCGACCCTCGTCCAACGTTGGCCGGACACTATCAGCACGCAGGATTATTCCCGCGGCACCGAGTAACCAACAAGGTTAGCCTAATTGACGATAGTTGATTGCAGAATAGGAAAATGCCCATACGCAGTCAATCGACCGTGCTCGCCCGCACATTGAATGGCTCCATTTCCCGGGTAATACCTCTCCCGTTCGCGTGCAGCGTAGGCACCAAGTCTTACCTCAGCGACACGACGTCGATTGCTGACATACATCGGGGTCAATGTATTCTAGTATAATTCTGATAGCCACTGAAAATCTGGGCCCTATTGAATCTAGCTGTAAAGATCATGCTGGTTGCTGACTTGGGTGATGAGGAGTGATATATCGTCCTCGTGCCTAACGCGGTTTGGAAAAGTTAAGTCTCTTACTTTAGCGGAAATAATCTTTACTCTTACGGACGTAGATTCTTTAGCACAAACCCTCCACTAATATGAGAAAGGCTCATGGGTCTGGAGGTTGGTACGCCAGGAGCATCGCACGCCATATAAGACTTGTTTCTGTTTGAGCGTTATGCGAAGAGTCCGAAACCAACGTTTGACGAGCTTTCACAAAGCATGCAAGGACATACCCCTGAAATATTACTTACAGCACGGCGAGAATGAGGTGCCTGTCGATGAAAGCTCCAGGGGTGTAGCAGTAGTGAGCGGCTGTGCCAAAGGCAAGAATACGCAGTTGCTCGAGGAGGCTGAAATCGTTGCTGGTTGTTGTAGCTTGGAGAAAGCGCATGTAAGCGCTCGTGTCGAGAGCTGCAAATAGCTGTGATTTGTATAGTGCGGGAGGTGCAAATGCTGGATCACTATGGAAACGAGTAGCACGACATGAATTAGAGGATGAAATGTGCTAGGAAGTCGTCTCGTATTAACGCTTGCCTCGGTATTTTGTCTTCCTGTCAGCACACGAAACCGCATGTATCAAGTCAAGCATACGAGGACCATAACCATACTTGGGAGATGCCATGTCCATTGAATTGATAGAATCGTGTCATCCCAAGCTAGCTCAACGCCAGCGCCGCCGCCATACAGGCTTATCAATCAACCTATGCACAATCAACACACATCACTTTTCACGCCATCAAAGCTTCGATCGCATACCAGTATACGCAATACACTCAATCTCGACCGGCACCCCCTTGGGCAGCTGCTTGACCGCGACACAGCTGCGCGCCGGCTTGTGCGAAAAGTACTGCTCGTACATGCCATTCATTTCCGCGAAATTCGCCATGTCGTCGAGGAACACGTTGACCTTGACGATGCGGTCCATGGCAACGCCGGCCTCGGTGAGGATGCCTTTGATGTTCTCGCAGCACATCTTGGTCTTGTCGGCGATGCTGCCTTCGATCAGGTTGCCCTGGGTGTCGGCGGGGATTTGGCCCGAGACGAAGACGTTGGGGCCGGCGACGATGGCTTGTGTCTGGGGTGTGCGGTTAGCACTGTGTGGGCTGAGGTGTAGCGTGTTTGTGTAGTTTCATTGGAGCTTCGTGGGGGACGAGGAGAGACGTACGTAGGGTCCGGCAGCTACAGCATCTGTTAGCAGAGCTTCACCATGACTAGATGTTCCAGAAAAAGCTTACGAGGACATGCGTTGGCGGTGTGAATCTTCTTAATGTCCGACATATTTCTGATAGACTCAATCGAGTATACTGGACGTTGTTGCCGTAGTATAGCTGCTGTGGTAGAAGTAACAGTAGGATGAAAAGTTCTCAAAACTCGCAATGCAGCAGTCGGTATCAGCAGCATGGGACCGTTTATCTACGTCAGGTAAACCAAGGCTATCGTCGGCGGAGGCGCAGACAGACGAGCGCGTCCGCCCTATTACAGTGGTACGAGGCGGGACCGGCATCGGAAGCTACCCCACTTTCCCTCTTTGGCGGCTGCTGTGTCAGCACGGTGCAGGGATGTGCTGCGGGATGGAGGGGTAGACTGCGGAAATTATAGGACGTGCGAAGTTTTGCGACGGAGAGCGGTGCGCGTTCTGACGGGCGTGGTTCCGGCGTGATGGGACT
Organism: Alternaria dauci; assembly: GCF_042100115.1. Taxonomy (NCBI): domain Eukaryota; kingdom Fungi; phylum Ascomycota; class Dothideomycetes; order Pleosporales; family Pleosporaceae; genus Alternaria; species Alternaria dauci. Next base: position 581,238 of record NC_091273.1, read on the forward strand.
CGAACAAACAGTTTTTGTGCAGCCATGGTACGCATCATAGAGACAGTGGGAGAAATTTGAACGTATTCATCATAAATCCCCGCAGCGCTATCCCGTCCCAGCGCGCATACATTGTGACTGTACAAACCGCCAACGCCGCCCATATGCAATTCCCCATCTATATTGTGTTTTTTTGTGTACGGCATCGAGTCGAGATTGATCCCAGCATTAGAAAACTACTGCTCCATCTTCTCCTCCTGGCCCGAAAGCAATGTGTGTACAGGCGCATCGAGCTGATCGCGGCCCTTGAGGAAGTCTAATTCGAGAATGAAAAGGTATCCCATGATAGTTCCTCCCAGCTTCTTCACCAGAGAGCCAGCCGCAGCTGCAGAGCCACCTAGAATGCCGTTAGCAACACCATCCTACATCATCCGCGCCAGATAATGCGTTAAGAGGGAAAAAAAAGGGTCCTCACCAGTCGCAATGATATCATCAACAATCAGCACCTTCTGCCCGCTCTTCACAGCACCCTCCTGCATCTGGAAGAAATCGCTGCCATACTCCTTCTTGTACTCGGCCGTCTCACACGGACCAGGCAGCTTGCCCCTCTTCCTGACCGGCACAAAACTCGCACCGAGCCTCAGCGCCAGACTAGGTCCGAACAAGAAGCCGCGCGCATCGAGTCCGACAACGACATCAGGCTTGGCACCTGATGCGCCAAACTGCTGCTCGATCGACAGTTCAAGACCGCGCAGCAAGCCCTCGTGCAACTGCGGGTCGGCAAAGATGGGCAGAATGTCCTCGAACAGGATGCCTGGCTCGGGAAAGTCTTTGAACTGGCGCAGCGAGGCCTTCAGCGTGCTTTTAAGACGGGCGAGTTGGGCGGCGGCGGAGGGATGGGGGGTGGGCTGTCCTCCTTGGGCGGCGCCATGGTGGTCGAGAGTTGGGTCGGGGTTTTGCGGGGGTGGGTGCGCGGCGGTTGCGTCGCCCTTGAGTGGGGGGTCGGCGGGTGTCGTCGTGTTGATGGGGTGCGTGCTGTGGGCGGGCGTGTCGTGGGGAGCGGCGGACATGTTGGAGGGAGGGGGAGGGGGCACGGCGGAGAGATATAAGACGGAGCGGACTGCGCGGTAAGACAATGGGAATGGGTGACGCGATAGATAGGGCTAGGTAGGTTGCCGGGTTGGGCTATGGCTGGCTATGGCTGGCTGCACTGTAATGCTGTCAGATTCGGGAGGGGTGGTCTTTGCTCGCTGCTCGACCTTGCCCGGGGACGCAGGACGACGAAAAAAAAAATCGAGTTAGGCCCGTCTGGAAAACGGTCCGTAGTAGGCGCAAAAACACAGCTCCTCTAGTCCCCACCTCGCCCCAAACTCTGATAGGCGAAAGTACAAAGCGCGGCCAGGGAAATCGTGGCGCCCCGCCCTTGTTCAGCCGCGAGACCAAAGACACGTTCTCGCATGGTTGCCTATACACACCACACTTCTCAATGCGGCAGCTCCGTAACCCGCGACAGCACCACAACCATCCATCCATCCTATCGCACTCGTCGCACGACCCTGTGTCTTGCCTCACATCCCTGACCCACAACTATCCCCGGCGCCAAACGTGTGCTAGAAAGTCCCTTATCGGAACCAAGGCATGCCGAAATCGAAGGTGCATTCTCACATGTCGACGTCACGGAAGGGGAGCAGATTTTGTTGGGAAAGCGCGGTATGACTCTTACCCAGCTTGCTGTCTCGTCACGTTGCGACGCCATGGATCCCATGTGTCTGGTTGTCTATAGTAGTGTTGAATATGGCTTCGTTCCTAGCTTTGGACGGGCGATTCGCGCAATCTATTACACAAACACGACATGTCAACACCGCCATGGCCATGACTTGCTCGCTGCCTCACTTGCAACAAACGCCAGAGCCAGCGCCGTCGGACAGTAGGCGTAGCGCATTACCCCACGGATGTAGCAACCGAAAGGCAACTAAGGCGTTGTTGGCAGCGGTGAGACGTTCTAGAAGGTCGAGCGGGATGCAGGGCTTGTTTGCATCACGCTGGTCGACGACCATACAATCACCATCCCCTACCCTCGCATGATAACAAGACATGTGCGCATCAGGTTCCAGCGTCGCCTGAGCGGTCGTCGATGATGAAACATCTTATAGGGAGGGATAGGTATGCGTGATGCTTCTAGACTTTATCAAACGCCTGAGCAAGTTGGCAAAATATCCCAGGTAAGCACATACTTTACGCGTCCTCGCAGCCAACAAGCCATGCATCCCCACAATAAGCCGCGGCGTGCATGCGTACCAGCTAATAGGGTGTTGCGTAGCGCCTTGTCTTCAGCTGTCATTCCACTAACCCCCGTCGGCCGGATGCATGACGCGATCGTGAGGCTCTCTGGTTGAGAACCACGGCCAATACCAGCGTTTCGTGATGCCAATCCCTTAGTCATAACAGAGGGACATCCGAGGCAGCAGACGCCTGTCTTTCCGATGAAGCATGATACAACAACATCCCAGGTAGATTCCATGTCGCTCTAGGAACTTGAGAAAAGGTGGGTATATATTGTTTGATATGCCGCTGCAACCGCGGAGCCTCCCGGTGACGATCTAGACTAAAATGACCTCCATACATGGCCTGTCCTCTCTCCACTACATGTGTGAGTGAACCAATAAAGCAAGACTTTTGCTCAACCCCAGACATCCATGTTGTTGACAATGCACTCCTCGTCCCCGTCCGTCCTCTTCTTCAGACGGCCCACCACATAGACCTTCTCGCCATACTCCTGTAGTCGGTCCATGGTTGTCCTGACGTTCTCCTGGCTGACAACGAGCACCATACCAAGACCCGTGTTGAAGGTTCTCGCAAGTTCCGTATTCTCCAAGCGTCCCGCGCTCTTGAGCCATTTGAACACGTCCAAAAGCGGCCAGCTCTTTGCGTCGAGCTCGGCAGCCAGTGTCTTGGGCAACATGCGAGGAATGTTCTCCGTCAAGCCGCCACCCGTGATGTGGGCCATACCCTTGATGAGGCCCCGCTTGGTTGCAGCCAGTAGTGGTTTGACGTAGATCTTGGTGGGCGTCAGGAGCGCAGTCCCGAGGTTCTCGCCTGAGCTCCACGGGCATGCGTCCGAGTATGAGATGCCTTGTGTCTCGACGATTCTTCGGACGAGAGAGAAGCCGTTGGAGTGGACTCCACTGGAGGCCATGCCGATGAGCACGTCGCCCTCGGCCATGGATGCTGTGTCTGGGAGGATGGTCGCGCCTTGCTTGATGGCACCGATGGCTGCACCACCAGCGTCGTACTCGCCTGACTGGTAGATACCGGGCATCTCTGCCGTCTCTCCGCCAACAAGCGCACATGCAGATTGCCGGCAGCCGTTCGCGACACCCTCGACGAACTTGGCAGCACCTTCTACATCGAGCTTGCTGCAAGCATAGTAGTCGAGGAACATCAGAGGCTCGGCACCCTGGACGACGAGGTCATTGACGTTCATGGCGACAAGGTCGATACCAACAGTGTCGTGCTTGCCCATCTCAAAAGCAATCTTGACCTTAGTGCCGATACCGTCAATGGCGCCCACGAGTATGGGTGCCTCGGTGTAGCCGGCTGCTTGCAGGTCGAGCAAGCCGCCAAATCCGCCAATCTTGCCATCGGCTCCCGGCCGTTTTGTGCTGGCAGTCAGTGCCTTGATCTGCTTGACGAGCTGGTTGCCCGCGTCGATGCTGACGCCGGACGATGCGTACGTCAGCGCCTCGCCCGCCGGCTGTGTGGTGCTTGAAGGGCGTGTCACGGTGGTGCCTTCCTGGGCCGGCTCAAGGAGCTTCCAGTCACATGTTATGCCCTCCTTCTTGAACTCTTGCAGCAGATGCTCTGCAATCTGATCAAAGTTTTCGGTCGCGAGGGCGAGTATGGTGGGGCCAGCTCCTGAGAGACAGATGCCCAGAAGGCCGGGGTGGGATTGTGGGGTAACGGATTGGAGGATCTCGGTAAGCCCGGGGATGAGGCCGCGACGGTAGGGTTGGTGGAGCTTGTCTTGCATGGCTGTGTAGATCATGTCGGGGTCTGGCGTGGCTTGACCGAGGGCAGTGGTCAAGACAGCCAGGCGCTGCATGTTGAAGATGGCATCTTTGCGCGAGTACGACTCTGGCAACACTGCGCGCGCCTTGGCCGTGGACACTTCGAACTGTGGTATTATGCATATGCACTTGATGGCGGGCGACCAGTCAAACTTGGTGTAGTGTCCAATGTTGAGCGGAGGCTCGGGTGGGCGCAGGCCTGTGTCTACACCACCTGCGGGCTGTGGCAGAACTTCACTGAGGGGAATCTCGAGGCGCTCGGTGTCTTCGGGCGAGAGTTCGTTGAGGTAGGTGCCGACGAATCCTCCGTACAGAGCCGCTGCGACGTTGTCTGGGTGGCGCTCTTCCATCAGGCAGTAGTCGAGCATGCGCGCCCGCGACAGCTGGAGGTTTCCGACCTCGTTCGCCAGGTACACACCTCCTACAATAGCCGCAGCTGAGGAGCCCAGTCCCCGCCCAAGCGGAATCGGGTTCTTGACGTGGACGTGTGTCTCGGACGGGAAGTCGCGAATGCCGTGGCATCGAAGCACGTATACGGCCGTTCGTGTGATGAGGTTGTCCTGCGCAACGAGCGGGACATCTTCTGCGCCTACGCCTTCATATGTTATCTTGCAGTTGAGCGAGTGTTCTGACTTCTCCTTCTTGGTGACGGTGACGTCTAGTTCAAGGTAGAGGTTCAGCGCCAGGCCAATGACGTCGAAGCCGGGGCCAATGTTGGCAGACGAGCAGGGTATCTTGATGTGAGTAGTCATGCTGGGCTATAGAGCGCCTGAGGCTTGACGTGATGCCGTCTTTGTGTCGACGCGCAGAAAAATGCCCAGTCAGCGCATGCCTGACGAAAAAGATAGCGTGGGGCTCAAAGTCCGGCTCCGATCGCGGGGTAGCAGAATGCACCGCCACACCCAGCCATGCCTCACCAGCCTCACCAGTCGGATCCGCCTCGCGACGCGTCCAACAACGCGACGGCTCCATCATCACTACTCCCGTTCCATTCTCGTCCCATCTCAACAATTCACATGGCTCCCCACTCGCACCTCGACCACGCAATAATGTGTTTAGATGACTAAGTCGAGCTTACCTCGACTTCTCTCGGTGTGGAGACTTTCAGCCATCACTACCAAAAGATGAGGCCTGTCCGTTTCTCTTGCCATTGAGTGTGTCGAGGACGAAACGTTGCGAACAGTTCATATACATGGTAAAAATGGTAGATCTTGGTTTTGATGAAATTCGCTTGCGCGCCCTTGTGGCGTCTATGCAATGCAGCGACGCCACTGCTGACGCCTGTGTGACCTGACGACATCGACAACGCACAACGCTCTTCAGTACGCGTATCAAGTGAGAAGACATATCTAGAGGCCGCTCATAGCAGATCAAGTGAGGTTCTCAGCCCTTGACAAAATTACCGCTACCAGATCTGCAGCAGGCAGACATTCAACTATTTCTCCAGGCAACAGGCAAGGCTGACTGGTCTCTTGGCTCGCAACGTATAGCCTTACGAGGTACTTATATCGCTCAAAGCCTCATTTCTCTCACCCCCGTCTTGTACGGACAGCCCTCAGCTGAATAACCGACGTAATTCGGTTTTTCTTCATCATCGTCACCATCATCAAGACTTGGATTGTTCCCACCAATCGCCACACCGAAGCCTCAGCCCGCATACGTAGAGCTCAGCTTCTCTCACTCCACACTCTCACCTGACGGGCTCTCCATCCACTGGCCTCCGTATTCAGCACTTGTACCGACCAAATCGATAGGACGGCACCATATACATCAAAATTATCCGATTGCGCTTGTCAAGAACCGACTTTACGATGTGCGACTCACCCATCGAAGAGGGGGGAAACTCGGTGCATATGGACTACCTGCGCCAGCTCATGGCATTGCAGGCACGCGACAGGCTCAACCACAAGGCTCAGTTGCCACCTGGCTCATCCTCATCAGAAGACGATGAGCCCGCCGCCAAGAGCAAGTCAAAGGCCAAGATGAATGGCGTTAAGCATGTACTTGTCAACGGCAAAAGCCAGAAGCAGACTGCGAATGGTGTTGCCGACGACAAAGATGCTGAAGAGAAGGACGAGGAGCCCTGCAATCCGGGAATGAAGAACGGCCTGAAGCATCTCTACTCTGGCAAGGAAGACAAAAAAGGCCGCTTCCAGTGGCAGGAGGAAATCCCAGAGGATATTGGCGATCCTGTCGAGAACGATGAGACTGCGAAGTGGGCACTGCTTGCGCGAAATGTCAAAGTCTACAACGATCCCCGTCGAGTTTTGTCCATTCACTCGATCGTAGTCCAGAGCCCTCTACTCAAGAAGCTACTTGCTGTTGTACTCAAGAACTACCCGGGTGTCACAGTAGGTCTTAACCGCTTGGAGTTTGACGGCAAGTTCGAGCCGCTCATCCATCGATGGGCTGAGCTGCAGGACGCTATTACGAAGCTTGGCGACGAGACGGAAGACAAGCGTACAACCAAGGCACATGCCAAGTTACTCCAAGAAATCCTCACCAAAGAGTTCAAAAGCTTGATCGACACTTCTCAAGATATGAAGAGCAAGAAAGTCATGACCTACGAGCACTTGTGGACTTTATTCCAGCCTGGCGCGACAGTTTTTGCTCGGCAAGACGGCCAAGAAACTGCCATGACACTTGTCGAGACGAAATACGGAGTAGACTGCAACGGTGCGCCATGCTTCTGGTTGACCTGCAAATACGTCGATTGGGATGGAGCCAAGTTTGGTTCCAACAAGATCAATCTCGCCATTCCCGCCTACACCGGTACACGTTCCATCACCAGTTTGCGCGTCTACCCCATCGAGTTCCATCCAGAGGGCGAAGCCATCCGCACTCGTCTCATCGAACGTGGTGCTAAGGCTGAAGCCCTTGCTGGTGCAAACTATCGGGCATACCATGGCGTCGCGTGGAGGCATGGCGCCTCTGGAAACAAGGAGAAGTACAATGTCAAGGCTCGCATCGTCATCGACACATACGGCTGGAACCGCTTTGATCCCTCCCACGCGATCTATGTCACGCCGCTGAATCAGAAAGAACCTGGCCCGCCACCAGCTCCAGGCCAGTACGACGAGGGCCAAGAGGAAGAGTGCCAGGAGTTTGAAGACCAGGATGACAGTGGTATGCCACTCGATGGCGCGTTTGCGGATGAAGACGACACAGTCAAACTTCCGCCATTAACCACTGAGCAAAAGCTCATCTGTTCGCCTCTACTCCGTGGATACAGCTTGAAGAATAAGCTTTGGCTAAACTTCTTCGTCAACTGTGTCAAGGACATTGAGTGGCAAACCGACGCCTTCGACCGTCTAGTGCTCCCCAAGAACCAAAAAGAGCTGATCCTAGGCTTCACCGAATCCCAACGCAAATTCCGCGACACATTCGACGACGTGATCGAAGGCAAGGGTAAAGGCATGATCATCCTCCTCTGCGGCCCCCCAGGCGTCGGCAAAACCCTGACCTCTGAATCCGTGGCCGAAGAGATGAAAGTCCCCCTCTACACTATGAGCGCCGGCGACCTCGGTTTCGACCCTCGCAGAGTGGAATCCAAGCTCCAAGCCATTCTCGAAATGTGCAGCCGCTGGAACGCCGTGCTCCTCCTCGACGAAGCCGACGTCTTCCTCGAGCAACGCTCTTTGCACGAGCTCGAGCGCAACAAACTCGTCTCCATCTTCCTGCGCGTCCTGGAATACTACGAAGGCACCATGTTCCTCACAACTAACCGGGTGCAAACGTTCGATCCAGCATTCCAATCGCGCATCCACATCTCGCTCGACTACCCCGGTCTCACCATCGACTCGCGCAAGACGATATGGAAGAACTTTTTGGATTCGAGTGCCCAGGAACATACTATTGATAAGGCGCAGCTTATGGAGTTGGCGAGGCTGGATTTGAATGGACGCCAGATTAAGAATATTCTCAAGATTGCTAGGTTGTTGGCGAGCAGGAAGGAGGAGAAGTTGAGTCGCGAGCATATCACGGTTACGATGGATGTTACGCAGCATCTGCATAACGAGACGCAGGCTAGTGAGCGGACAAAGGGGACGCTGTATGGCTAGACTGCGTACAGGTAGAGCGACGAGGCTATGTTCAAGGATTTGTGGAGTTCATGGGAGCGTTTGACAAACTTCTTGGATGCGCTTTAGCAGTCTTTCTGGGACTATTTGGTCATTGGCGTTAGGAGACTTGGCGTCTTACATACGTAGGGGATGATAGTGTTCATAGAAGTGCTTGAATGAGTATTCATACTCTGACCCGTTATTCCTGTCATGTCCCTTCTGTCTCGAAAGCAAGAGACACTACTAAGAACTATCCCCCCAACGCTCACCAACCCAATCGTAAGCATCTCTCAAGAACTTCTCGTCCTTCTCGTCAAGCCAGTAATCAAACCCGTGTCCTAATTTATCAGAATCAAGCTCACGCGTAACGGAGCCATCAGGACTTCCAGTCTGTTTTACACCCAGCTTCTTCACAATATCGAGTTGCAGGTTTTCGTTTTCCGTGCCATCGTTGCCATCTGCGTACCGATCCGGGTACTCCGTTTTCAGTATTCTGACGAATTCTTCAGTATCTTCAACAGGACAATTTGAATCGTTCCATCCATGAAAGATGTAGATGTGTGGCAGCAAATCATGCAAGACAGAATCTTCGCTAGCACTCGCGCGCTCGATACCGTCCATGTAGTCTGACTCGACCCTCTCGGCTTTGAGAAACGTATGTTGGCGTTGAAAGTACTCTTGCCACTTCTCTGTAACGGAGAGGATGAAGGCGAAAGCCATGCCACTTGCAGGCCAGCGCGCCGAGCAGGTTGGTATCACACCATGTTCTTCGAGCCACTCGATGCATCTCTTGATTTTGGCTTCGCGCTCCGATACCTGTTCTTTGGTGAATTTTATTCCCATGTAATGCACTGTTCCGTCGGGTCCGGCGCATTTGTCCCACGGGCGTTTGTAATGCGCGATCATGGGATATCGAAGAAGCGCTACGTCGATGTGCAAGTTCGGCCCGCCTTTCGCAGCATTGAGCCACAATGCAGTAACAGCTGCTTGACCACCAGCGCTCTCTCCTTCGACATAGATACGGTCCTTGTCGATGGTGAATTTTGTTGAAGGTCTCCGCGCGTAGACCCATTCGGTCCATTTCTTGATCTCAGGCTCGAAGCAGACATCTTCCTTGTACCAGTCAAGAAAGTCTCTTAGGCAGTTCACGATGTCTTTATAGTTGCCTTCGGGACCTAGGGGGTAATCCGGCGCGATGATGATAGCTTCTTTGGCTTTGGCTCTCTTGATGACTGTTTGGGAATACCAAGCAGGGAAGTCGCTCGCTCCTGTGCACTTTCCTTTTATCAGCACGTATATATATCTGCTTTGTTCATAGCGACACTTACATAGCCACCACCATGGAAGAACCACATAACCGGAGCTGTATGTCCGGCTGGCATTTGTTGGGGTACAAGGATTGTCACCGGCATCATCTTCTTATCCCAGTTATCGGAGAAAGTGTAATGGGTACGACATTTTTCGAAGCCCATCTCCCCAAACCAATCGTTCTTGCGGTTGAACGTAGCAAAGACACCCTTGCCCGGAGTGAAGATATCTGCTTTCGCGAGTTCTTTACTTGGCCAATTATAGAGACTCTCCAGCTGGTCCTCAGCCATGTCCTGATATTTAAGAGCATCCTTGCGGGCCTCTTCCACCATCCTTTGGGCTTCTGGAGCTTCATCGGGCCAGTCCCACTTGTAGGGCCTTGTCCCGGTTCCAAATATTTTGGCGAGAGCTCTCTCGCGATGTTCGGCACGCTTTTGTAACTTTCCAAACTCCTCAATCTCTTTGGGCGTCCATGGTGGTGTCCAAGTCATGGCGTATGTGGTATACGCTGCCGTTAGAGATCTGTCGTGATAGCTCTTCGTATGGGCAGAGAGTTTTGCAGTATTAAATAGCTGTCAGTACGTTTGCAGTGTTGCGTTGAATAGTGGACTTCGAGCAGACACAAAACTTTGTTTTTATACTCTTCATTGACTCACAGACAGTATCAGTCACTTCTGGGGTTTGTATTCAACGCAAGGCGCCAACAGTGGTGTGTCAATCCAGCCTCGAGGTGCGAAGTCATACGGGTATGCCATGTCCACAGGCTGCCTACCCGCGGCTGATGCTATGTAACCCTGCATAACGGGAAGCCGTGCATGGTTACTCTGCCCCTCTGGTGCCGTCATCGTGGTCCTTCCTGTATCATATCGTGTACGACGTAGTATGCTTGACATGTCACTTCCCGTGCTTCACAGCATCCCGGTATGTGTTTGCGGCATGTGCGGATCCGCTCATCGACGCTGAAAGTAACCAGACATTGCTCCCAATTCTTGGTTTCTTTGTTGTTTGTTACGAGTAACAAGGAGTTGATGCGGGCTCCCGCAATGGAAAGAGTTCCAGAGTGGCAGAAGCTCTTCTGAAGACCTTGCACTATATGAAAGGCTTATTATCTTGTCCACCGAGATTCGCTTCTCGATTGCTCTCCTTCTTCATCTGGAAATGGCACCTTCCTGTCTCTTCGGTACCTGGCAGATCTGATGTGCTATGCATCGCATGCTGGTTAGTAGCAGGGGGAATGTGATGCAGGCATGTATTCAGCTGGTGAATTGAGAAAATGCAGTGGTTGTGGTAGATGGAGGCTTGAGGTGAGAAGGTGTGAGGCCATTCCTTCCGCGCTAGCCGCTGTGAGACGGGTGGGCGTGGCCAATGCTGACACTATCCACGTGTGGTAACCCCGCGTTCGGTTGAAACGCGCGGGAAAAGTCCATACTTGGCGCTTAGAAATGCTACGAGGCGAGAGGAAAGCTACGTCACTGAAGAATGAGCATTGGTGCATGTCATATCCTATTCCATTTTACCCATGGATAGCCAGAACCCAAGCCCGGAAGTCTCACTGTGAGGTGATCGTGTTAGTTTAGGCTTCAATAGATAAAGCTATAGCACCATTAGAATTGAAATCATCACATATCAGACGAGTCAAAATACGAAAATCGCTCGAACCGGGGTATTCATTCATCACTCAACGAGCGCCGTGCACTATCTACACTAAACGGACCCACCACGTAGCCCAAGGTGCCACGCAATCGAGGCCATTACTCCCTCTTCTCATATTATAGTCCGCCTATGCAGTGGGAACAGCATCAGTAGCATAACCCTTCTCGATGATTGGGGGTGGCTTGGGCACGTCCCGTCGAAGAAGTGTGTGGTTGATGAAGTAAGGAACCGACTCCGTAATCTCGTAGTTGATGAACGTCTTGGTCGGCACGCTAAAGACCTGGTCTAGTTCTTCCAGCGTAAGCTGCTTGGTCTCGCGGACGAAACAGAAGATCATGCCCCAGGCGATTAGGTTGAGACCAGCGTAGAATCCGAAAGCACCAGTCTGTGACATGACTGATACCATGCGAGGGAAGGTGAGGGACAAGACACCGGCGAAGGTGTTGTTGATGCAGACGGCCCAGGCCATTCCTTGCTCACGCTGTATGGTAGGGAAGACCTCAGCAGAGTACTGGAATGCGACTGGCCCTTCTCCGAGGGAGTACGCGATGGTGAAAAGGTAGATGAAGAGTACAACGGGTCCAACGCGAGCAGCTTGGCTAACGGTATCTGGTTGGAGCAGGGTTAGGCCGGCAGCCAACAAGAAGATGCACATCACGGGGAAGGTCTAGTATGTAGTTAGTACGAAACAAGTGTAGAAAGGAGTCTTGGAGAACTTGCCCACATGCAAAGGGTCCTGCGACCCTTTGTGTCGATGAGAAACAGGGTAGGAATCGTGAAGACTACTTGGACAGCTCCGTAACCAAGCGAAGCGTACAAGGCTTGCTCGGCAGAGTAACCGGCTTGGGTGAAGATGGTCGAACTGTAGAAGGAGATAATGTTGATACCGCACATCTGCTGGGCAATCATGACAGTAGAAGCAGCGTAGTTGGCACGCCTGATTCTGGGCACGCGGAAGCAGTCCCACAGGCGGTCGAAGTAGCCAGCTCCGCGTGCAACGGCCAGCTCAGTCTCATAAATGACGTATGAGTAGTAGTAGTCGCGAGCGGCGATGATGGGGTGTGCACGTAGTTTAGCCATGGATTGGTAGCCCTTGGCGACCTTGCCATGCTTCATCAACCAACGAGGAGATTCTGGGCAAAAGTAGATGCCGACCATGAGGATGAAAGACGGGATGAAGGCCGAACCAAGCTGTAGACGCCATGAGATCCTGCCAGTGTCTTTGACGATGACGTTGGCGCAGAAGCCGAGGAAGATACCTGGGAGTAGATATTAGTTACAGGTCAACAAATTCAAGAATGGCGATCACTTACCAATGACGACCCATAGCTGCCAGAACATGACCAGGGCACCTCGAATACGGTGAGGAGCCATCTCAGCAGAGTAAATTGGGACAGTAGCATTCTTTGCACCAATTCCAATACCCATGATGAAACGTGCAGCAAATAGTCCTTCCCATGACTGCGCGCACGCAGAACCAATGGGAGTAGCAGTAAGGCAGACAGCGGTGAGGAAAATCTCTCCGCGACGACCAAGGTACTTGTTGAGAGGGTCGACGATGAAAGCACCGATGAGGCCGGCAGTCAAGAAGATGATGGAGTTGATGAGACCAACAATCCACTCACTCCTCTCACCCTCGGTAAGATTGAATTCCTGAGGAAAGGACAAGTTGGCTCCGTTGGATCCAGTCTGATCCCAACCCTGAGTGGCGGCTCCGACGGCACACAAGCCAATCGAGTACCACAGCATGGTGGGTCCGTGCCACTTGTGGTCGCGCTCGTAGATGAGAGCATCGCGCTCCTCTTGAGTGAGGTCGGTGAGCATCTCGAAGCGTTCCGGGTCCCGCGCAACGAGGGCAGCTTTCCCGAAGAGGGCGGTGTGCTCCTCCATGCCATGGGTGACAGCCCATCGCTCAGCAGCGCTGACACATTCGGCCTTGGACTGACGGGTTAGAGGGTTCTCGACGATGTTGTGCGCGACAGATTCGCGACGGGCGCCGGCGTCGGCAATGTGCTCAGCGGCAGGCTCGTCGTACTTTTCGTGGACCTGCTTCTCGGTGGCTGGATCGTAAACAGCTTCCTTCTCGGCAGGGTAGGCCACTTCCTTGTCGAGAATGTGGCTCACGCCGTTGTCTTTGCCGTCCATGGTGGAGATTGATTTGCGCAGGCTCCAGAGGTGAGTAAAACCAGTCGCTGAGAAGCGCGGAGAGCAGTGGAGGTGGGAGAGAAATGGCGGGGGAGATGGCAGGCGATCTTATACCTGGGAGAGTTCTCAGTGAAGTGGAGCCCCAACGGTGCACGACAGCTGTAAGAGGCTGCAACAGGCACCCCGGATTGACCCAGATACTTTTCTACTGGCATGACCGTCGCGACGGTGAAGGACCCCGGGATCCTGGTCTGTGTCCGCCAACAAGACGCGGTGATGGTTGGAGGGGTACGGTGGCGCTAGGTCTATCGTTCATGAGGATCCCCACTCCATCTCCCCATGGAGTAAGCCTCCCCAAGATTCATGCGGCTACCTTAACCACGCTTAAGCCCCGGGACTTGGCCTTCACCCCAAAGCTTCGCGCATGCCGACGTCTATGACCTCACCCTCCGCATTTTCAATCACGTCTGCTTGCCCGTCTGGTGTCTAGTCCAAGCCACCACGTTACATTGCTCGGCTGACTTCCGAGCAGCCGTCATACTCAAGTCCTTTGTTGCCATGTAGTTGGATTGCAGAGGGCGCGGTCAGCTTACCCATACAGTCCTTCTGGTGTGTTACTTGCGTCAGACGCTGCACGAGGCGGGCTCCCGGTCACGGTAGCGCCCCGCACTCGTGGTGTACCCGTGATCAGTACAAAGCTTCACGCTGCATGTGCTTGGTGCAATCATGGTGTAGGGATCGTTAAGCTGACGCTGCCCAGCTCCGATCGGCGTTAGAGTTGCCTTGCCGGTCAGCCGTCTGCATTGCCGACGCGACCACCGAGGGAGCTAGCCGCCATGATAATGCCGCCGCAGGTCCTTTACCGCTGGCTCAACCTCATATATAACGGGCCATCCAGGCTTTGCTGGAAATCACGACTTCAACTCAAGCGACGAGGCGGACGGCATGTTCAGCAATGTCAAATGGATTGCAAACTCGATAGCGTCTCCACCCAGTCAATGAAAGACGTCCGCGGCAAGCCTTGACGAGGCCACCGAACTCGATAGCGTACGCGCGGCGACGTCCGGGGCACCTTGACTCTGCTTGTCCCAACAGCCCAAGACCTCGCCAAAGCTTGGAACGAACTCGAGCCCGGCCCAACTGTCAAAACTGTGGGCTCACGTCTCATTCGCAGCGACCCGGTTTTGGTGGAGACATCTCCAAAATTTTCTCCAGGTTTATCTCCAGGAACACAGTGGGTGGCGAGTCATAGCCCACGGAGAGATGGCTCACGTGTCTGTCTCGCAACATCGTAACTCGCATGCGCAAATCGATGGAAGATGGAATGCGCAGCCGATAAGCATTTTGATCCCTTGAAGGCAACATATCGGCGAGATATGATTGCGCGCTGTGTGGGTGACGGCAAGCCGCGACACACGGCACACTGCACACTGCCGCGTTTCGAGAACTCGTTTTGCCCTTTGCTAGCGCATAGCATCGCACATATACTTGGACCGCTATTCTGTTCGTCCACTACCAAACATCCGCGGACTACATAAGTGCAGTATGCATATCGTGTCTCGAACACATGAGGCTCGTTTGAAGTGGGCCTCGGGACGATTTCAGCGCCAGCGCTAGACATCGTACGATACCCTACAGCATGGAGCCGTACACTACGACAACCTTCGGGATACCCAAATCGGAGCACTAATCACCTGCGCAATACTAATCGCTATCCGCACCCTTGTCGAAGTCTATCCCGACAGCCAAACTCTCCGATGAACATCTGACCTGTAGAGTTCGAAGGGACCGCATCCGATATCTAGGTCGTTCCCTCTAGCCACCATGCTACGCTATCGATCTTGGACACGCCCGAATCGCACCGGATACATTTTTCTTGAACTTCGCCTGGATGCAATATCTTCCATGTGTTCTGGTAGTGGCGGGTGATGCCCAGGCAAGTAATACGTATAACGTTCCTGGATCAAAGCTCATGAGCCAATCGTGCTCGACAGAATTAGCAACAGACTGGGGTATGCGCTGAAGTGACGACTACAAATTTCGGTGATAATGCAAATTGTGGGAACCAGTGAAGATCCAACGCGAAGATCTTAGGATGAAAGCTGTGGCAGGAACTATGGCGACGAGAAACTATCGATGCGTCCCATGCACGCCCGTCAATACCACTCTTACAGGCATGCGCATCATGACAACAATACCTTGTCGCAAGTCATTTTGGGTGGTGAATGAGAGGCTAAGAAACCAAGTTGAAGTCAATTTTAGTAAGGTATGAAAGTCGTCTTCCTCCACCGCTCGGCAACGGATAGTGTTTGCCTACGTGATCATGGGCAGCATCGATGATCCTTGTAGATAGGGGAGGGAAGGCTCATTCAGTCCGTATCGCAACTACGGAGAACCGATGTAAACGTTCACAGGAAAGAGGGAATGCCAAATAGCTCCCTAAACGACTAAAGGGTGGGATGAAGGCGCCCAAAATGACATCGCTAACAGCACTAGACAAATCTTTGAAAACGGCGAGGAAAATGAGGGCAACGGCAGAAGTTTTCCTGAGATTGCTATGCGGGAAATGATATGTTAGCAAGTCGCTGTCGATTGCTACGTCTGAGAAAGCACCGTCTCGTGCGTTTAATAACTCCTTCCACCTATCACTAGCGTGATGCCTACATCATTAGTACCTTCACTTCTTATATTTTTGATGCTTCTTATTCTGGAGTTTCTTTAACGACGTACAGATTATATAAATTTGGGAAGTTGTGAGTGGCTCGTCAGTCATGGATCATCGCCATACCATGGTTGAATGGATGGTTTTCCATAGAAAAAGGACTCACATATTTTACTCTTGCATTCGGACAAGATTGACTCTATTCTTATCGTATTCACAAACGAGGGTCTTCTTCAAGAGTGAAGAGCAGAACGAAAGTCATTTGACCTCGCGCCAGGTCAGATTTCGCCTATCTTTTTCTCCGCACCCAGACCGTAGCCTTAGCGTGGAGCCTGGAGTATTCAAACGCTAGTACAACGCGGAAGACCAAGAATTCAACTCTTACTTTGAATCAACCACAAGCGACAAGGAAAAGGACCAGAAAATAATGGCTGATTCGCCCTACAATCGAAGCCATATGCCTCCCCCAAACTCTCGACCCTTTACTCCGTTGTCGCAAGGCCGCCACGGCCTTGGTATCAGCTATTTGGATTCGGAAGAATTTCGAGACTCGCCATTCTCTGAAGTGGTAAGCCGTCAACTTGATCATCTCATGGGTTCTAGCAACTGACTTATAGTAGTCTGCGCACAACCTCGAGCATAATCATGGTTACAACGGCAACCGAGACAGGATCCCGCCCTCTGTAAATTATCGCCCTACTGCACCTCGTCACTCTAGTTTCTCTGCGATGAGTCCTAATATACTCAGACCAAGCGCGCCAGATGTAAGTGTTAGATTCGGCAACTCGAGAAGATATCTTCTGACGTACGAGCAGGGAGCCCGGCATCCATCATCGGCGTCTAATCCGCACATCAGTGACTTGTCCAGCCCTTTTACCAGTAACCAAAGGGCTCAAGGGTCATATCGAAATGGCTCCATACCGTTCTCGCAATACCCAACTCCATCAGACCGTCAGGAGTTCAGTCCCGACACACCTTTCGTCATGGCCCGTCCCTCTCACGTCCAACATTTGGAGGACTCGAGGCAAGCCCACTCGACTAATGTACCCAGTCAGGCCAGCAACGTATTGCCACAAGTTCGCTTTGGCCATCCACAGGAGACCAATCATTTACCACTACCATTTACAACACTACTGCCGCCTGGTCCACCCCCATCTGGCCCACCATACACATCATCCTCGTTCAACCAGCCCAGCTTCCCCAACGGCCATGCAGTCGCAGCGTATATGAGCGAAGTCATCTGGCGGCCTTCAATGGGCATGTATGGTGTGCCTACTACCGAGGCGCAGAAAGGTTACTACGTTCGCAACATCTGTCTCGGTCTTGTCAACCTCTACAACCTATGGGACGATTCCAAGTATCTCTTGACTGCCTCCGCCAAGTTCGCAGACACAGGTATATGGTCTGATCCGAAAGACATTGAGGTAACCGCCCATATCGTTGTCAACAACGCTATGCGCATACACGAATTTGGTGTCACCGGTGTGGCATTTCGTCGATCGGCGGAGTTTGAGAGTCTGAATGCGGAAGATATGGACTTTACGTTCCCACAGCGCATGCACTATCTTGCGCGTCTCTTCTATCATTCCAAGGTCGCAGCCGACAACGTCATGTCGGGAAGGAATATCGCCAAATACGTTGCTTTGCCAATCACCTCCCTTCGCCGTTTGCCCTTCTTCGAGGACGAATGGTCAGCTATGTCGCAGGTCAATCGCGTGGTGCAAACAGAGGTTTTACCGTATCCGGATGGGTTGATACATCCTTCTCCGACCGAGCAAGCGCAACTGTTAGCGCATATAGCCACTCTGCCGTCGCTGGTGAAGGACTACATGGGGACGGGCGGACACATGGCTACGCTTAGTCAGAAGTATCTTTCGCCGAATGAACTAGCGTATGCGGCGTTGCTATCCTTTCAACAAATGTCTCACAAACGCCCGGTAGATGGAGATCAAGGATCTGGGATGGGACCAGCTGCCAAGCGCTTTCGTACTGGCGGACATGCTTCTTTCGACAGTAGCGTACGAGACTCAGAAAATCAAGAGCCTGATAGCGTGATCGACACGGTGGAAGCTTAGTTGGCAACGGCTGGGCTGGACATTGACTGGTCATCAGAAATGGGGTGTAGCTACAATAGCAAGGACGCTTTTGAGCAGTAGCCCACTCCCTAGGTATCTTGTAGAGGTAAAGTCGGAAAATAATAGGCAAGGCTGCGATTGCGACTGCGCGACTGACGTGCCGTGGATTAGATCCTTGTAAGTAGATGATTGATACAAGAGACAAAAACAACAACTTCCAATAACCTTTTTTGACGACGTTTTCGTTTCGCAAAAAGTGTTGAGTGAATCATGACTCCAAAATTGCATATGACACACTCTGGGTTGAGCTGCGTACGTACGCCGAAAGCGTTCTTGAACACTGCCGATATTGACGTCGTTGCGGTCGATATTTCTGTCTCTTACATCAAATTAGACAGCTTCACCTCTTCGAAGGTACAAAAACGATGACGTAACGACCCGAAGTGAAGACGGGACGCGCCTTCATTCAGTCTTGAGTTCTGGTCGCTAGTACGGCAGGCACCACTCACTTCTATCGTCGCCACGTCTATTCCTTCGTTTCTTTCTCTCTTCTTTCCTTGTCTATATCAAATCAACACAACATCGCTAGGTCTCTGGTGATCATTGCAACAGCAACGTTGCCACACGTCATTAGCAAGGTCGCCCTTACCCTTGATGACCGTTTCGGTACAGTTAGATCACTCTCACATTCTGCGCCCAGTAACGTCGCAAGAGCATATCAACGACCCAAAACAGCGCCCACTACCAAGCGCAGTGATGGCATCGCAACCGCATCACTTTGTCGTACCTACCCCAAACATGATCCCGCCCAAGGTTGCAGGCACGATCACACCCAATGCACCGAGTGGCCAGATGTGCTCGCCCACTGTCGTGCCTTACAACCAGTTCCGGTTCCCACACGCTCCACCCCACTGGCCCAACTATCCACATTTCACATTTCCAAATTCATATCCGAACTTCAATACTCAGCAAGCGCGATACCGGCATCAACCTCCATTCGTTATGGATCACGGTGAGGGCGATGAGCACGTCTATAGGAAAGGCGGACAAAAGATGGGTATGTTAGCCGCGGGAAATACCGAATACGAGTAAAACATTGGCTAATTGTTTACAGTAAGTCTCTCCCACTGTGCTTCAGTGACATCGAGGGGGAACGAGTAACAGCGCCCTACATGTTAGAATTCTCCTGCCTTGGTAGCAGGCGGAGTTTCGACCCATCCCTCTCTATGTCTTGTTCTGTAGAACCGCTAATGCTAACACCCTGATAGAATTTCAAGCAGTCTGATGACCCAGCGCATGGCCACGATCATAAGAATCCCGTCGAACAGCGCCAGCCTTCGACCCCGGCGCAAGGCTACAAACCTACGGATCACTTCGACCAGCGCCATGACTCTCTCACCAAGTCTGACACTGTAAAAGCATCGCCTCATGGCTCAGTTCCTTCGGGTTGGATAGGTAGTCGCATTCCCTCGAACAAAGTTCCAAGGAAGGCACCGCTTGCAGCTCGCTCTTCAGAACAGCTGTCCCCCACCGCAGCCCGCAAAATTCCAAAAGAGAGACTAGAGAGGACAGTCAGTGGGCCGTTAGCGACTCCGGAGCATATAACACGAGCCCGGGTACGCCAAAAGCAGTCCTTCGAAACTTCGACTGGAGTCTCTAGGCGTGGACTTTTGCAGCTGAACGAAGAGAATCAGCCTACTGCGCAGCCTCCCATAGGCTTCTTCGCGCCTCCACAGGTACAACTTCCGCCGCCGCCGCCACCAAGACCTGCAAGATTGCGTCCGCGCCACACTTACCAAGTACCCTCGGAGTTGGTAGGCACGAAGACCGCACTAGGTAAGTACATTCTGCCGTAGATCAGCGCATCTTCGCTAACAAATTCGCCATTTAGGTCCGGACAACTGGGATGAATACGTCTATCTCATGGAACGGCTCTCTTACAACGAAATCAGCGCCCATGAGTTCGACAGGCGCGCAAAGCCCATCTTCCAGGTGTTCGACGAGAAGACGCGAAAGAAGATGAATAATCTTCTAGTAATTAAGATGATACTGCCGCGCATTGCGGAAATTGAGGACGAGGGGAGAGGAGAAACAACTAAGAGTGCGGACAATGTCGACGCTGATTGAGGTTCCGGAAGTGCCATCGGCCCCGCACTTCTGAGTAGCTTCATAGGGTATTGGGTAGCGATAGTAATTCGTACAGCGTAGTTCTAGACATATTCAGGGCTATTTTGAAGTGAAAACCATGTTTCACATCCAAGGCTGACTATCACGACAATCATTGCTGATGAGCTTCATGATCGCATCAGTGGACAGAAGGAGCCATCTTCTTTGCAGCAAAAGGACTACTGGGTGCGCGGAGTAAGGGATGTTCTAAGAAAGACCTAAATGTAGTAGATCCCTCACGATCACTGGCAATACAAGCATTTACAGCTCTCCATAACAGCATGTTGGCGCTCTGAATCGAAACCCAGTTCAGCTCCTCCCTGCAACACCCAGATCAAACTCAAACGGCTCACCCTTCCACGCTGCTTCCACGCCACCCTGCATGCGTTCACGCGAGGGCACACGGCTAATAGGATCATGTTGCACAACAACCTCCTTTGTGCACCAAATCTCGCCCCTGCCCGAACTCGTCTCTTGAGTGCTAGTCCGCCACTGCATCTCATCCTCCGAAGCCTCAGTACTCAAATCCTTCATCTTGAAGCTCGACTCGACATCTCCCTCAACAGTAGCAAGACGACTCTGACTTTGACTGTGGGCATGCCTTTTATCCAGTACGTCGGATTCGTAGGTACGTCCGTAGCCGCGGGTAAGCGTGTGCTGTCTGATGCGCACGCTGACCACGCCGCAGTACTGAAGCACGCGTTGGAACGGCGAGCGGAGACAGGGTATACAAATCACGATGAAACCGACGAGCTCCTCGATGACGGACCACATGCCGATTGTGATGCTTTCGTTCATGGGATCTCCAGTCTTACCAAAGTCCATGGCAGCGACGATCTTGAGGATAGATGCTATGCCGGCGAAGAAACCGAGACCCATTAGTGCGCCGACGATTACGCGTTCGCGGATGGGACGCTGGATGCGGCGGAGGAAAGATATGGGGAGGAGGGCGAGCATGAAGTCGGTGAGGATGTGTATGACGGACACTGTGATTGAGCTTATCCTGACTGCTTCCCTGCTCCAGCAGTGTCCTGGTACTGTGCCAAGTAAGTCCCATGCTTTTCGGACTGGGACGCACTGGAGTAGGGTTGCTAGTGTGTTGTACACTCCGAGTATGATTTGGAGAACGATCATGCCCCAGAGGAAGCGGCGAAGGGGTTTCGAGGGTGAGATGCGGAGAAGCATCAGGGCGAAAGACACTTTGACGAATACCATAGACCACGCCCAGATGGGCTGTGCAATAGACGCTTTGTGGAATGCTTCTTGCGAGTCGGATAGGAAGAACGCGTCCGGTGGGTGCGAGAAAGTGTAAGGTATGGCCGCGAGCAGGAGACTTGCATTGGTCACTATCAGGACCTGATTCGAATGTGTTAGTCTTCGACATCGTCAGTACAGTAAGGTGTGGTCGCTACTCACGTATGCTAGAGCACAGGCATAGTCGTCCAACTGCATCCGATACACAGGCCGGCATCGCAACCACATGCGTGCTGCAAAGACAACGACAGCAATGCCATGTAGAGTTAGCGTCGCTCCAGCAAATGTCCTCGCACTCTTCTGAGCTGCCCCGGAAGGGAACGCAGGAATCAAGTGAGGATCTGGTGGCGGTGGTGCCATGCTTTCGTCGCTCGCATACCGTGTTGTGAAAGATCGTTTCCCGGTGTCATTTCAGCTAGAACATTGAGTGAGCGAGACAGTAGAGCATATCAAGCTTTGGCAAGCATTCCCCATGGGGATGTGGGGCGCATGTTGGCAATAACGCTCGAGTGGTGAGCTGTCCGATGCCGGTTGTAACTTGTGGTATACTACAGGGCCATGTTGTTGCATGTTGGGTCTAGGGCTAAGGCTCAGGAGCTCAATATGATACCTCAACATGGATGACTCGTATGTGTGTGCCAATAGTTACGTTGTTTAAATCTGGCTGTAAGCGACCGGACATGTTGCTTTACTATGCAGGCTGAAGACGTTCATTCTTCCGGTACAAGGGTACTTTCTGGGTTTGCCGATCCCATCGCAAGTCGGTCGAGATAGAGGTAGTAGCTGGCGCAGTGCCCTGCAGCATCGATTGACGTCTCAATTAGCAGATTCAGTGATGGAGTCATTTTCAGAATGAATCTTGTTCGAATGTTCATAGCGAAGCCTCAAGCTCTCCTCTTGTCAGAAAGCGAACATATCCCATGTCGTCGCCTTCCGGTAGATCATCTGCAGTGCATTAGGCTAAAGGCGGGATCTCGAGTGCCGCGGTGTGAATGTTCGGGACGCTTATTACGTGCACAACGCAGGCTGAATGCGTTCTGGAAATCTCCGCAAAGAGTCGGTAGTACTAGGGAGATGGACTTGACGGTGCGCGTTGTCAACGGGTCGGGTGTGGTCAGGTCTTGATAGCTTGGACCCTGAAGATCGATGATGACAGCTGGTGCCGAGGCGGCTTTCCCGTTCCTGTCAACCTGCTGCTAAAGAATACACCTCGTTGACCTTCAGAACGCGTCAAAACGCGTTTCAATCATGGCCCCACGCGTTGATTTTGATAGGAAGGCATCAATGTACTCATCTCGGTCCGCGTTTGTCCGTGGTTCTGCCGGCGGTTGCCTGACAAGGCGCGCTTGGCCGTTTCTGCCATTCCGTCCTTCCTCCTCAGAGCAACATACGCAGCCCTACTTCCCTTGTCAATTGTCGAGCTACCAATACTGTGCCATTCCGTAACACTACATGTCACGATGGATTCTCGAGATGACCAAGAAACTTCGCTGAACCAAGCTACAGAGAGCAGCCAATCACCCTGCCTTCCATGGGATGTTCTCATCGAGATAGCCCACCATTGTCGTTTCGACGAGCTGCGGGCGTTGACCATGGTCAGCACGCAGATGCGCGACCTGATCGATCGTTATATCACCACAATCGCACCGGCGGTCGCACACGTCACGTTCAGTAAACGAGTCCTCCAGCACATGTACGATCAATCGAACTTCTTCCACTACAGACAGCTGCGAGAGCTCGTACCGCACCAGCTAGCGGCAATTCTAGTAAACAAACATCGTATCGCATACCAAGATGGGCGCCCAGTCTATCGTATACCGGCAGAAGCACCTGGCGGTGACTATCTGCGCAATCGGGTCGCAAAGGGCTGGGACATCCTACGGGAACTGTATCTTGTCTCTCAGGATGTGCGCACGTCCTATACAGAGGATGAACTGATGCAGCAGGACTGGCGGTCGCCCCGATACTCGCTCGACGCGTGTAAGATGAGAGAGGATACCATCCAGCAGCGACGTCTGGACTACGTTCGCGGATTATGTTCTCATCAGATACGAGATTATATATTGCTGACGACGCTGCTTCCTTGCATATTCAGCGTGTCAAAGGGCAACATTGGAGACGAGTACGAGCCTTGGATCTTTGATAAGGGCGAAAGCTTTGATCAGTTGCGCTCATTCCGAGACGGAACGACGTGGCTCTCGTGGTTTGTGCTCGCCGAAGGACTGCATATTTTCTGGGCTCAGTGGTGGAGTTTGCCCCCAGATCTGGCACAACATCACATCGCACGCCGAGCCGTGCACACATACAGAGTTTTAGACCCTGCACTTGTCGACTATCAGCGTTTGTTGATGGAGCGTCTTCATGACGTTATCAGTGATGTAGGGGAATTCAAGTTGCAAGATCACGGCAACTTCAAACCACATCTGTACTTCCCTCACGTCCTCCAAGGAAAGCGTCCACACATAGATTTCCGAGCTCCAGAGACGCTCCAGCATGTACCGTTCCATGCGCAGTTTCGATGCCCAGACGGTGTTGAAGAACCTTCTGCTTTGATCATCTCACCATGGTAGGGACGGAGAGGGTTCCCAGGCGAACGATAGACTGCATCCAAAATCAACCTGCCATGCATGTGCATGAGCTCGCAATTTAACAGCTGCATATTTGACGTCTCTGACTCTCCGGAATGCATTAGAGCTGAAGCTTGTCCCAGGCCGGACATGGAAGCCCTGCTATTCCCGTTGCGTGGGGTATGGCAATGATGATCTGCCGCTGACGACAGAAAGACCATTACCCAGTTTACTAAGCCAGCCCGTCTAGCACAGCGTATAGCGCGTATAGTCTTATATCATCACCACTAGCCATTTGCAGACACACTTGCGACAAGTTTACGAACAGCAACAGGCCCCGTACACGTCAAAACGGAGCGCACGTGAGGCGGAGATTAAGGACTCTACGCGGTGTCTGTGATGACAAGATGAAAAGCCGTGTTGCTGCAGATATGATACCGCGTGGTATTACAGAGCGCCTCATTGGTGACGGGTTAGCCTATGGCGAAGGTTGAGGGGCCTCTGCTGCAGGGGTTGTAGAGATGGTTGTTTGCGCCACGGCGAGTCCCGCGTCTCATAGCTGCAAGTGTAAGGGCGCGAGCAGGGCTACCAGCTCTCCACGATTCGCCAGGTTGTGTTAGCCTCAGCTTTGGGCGGCCCCAAATGCGGTCCGCCGCCAGAAACAACTCAGCCTCCACCATGTCGCATGGCGCTATCTGGGGCTGGCAGCGTGACAGCGTGTTGCGAAACAGACAGAGGGACGATGCCGAGGTCCACGGCTTATCGCCCGTCGCACATGGAATGTAGCGGTCAGTAGATGGAGATTTTGCAGATTTTATCGATACGAAAGGGCTCGAGTTGCCATGCGCCAACGCCGAGTGTTGCTGTAAATAGACGTCGGGGGATGGCATCAGACTAGGAGTTAGCGGCAGATCGGGCTTAGGCCAAGCTGGAACGAGGAACGTGACCCTGGCCGACTATGCCTGGCTGCAGCAATAGCGCCCTGCTAGACACCTTTACGTTGCATGCTGCTGCTGCTGCTGTACTGGTAATCGCAATGCTGCCCTTCTGCTTTTGCTACAGCTGAAGACGACACATGCGACGATAGGCACTCTCATGGAGCCGTGTCCGCTGCCCACCTGACGCTCCTTTGGCACCGGCTACCACGACCACGACCACGACGTACGACTCGTACAACACGTACAAAGTGAAGGAAGGCATACCATGGTGGGGAGGGCTTCACAGGATCACGACTCGGCACTGCAACTCGCTGACAGGACACCGACGATAGACGCACGGGGAAAGGGCGTCGCCTTCGCTAGCGATGAGGGCAGTCCCCACACCAGACGGGCAGCCTATGACGAGCGTGCGCGCACCACGTCAGTGAGCTCAGAGGACTCTGAGGGCTACGAGCACGTGAACACGCTGCTCTCTGCGTCGTCGATTGCAAACACCGATGCCGTCTCCTCGTCAGGCTACTCGACGGCCATGACATCCGCCACCACCTATGACGAGCGCGCACACGACGTTACACCAATCGCCGAACCGCCATATGCGCCACCCAGCCTGACCCTCCTCGAGCTAGTGTCCAACACCGCCTCTTCGTCTGCGCTTCCCGATAGTTTCGATGTAAATGTGTCGAGAAAAGGCGGCTATGTCGCGGTATATTCGGCCTCGAATCTGTTCTTGATCAAGACGGTGCAACTACCGCGACTGTGGGCGAGGACATTGCAGGTCAAGCGCAAGCCCGTCGCGATTGACATTACCGAGGATGGTTTTCTGCTGGCTGTGCTATCACGGCCTTCGCAGGTCGATCTGTATGAAATACATGGCGAAGGCGATAACCAGATCAGGAAGAGGCGGACCATCATGCTCGTGCACGAGGCCAGCTCGATTGTCATTTCGCCGGATGCACGTATCTTAATCACAGGAAATAGATTTGGCATCGAGGTAATGGCTATTGGGCCCGAGGTACCCGAGACGACACGACGTACGCTTTCTGGGCCCGCCGGCGACGCCTTGGAGTTCTCTGACGATGGTCGCACGCTGCTCATCACGGGTTATGCGAGGAAGTCGGATGGGTCCGCCCTGTTTGTTCTTCCTGGGCTTTATGACGGCCCGCTTACCGAGGAGGGTGAGCCGATACCACAACCACCAGAGGCTGCTTGGACGGGTTCGGTGCTGTTTCCAGAGACTGCGAGGATTGCACGCCAAGCCACCTTGCTTCCCGATGCGGACACGGGGACGTTCAACGAACTCTTTGCCTTCAACGCCGAGGAGGACTCATGGGGAATCTACGACATTGCATGCCAACGGTTCACACAGAGGAAGATGTTTTTGCCAGACCACGCGAGATGGACGCGATCAGAGTTTGTGGACGATGCTATGCCGGCCGTATCTCCCAATGCCGATCTTGCCGCAGTAGCTCTACGGATGCGCGGGACCACCAATATCTGGATCTACGAAGTACCAGGCTGGGAGTACAAGCCGAGTGAAAAGACCAAGGTGGATGCCCCAATCCAGCCTTGCTTTTGCATCCCCATCCCAAACGACAATGCAGGTACTCTACAGGAGATTTGTGTGCTGAGATGGGTCAAGCTGAATGCAAACGTACAGCGGCTTGTGGCAGTTGGCAATTCGAACGTCTTGCCGGATGAAAACGATGTACCCGGGGCACCATTAGGCTCAAAAGGTGTTTTGATAGTCCTTGATTTCGATAAGACGAAACCTTTGGGAAGCGCCCCGCCGACGCTGTTGAAGACAGAATACGACTTGGACCCCCTTTGTCCCGGCGAGATGCTGCCCGAAGGCTCTATAGACTTTGACCGGGAGGTTGAACTGGTGCGAACCAGGACCATGGCACAGCGTAGAGCCCAAGACCGGAATGATACTGTCGCGCGAAGACCATCGAGGATTGGCACTACACCCGTACAACGATCACGTACTACCGCCAACCCAGCTGCGCCACGGCCCCGATTACCCTCTGATGAGTCCGAGGAGTTGACACCGGAAGAGGCACAGGCCATGTTCGAGGCTCCCTATGACAACCAGCAACCTCGATCTCAGATGTCTTTAGCCAGAGCTGCGACTGTGGCAGCGGTATCACCCGCAAATCGTCGGCATCTGCGTGCACTACCTTTTAGACCTCTGGAATACCGTCGTGCAGACGGCCATCGAGAGCTACCACATGAAAGCGACGCGGACAACTGGGTGCCGCCTCCACCAGCCTACACAACCACTGCCGCCGCAGCAGAAAGTGTCAGCTTAAGCCATCCTGATGCGCCTCCAGTGCCGCGACTACCCCAGTCGTATTCTTCGTCTTCGACACCGCCCGTTCCTCCATTACCAACCAACATGTCCGCAACCGTCAACCCCTCCCAACTCTCTCCCTCATATCCTTACCAGCAACGCCAACCATCAATATCATCCAGCGATGTCTCCTCGCCCCCAGCCCAAGAGCCAACACGTCGCCCCTCTCTCATCCACCCCTCCACGTACCCCAGCCCCCGATCTTCAGGCTCGATCCGGCGGCGAAGATCAAGCACCCGCTCGCCACCAGAACAAACGTCCTACGCACCGTCATCACACACTCTACCTACAGCTACGTCTGCATCCGCATACCCCAGCTCCTCCCACATGCCCACCCGCCGTCCGACAAACGGCCCTCGCACTCAAACCGTCGCACACGACAACCTCGACCTCTACGCTCCACCGCCCGTCCCCAGTCTGCCGCCTAACATGCGCCGCGGCTCAGCGCCAAACGTAGCCATCCAGCGCCGTCCCTTGCCACCGACCAGTCCGAGGATGAGCATGCAGCCGTATCCGACTGCACCAATGGCATCGATGACTGCAACTCAGCAGCCAAGAAATCCACACACATTACCGCCTCTTGCGCCTCCGGACCAGCAATTTGCAGCTGGGCAGAGGTTTCCTGTTAGTGCGCCGCCGAGGACAGATCAGGTGCATAATCATCCGTATGGAATGCATAGAGCGAGTCAGAGTGTGGGTAACTTGATCAGTGGGCGGACGGGCTCACGGTTGGATCATGCTGGTGTGTTGGTCGGGGAGGAGGAAAAGAAGGGAAAGGGGAGGAAGAAGGTTGGTTGTGTGCTTATGTAAGGTGTGTGGATGGAGAAGAGAGTAGGGGAAGGTGAACACGATGGATGGATGGATGGATGGCCCGATTATGTTTCTATGATTATATTATACCCATGACTCTTTTTTTTTCCTTTCCATCTCGGCGTTTGGGTCTTGGGCATCGGACTGGATATGAATGTGCCTCCTGCGAGCAATTGAGCGGTTGAGCGACTTTTATACATAGCAGGTAGACTGGGATAACGGAGCAATCCAGGGATTCTGGGAAGACTATTGCCTTTGACTTTTGTTATTGTGGGTTGTTAAAGTTTGGCTTAATGTGTCTCTTGGGTACCTGATGACTTCCAGGGTTGGTATTCGTCTCTAAACTGCATCAAGTACAAGTCCCTTCAGCCATCCACCATCACTCAATCATCTCCCTGACAAGCGCCCTCGCCAATCTCATAGCACTCCTTGCCATTAACCTCGATACAATACGAATTTCCAACCACAAAGTTGGCCGTGTTGCGACACGACGGGTTCTGGCAAACAGTCAGTCAGTCGATCCCCGCCTATTCTTAAAACTCACCCATGGGCCGACTTGGTAGATGGGCAGGCCATGTGCGCTGGCAATGTTGTTGCAAGATGTCATTCCTGGCTCAGCAATCTGCCATGCACTGCAGTTCGGGACCGTATCTGGTGCCGCGGTCGTTGGGGGCTCGACGAGATAGGCGCTGACGGCGGCGGATGCTAGTGCGCATAGGAGGATGGAAACTTGGGGTCTCATGATGTTGTTTTCTTTTTCGAATATATAGGTAGGTAGAAGCTCAAAACAAAGATATGAATGGCAAGTGAAGATTTGTCAACAGGAAAAGGTGGTCCAACGCACATCTTTATTAGTAGAGCGATTTTCTTTCCTCCTCCAAGGATGCTGCCAATGTGGACACGGTCTCTGTGCTAGCTCATTCTCGCTCTTGACAATATCGCGCATCTCGTCTTCCGTCTCCTTACACGGCATGGCGTCTTGCTTGTCGAGCGTGAGCCGATGATTCGATTGGTTTCTGACCTTCGGTTCTGAGGAAGGCGTAAGGCGGCCAGTTCAATTGCGGACCACGCCGCGTACCTGCATGGCGGCTGTATGTGACTGCACAAGCCGGGAGCGACGCGAGAAGAGGTGAAATGTATAGCATTATCGCTGTGTGTTTGTAGAGATATCTGGAGAGGAGAGTATATCCTCGTCCTCTGATATCGAACAAGCGGGTGTCTTATCCCACATACCAGTTGCCCTTTTGTTGTGGTGTGCAAAGGATCATCTCGCTCTCCCGGGATCTAGAACACGGATGAATTTCCAATGCGGCTCCTGCAGGTACGACGTGCACATTGTACATGTGAGCCGTTGAGGGAGACGATGCACGCAGCCTTGCTGCATGGATAAATTAAGGAGAGAATTGTCAACCGGTCGAGAACGTCGAGCTGCATGCCATAGTGTCACCAACCATGGAACGCTAGAGCTCGTGCCACAAGAGGATCTTGTTTTCAATGTACCGATCCATCTACGTCTCCTGGCAGTCCGGTTGTGCAAAATATGGACTTCTCTGGACGTTGACGGGTGGTACGGCATGGACAGCGGGATTGTGGGAGAGGCGTATGGCCTTGCTGAAGCTTTGTCATGTCATGGTCAGTCCTTGGCTGTGTGCGCACGCACTGAAAAAGAATTGCAATGTTTGGAATCGATCCAGACTCAAGAAGAGGGAGCGTGAGAAGTGGTGGCAATCCTGATCTAAGATCTACAGGTAACGTCACCAGTAAGCTCGTATTAGTCCATGAGATGAGCGCTGCATCACATCACCAAAGCAATGTCAAAAGCTAACGGGTATAATGGATTCCATTACGCATCACAATCAAGAACCTTTTGGGGTATAGCAGCTGACAGCACCATCAATCTATGCAAGACACTCTCATTCCACTTTAGATACAACCGCCGACCACAAACACACAAGAAAACCTCGAACCAAGCAAGACGGTGGTATACCCTATGAATAAACACCAGGAGTATCATCGGAGAAGGAGAATAGGGAGATATCGCAAAAGCTAGTCATGACATAGTAACATAATCCAGGTTTGTAAGGAAACAGACCAAGAAAATGCGCTTAGAGCATGAAAGCGAAAGCAGCAGCGGCACCAGCGAAGCTGAGGGCAGCCTGGACGCCAGAGGCAGCGTTAGTGGTGGCCTCGGGCAGACGGCTGGTGGTAGCGTTACCGCCGGTGGGGAGGGGGATAGTGCCGTTGGCAGAGACACCGGTGCTGTAGGCAGGGACAACAGCAGAGGTCAAGACCGTGGTCGGGTAAGGAGCCTCGCTGGTGTGGACAGCAGATGGGAGAGGGATGGGGGTGTGGCTAGCAAGCGGGGTCGAAGCACCGTAAGGGGTGCTGGCAGCAGCGGCAGGGGTCGAGCTAGCGACAACAGCGCTGCTGGGAGCGACGACGACGGAGCTGGAGGAAGCGACCTCGCAGTTGCCAGCGGAGATGCCGAACTGGGTCGAGTACTGGTACTCGCCGGTGACATCGTCAATGATCTGGATGCCGTAGCCGTTGGGGCCGCCGGTGGCCTCGAGGGTGGAGGCAGGGGTCCAGCTGAGGCTGCCGCTGTTGGCGATGCCCTCGGCGAGAGAAGGACCGAACTTGACGACGTTGGTGGAGGGACCCTTGAGAAGGAGGACAGAGACAGTGTTGGGGGTAGTTGGCTGCCAGGTGATGGTGAACTGCTCGCAGGTGGGGACAACCTGGTGGGTCGCGTTAGCTCTGTCGATCTAGTTTTGGGGCTTTGCGATTTGCGCGCGCGCGCAAACTCGGGGATGCAAGCATACCTCGTTTAAAGGACGGGTGATGGGGTTACCACTGGGCTCGCCGACGGGAGCGTGGATCTGGGCAGCGGCAAAGCCGGCGAAGAAGGTGACGATGGCGGTCTTGGAGTACATGTTGATTGTTGGTTGGTTGGTTGATTGGTGTGTGTGGTATTAGATTATCCGAAGAAGATCGAGAGTATTATGTATTTGGGAAGACGGGCAAGTAATGAGTGACTGGGGTTTTCTGAAAAGAAGGGCTGAAGAACAAAAGTCTTCTGGAGAGGGCTGCAAGATATCTTTAGGCGAGGTGAGCAGTAGGAAGAAACAAGACAAGTTGAGGGGAGGCACTCGAACTATATCGATTTCCCATTCTACAAACGGTCAATGCAGGTACCCCCCTGTTGCCGGCGCAACTTAAGATTGGTGTTCCAGTCCCGTGCAATATCCCTTGCGACCAACGCTAAGCTCCATCCACAGGCGCTTGGGTGACGGTGACGAATGACAAGGCATCAAGAGATTTAGACACCTCGTATTCTGGCGAGCTGCGGCACGGCCAGGAGTCTTTTGTGGCTTTACCGGTGAGCTTGTTGGACGCTGGCACGGCCTATTCCTGGCTTGTTGGAGATTGCTTCTGGCGCGCAGTGGGTGCCTGAGGAGTCAGGAGCGTGGTTCCTGTCAGCCCGGCAAAACGCAGAGGCAATTTCGGCGCTTACATAGGCACAGCTGCGTAGGGCCGACAGCGCCGACAAGAGACATGGCATTCGCGTCTCATTTCTGTATTCGACGTTTGCGATGCATTGGTACGACTCGTGTGTCGCGATGCGCAAGCGAGCCCTTCTCCGGATTCACGTATCCTGTGGAACGCGATCTGCTGCTTGCCTGTGCGTGAGTCGCACGCGCTCTAGCTCCAGGCACCACTGCCTAGAGCGCGCACTGTCGGTTGCTCAACCACGCAGTAGAAAGGAGAGTTTGGCCCCTTGTCGCACCTTGTTGCGACGCATCTCGTCGGTCATGCTTCAAGCGAGGCTGCTGCACTACGTACGGAAGGGAGGAGACGCGGGTGAGATTGTAGTTTGACCGGCGCGGCAGATGCAAACAAGGCCGCCTGCCCGCAAAACCACCGCCTCACCCCAGCGGTGCCCACCAAAACTAATCTTCTTCACGGCTCAAGTGTGTCACGTCAATTTGCCATTGTTTCAATTACTTCGTTGCATTGTTGTTGAATATACGCTTTGTTTATCGTCTCATATATACGTTTGCGCCGACTGCGCCCCTGCCTCGACCAGAACTTCATACTCTGTAGCTCAATGGTG
The DNA here is from genome assembly GCF_042100115.1 of Alternaria dauci. Lineage (NCBI taxonomy): Eukaryota > Fungi > Ascomycota > Dothideomycetes > Pleosporales > Pleosporaceae > Alternaria > Alternaria dauci. The sequence continues at coordinate 613,387 of NC_091273.1, forward strand.
CGAGCGGGTCGTGTGACTCGGTGACAGCGGTGCCGTCTCAGAGAGGACAAGTACGGACAGCCCTATGGCGGGGGTCCCGTTTAGCGAGCGAACGCATCGGGGTATCGTCGAAGCGGTATGAAATTCGTTACATCGTTACTGGTCGGTTGTGTAGAATGGGTGTCGAGACGGAGCGAGTGTGTGGTGGAACTTGAAAGAGTAGGAACGCGCCAAGTAGACATCGCATGAACAGCGAGCTGCTTAGCCACACTGGCCGGGGTCTGGAGGTTGTCAGCGTCATACTCATGCGACACCAGAAAGAATACTTACACTTGCGTGCCGTTAGCGGCTGGGGGAAGAGACCGTTGGCCAGCAAATCTTGCATGTCCCATTCAGGTGCGGCCTCGGTCTTCCATGTCCAGAAGATCCAGCCCGTCGCCTTCTCGTACGCATCCAGCTGCGCCTCGATGAAGCGTCCGACGTTGTACTTGTCGGCGTCCGACAGGCCAGCAACACTGCCAGTCGACTTGCCAGTGCAGTCACCAACCTTTGAACTGCCGCCAAAGGTCCCATCGTAGCGCGCACCCTTGTCCTTTCCGTTCAACCACTTGGCGCAATCGGTAATGGCACCAGTCCACTCGCCAGAGATGGTCCACTTTCCAGTAGACGCCATCTGGTTACCGAAATCGCAGGCTGTCTTGACGTGGTCGTCGATGCTCATGGCAACAGCAGAGGGGTCAAAGATCTCGTAGTGGTGAGTGTCGAGGAGAAGGTTCCACATGCCTGCGCCCCAGTTGCCCCACGAGGTCACACCCTGGAAGGCATCGTGGAAGGTGACGGCAACGTTGGAGTCCCTGAGGTTACCCCAACCGTCCATGTAAAACTGGCGGACAACGTTCATGTCGAGATTGGGACCCAGAGGCTCGTTGAGAAGCTCGATAGCTGAGACGGCGGGATGCGCTGCGTGATCATCGCGGATCTTGTTGAGCACTCTGATGGTGTGGGCCACTGAGTCGCCTTGAGTCCAGCCGACGGGGCCGTACTTGCCAGAGTTGTCGAACCCGTTCTGGGATTCGGGTGCGCCGTGGAGGTCGATCATGACCTTGAGGCCAGCACTGGATGCCCAGTCAAGCGCCTCTCCAAGCTTATCATAGGCACCTTGTAGGTATGGGTCGCCCTCGCGTGGAATGACGCTCCAGTAGCCAATTGGGATGCGGACGTGGTTCAGACCAGCAGCCGCCATCTGGTTGAAGTCGTCTTGGGTGATCCAAGAGTTCCAGTGGTTCTGCAGTCTTGACTGTGCCTCTTCCCTGCCAATAGCTGCCACGAGTGTGTACTCGTCCCTCGCGCTGTTGCCCTCGAAAAAGCTAGGCGTGATCCAGGGCTCGAGCACGAACCATCCGCCTGTGTTGACACCGCGGACCTTTTGGTTGTTGTAGTCGAACATGGGTGCGCGCTTTTGTAGTGGAGACGCGTTTGAGAGAGCAAGCAGGCCAACGGCCGCCGCAGTGGCCCAGGATCCGACCATGATTGAGGTGAAGAATGTTACTCAACTAACTGAGGATTGTAGAGTATGCAGTTGTACTCGAGAGGAGTACAAGAAGGTTATTAGGCTGGTAGATCCAAAGTTGAACTTGTTGCAGACCCATGGCATCGGGGGAAGGATCTCCCTTTAACTTCCCAACGCGAGGGCTTACTACACAGCGACAAAGCCGCCCCAGTTTTCTTCCCAGTCATCTTCCCAGTCATGATCACCAAACAAGCATGTGTTCGCCGCTTCACGACGTAGCGATCGTCCCCACAACATGGAGCTCCATCCTAGCTAGCAGGGAGAGCTATCCTGACACCACCAAGGCGGTGTCTAGGAAGGTCTCCCACGGACAACCAACCGCAGTATCGCCGACATGTCACGACTCGGCTACATGGGGACGGTGTGTACATCGTTACTTACTCGGGATACTTTGGCATCGCTGGCAACTGACGTAGTGACGCAACGATGCAACAGCTCCAATAGGGGAAGCAAGCAGAAGCTACCCCAAGCCGCTTGACTAACCACCACAAGGAGCAGATCCGCGAGCAAGCTACGGTAAAATGGACCCTGAAAGCCTCGGCAGGTATTAGCATAGATGAAAAGATCTGGGGTCGGCCGGGCCAAAGGTCAGATGCAGGGTTGGTACATGGCAGAAGTTGTATGGGAGCATTCAGGTACAGCGTCTTGATTGGAGGAGTGTTTGATGGCGATGATGTGGGGATCGGCGTGTCGCAGCCACTTAGCTTCCGGGGCGGTGCTCACGCGGCGGGGACGATCTTTCGAGAAGCCTAAAAAGCGCGTCCGAGGAGCGTGGTGATACACCGGAACGTGGACGGCGACTTCTTGGAATGTGTGCTGGCGTCTGCCAGCATCGGCTTGCAAGAGAACCGGGTTGACGACATGGGAATGCGCCGAGGTCCGTGCAAGCATTGTTCGGGACAACTTCCCAGTAGTTTCACATGTATTCTTTGGTTCGTACTGAGCATCTGATGTCGTGCATTCTTCACGCAGGGCGGCTCAGGAATGCGGGTGGATCTGCAAACGGCAGAAGTGCGCGGGGAAGGTTGGAAGACAGAGGCAGACATTCTCCATGTTGCCGCGATCGGCAGTACATGGACATGTGAGACACGCTGTTACTGGGCCCAAGGCCCACGAGGCCGGAGTACTTCCAACATGGTGTCGAGGTATGATGCCATTATTTGGGTCATCAGCAATGTCACTTTGCGCCGCAATGATCTTTGCCCCATGTGGTGATTTGTGGTACCTGGAGCAAGTACCTCAGCTCTGATGGCTGGCTAAAAGTAACATTAGTTCGTAAAGTAAGTTCCTTCCTCACCTTAATTTCCGACGTGCACAGCAGAGTGGTCTGGCCCGTTGGTAGAACAGCAGCAGGATGAGCCAGTGCCCAAGGGCATAGACGTCATGGCATGCCTGCCCTACACCGCACATTACCAACTTGCTCTTTTGCGCATCACGAGATTCGCCTCCCAGCTTACCGGATGCATATGCAGCATGCCTAAGTAATATCTTGACTAACAAGTCGCAGTCTCCGGGTATAACGTGCAACGGCGCGGATCGCGAAAAAGCTTGGCGGCTGCGGGGGAGCTGCGCAGGATGTCTTTGCCGGCGCGTCCGACGGTCGGACGTAGATGTATGGGCGTGATCGCCCGAGGCCTTGTGACTGTGGGAGGTTTTTTAGACGCTCGGTAGTGTGCGAGGTAACCATCGTGGCGGCCCAAAATGCATCTGAGGTCGATGTACCCGACGAGCAACTGTCTGCCGGTGTGTTAGGGTACCAAAGTACCAAAGTACCAGATAACTGTGGTAGGCCAACGACGGCGTCATGGGTCACGATGGCACGGCAGATTTGACACCGGAGATGCGCGAGCGGAAGCGATTTCTGGAACGGGTTAAGAAGGAGTTTGTGGGGTAGTGCGTTGCATCGTGAGATGGAAGTTTGGGTCAACGCCTCGGTATGATGGTGGTGGAGAGTCACGTCCGGGTAGTAACGGCGTGTCAGCCCATGTGACTTTTCAGCAATGAGCATGATATGGCGACTGCATGACGGTGGTAACGGACAGAAAGTTTGGTCAGTCGTGTCGCACTTGTGCAGTTTAGAGTTTGGAGAGCATCGTCCGAATTGCTGGTGATGCGGACGTCTATCCCGATGGCTGGCAGGGCCGTTTGAAATTACGGAAAGATTTCGTGTGCACAGGCGCGGGCGGCTGTGTCTGTAACGAATAGAACCTGGTTACTAAGATGCCGATGTGTATCCAAACATGGCACCCTAGAGGTAATTGCTTCGCTTTACATAACCACAGGTACAAGGAAACACATAGCGGATATCTGTAGGTACTATTAGGCCCTTCGTATGCACAGGCAGGAGACAGCTGCCATGTTTGGGGGCTGAGGTAAGGGCGCTGCGCCCCCCGGCAAACCCAGGTAGTGAGGGGCGATTCCTTACCAGCTCTGATTGTTACAATACATAGACATTACACATACATCATCGAGACAGCCCGGTTCGAGGTGAGCTCCACTTGTTCTCTCGTCTTTCCAACGCCATGTGCTCCCAATGTGCTACTGCCATGAGGCTAACGCGCATGGCAGGCCGCGATGGGCAGGCATGCCAACCCTGATATAAGGCGGGCCTTTGAAGAGTTCCAGGACCAGGACACGCCCTCGAAATGCAACAAAGTCCGCTGTCTGCACTGCGGCTTCGTGCGCGCAAAGAACACGACGCGCCAGATTAAGCATCTCCAAGACTGCCAGCGATATCTCGCGTCTCCCGAGGCGCAGGCTCATCTCATCGCACACGAGCAGCAGCAGCATCAGGCTACGCCACAAGATGGACTGCCTGTTGATCCGAATATGCCCTCGGCGGGTCCCAGCCAGATACTGAATGGACAACAGCCCAACCCAAACCTTCAGGTGAACCGGCGCGGACCGAACAACAAACGCGCCCGCGATGGACAGGCGATTGCGCCAAACATTGCCATGGCACCCAGTGTTGCCCCCTCGCTGACGTCGCACCTCCTGACCATCTGCGCGGGGCCATTTGCGCAGGCAACACAGCGACCCTTCCTGTCGCATGCCGGCTGTGGATCGCTGGGAGCAGGGCCCTTGTCGCAATGGCTCGTACAAGACGGCCACTATGCGCGAGGATACATACGCTTCGTAGGGCAGCTGCTGGCCAAGATACGACTGCCGCAGACGCAGAATTCGCAGTTCCATCCCATGTACCGCACCATGGACCTCCTCATTTCCGCCCTCAACAACATGCGACGGGAGATGCAGTTTTTCGAAATCACCGCCACCAAGTACGGACTCGCCCTGGGCATGGAACCCCCAACACCCATCACGCGCGCCCTGCTTGACCTTCTCGTGAGCGCGAGCAGTGCGAGTGCATCGCTTCTAGAGGGTATGGTCACACTGTGGGCAAGCGAACATGTACGTACGACTGCTTCTATCAACATCGCACAAGGCTGACGTCTGATAGTGCTGCCGCTCCGCCTGGCAATATGCCGCTTCCTTCTCTAGCACCCTCTCCAACACCTCCAGCGACTCGCACATTGTCGCCCTCCACCAAGCCCTCATACCCAACTGGACCTCCCCCGCCTTCAGCAAATTCGACGAGGCAACCCGCACACTCGTCGACGAACTAGCCAACATCACCACCACACGCGATGGCAAGGAAGAAATGTCGCGCTGCGAGGACATCTTCAGACAAATATGCTGGCTGGAAGAGCGTTTCTGGCCCGACGTCGACAGCATGGGCAACAACAACGAGACCGCCAATGCAAGAATGGGCCCTCCAATGAGTGGCTCCATGAGCGCAGGTCTGGAGAACAACATGCCGAGCGGACTGCCCAACGGCCTCCCTGTTGCAGTCAACGGGAATGGTATACACAACCATAACCACAATCACAACCGCAACAACAGCATATCGGGACCCAGCATGAACACCAATAACAACATACCAACAAACATCCACGGCAACCCCGTAAACGGACGGAACAGCATGAGCGGTCCCGTCGGCAACGCCAGTATCAACGGTCCTCCCATGCAGAACGGCCCCATCAATGCAGCCATTAACAAACACGACAGTACTCCTGTAGACAATAATCGAAATCCGTTTGGTTTGCAGAGAAACGGAATGGAGAGCGTGGGCCAGGGCTCGTAGTCTGAGTCTGGCCTTCTGCCGAGGATGGCTGTGTGGAAGCTGAGGAGAGAGACGCTGGTGCGGATTGTCTTGTTGGGCATACCCTCTGGTCCCGGTGGCGTTAGCGAGGAGTTTGAGGTTATCAGTGCGGGAAGTGCTGGTGGGGAGGATGCCGATTATGTTATTGTTTAATACGGTATGGGACTAGATGGGTTGCTTGCAAGAGGGTGGATGATATTATTGCCGTTGGGTATACAATGGGGTTGATCATGGGATATATCATGTCCTAGGACATTTCTGACATGATATTGCACACTGTATACGAATGTTAAAATTCAGTCACTCTCGTACTTTACGTTACTCTCTGTACCTGTACCTTTTCCTCTCGTGATATATTGATTGGCTATCCCACTGAGTTGCGATATGCAAGCAGCTTTCATGGCCGATGGTTCATTCGCGACACCGTCTGTTGACCAGGGGTCCAGCCTTGAGTGTACAAACTCAATAAATTCTTCGGCAATGGTTTTGCGGATGCGTTTCATGTATAATTGACCAATGTCTTCAACGTCTGTAGGATATGTTAGCCATAGAGTCTGTGAGAGTACAGGTGGAAGGACCAGTTACATGGTAAAGGAATCGTTCTCTCGTCCGGAAATAGAGCAGAGAATATGCGCTGCCAGCCTTCCGTCGCTGTTTCGCCTTTCTTCGTACGCTGACGAACCTTTGAGATAACATCAGATTCCATCCAGGGACCGCGCTGCTTGCCATGCACTTCATGACATATCCTCTCTCTCACATGCACATCTCGTGCATCGTAATTGTCAAACGGCTCAAGACAGATGGGACAGTATGGTCGCTCGTGGCGACGAAGGAGGTGTTCCCTGTGTCTGGTAAGCTAGCGTCCATGCTGTAAGAGAACAGTGAGTGTACTTGAGTCGAGCGAGATTTTCCGCAGCAAAGTCCCAACACCCGGGAGAAGCAATGGGATCATGCTTTGCGAACGGGCAAGCAAGAGGTGCATTGGTCACCTTGGTTCCTTTCATCAATCGCTTTCGATGATGTTGGAGCGAGGTAACAACGTCTTCGCTACTGCCTTGTACGCAACGCTTCCTCTTCGTCCTTGTGACCGAGCATCCGGCGTTGTTGGAGTTTCCTGTCTGCAGAATAAAAGAATTCATGCTGCGAACTTTCTCGTCATCCGCAAGCATATCGAGGTCAATCTTGACTTGTACTTCAGGTGGTGAGGCAGGAGAGTTGTATTCGTTTCTTTGGATAGATCGCTGATTCTCAGAGTGTGCAAAGTCCGGCACCTCATCGCCTTGTTCCTTAATTGCTTGCTTCATCGACATGTGTGCAGACAGGGTGATATCCATGTTGGCTGAGGTTGGACGAAAGTTGCTGGATGTGCTCGTGTCGCGATGCAAAAAGTAAATGAGCGCTTGTGGTGGTGTATAACTACAAACAAACGATGTCTTGTAACTTGCTGCTCCAGAAGGTGTAGGCTGAGAAGATATGCTATACACAGGGCGGTACCTAGGTATTTATATGCGCTATCACTGAGGTCATCGCCCCCCTTCCAACGTTTCATCATGCGCCGCGATAGCGAACTTACCAATGAAGATTTCGATCAGGCACGATATTATCGCAGGGTGCGATATTTGCAAACTCAAAGATGCCTGCGTATTCCGGAGAATATCGCAGCCTGCGATATATGTGGGCTACTTGCCGCAACTTGCGATGCCATTGCCAACAACAAGTTCGTGGAAGACAATTGCAGCTCAAGGTGAACCTCACAAGTCTATCGTAACTCGTGATAAACCCCATGCAATGTACAACTAACTACGACATCTCTCTCTCTCTCTCTTTCTCTGCCGATGAGAGGTTCCACCAAGCGATTATCATAACCTGGGATCTATCTCATACTCTCATCGCCACTTGCGATATTCGAGATAACAACTCATAGAAGAATGCGCAAGCCTAATATCAATAGTGCGAGTAAGATGATTAGAACCTGAGCCACGATCCATTTATAGCTCATTCTCCGAGCATCCTGTATATAAAGCGTTGCTTCCCTTCTGCTCAGTTACAACAGCAGCTTCTTGTTTCTAGCCTCTCCATCCGTACATTACACCACGAAGCCCACCAGTATAGTTACCACACGGCTCAAACAGTCGCAGCTATGTCTACCGCAGTTGCGACAGCCATTCAGTCAGACGATGGTTGGCCAAAAATCATCCTCGCCTCTCTTCTGAACCATTTGTCTTTTACCAGGGCTATAAAGACCCTCGAGCCCATCCTCGCACCTCTTCGGGATTCTCAAGGGTCGTTGGGATCAACACCTTCGCGTATCTGGAGCGTACGAGAATGGCGGGTTATCAAGATCATGTCGTTCGGCCTGAGCATTACTCTAACCGCTGCCCACCTCGCCTCAAGGGAAACAGAACCATACTTCTTAATCGGAGGAAGTTTCATTTACCTTGCGATAAACCTTGTTTCCACCGGACTATCCCCGCGCACACCACAGGGAAAGTGGCAGTTCTTGTCAGTGAGGACGGCTGACATTCTCAAGGAGTTTCCACCATTCCAACACCTTCCCAGCTCCTACAAGGCCCCTATTAGCCTTTTTACAGCCGTTTTGATACTGCTGTAGATGCTCTATGTTGGACTTGAGCAAGCCTTGCCATGGTTCATTGTAAGTGAAATCAACGGCGAATAGCTGTTCGTCGACTAACAATGCCAGAGGTGGACATTGTCAACGCTACCGGTCGTGAAGAGTGCCGTACACGCCATCAAGAGGGATATCCCATCAAACACTGGTTCGGAGTGGGGGTCATCGATGACAAGTGCAGTCATTGGTGCTGGCGTCACACTGGCGTGTCACGTCCACAGGACATTGCTGGACCAAAACCAACGGAATGCAGACAATGCTATCAATGAGCAGCAAAGAGCAGAGTCGGAAAAGTTGACGGCTACTCTCAGTCGGCTTGCCTTACTTGCCGAAAGGATTCTTGGTCCGGTTACGGAGGCAGTCGAAGCACATCAGCTCATCGCCGCATTGGACCAACAGCTTGTCACACCTACATCCACACTGCCGCCATCTGCTACCAGCACGCTGCATCACCATAGCACTAACAGCCAAGCTTGCGATGTGTCTGGAGATAGCGGAATGGCCCTGGGATCTGGAGCAGACTGTATAGAGATCAATAAGCTTCCTGCCGCCAGTGCCCCATCAGATCGCCACGATACCCCAGTACCCGATGCAGAGGGATCCATGACAGCTTTGCATACTGGAAGAAGGGAGACACTTTAACATTTCGACAGCAATCTTGCAGAACACGGAAGCATTAAAACGCATGAATCTTCGGGAAGAGTGAACAATCTAGTCTGGATGGAACCAGCTCCGCGGATGAGATAGGCCACGATACTTTCGTTGGTCCCAGTGTGGTTTAGTAGGCTCTATCCCCTTTGACTTTGGTTTATGGAGTCGAAGGCATGTATGGTTTCTGTCCTACAGGTTGCTTGGCACACGAAGGTATCCATTTCAACCTGGCCGGTCGTCGCCGGTCGTCGCACAGTTTTGTTTTCTAGTTGCTTTAGTTGTAGTGAGAAAATTAGATTGCAAGATCTGGCCTTACGGTGAACAACGTGTACTTTTTTGTAATGGTCGAGAGAGCAACATAGGGAGGAGCCATTTGATATCAATTTGGAGCGACGTTTCGGATGTGGTGAGTATAGCCGAAACATTTGTATTGATGTATGTTGTAACATAGCCGACGACTCGGTCGTCGTCCAGTGTTCCATGCATGAAACGCACAAGTCCAGATCTACGCGCCTCCCCAACTAGAACCACCACCGATACCCGTGCTGCCTAGGTTGGAGCTATAGCGTCTGAAACCCTTGCCCATGCCGATTGGTATCGAAGACGTCCTTCTGACAATCTTCCGCCGTCTACTCTGCGAACCGCTTCTCGTCGGCTCCAACGCATTGATCGACTGTCCCTGTCCTGCCAAAAACGACGCGTCATCTTCATCGTCAGATGCCATGGCAACGCTCGACCGCGTCGTCGTAAGGCTCAGTATGTTTGGTGGTTCTCCGAAATCGCCAAACTCTGATTCGGATAACGCAGCATCATCATGCCACGCTGCTGTGGGTACCCTTCTGACGTTCTCAATTTCCTCCTCCGTCTCGATGATATTTTCTTCGTCGTCAATCTCCGGGTCGTCTCCGAACCCTTTACCCTCCACTAGCCAGAACGTTGGTATGCAGGCAGCGAACGCAAAGGCAGACATAGTCCAGAACGGCACAATGATATAGCCACGCTTGACACCCCAAGTGAACAAGCCACCTCCCAAAGCAGGTCCAGCTGCTCTGCCAAAAGCACTGAAACTCGTCGCCAGACCGTTGATGGTCCCTAGGACACGCATACTGGGCGCACTGTTCGTGAGCATGATAGTAATGGTAGGGAAAGCAAATGTACCCCCCACTCCTCTGACCATCAAGAGCAGCACCATGACGACTTCCCTGGTGGTTGGATCCGGAATAAGCGATAGGAATGGCGTGATGAAGAAGACGAATGGGAAGATCAGAAACGCTATTCGAAGGCAGCGGACAACACCGAGATAGCGCGCGATAGGTGGGAAAAGTAAGAATTGACACATGGTAGACGAAATGGCAAACACGGTGAAAATGATGCCGATGCGTCGAGACTCGATACCAAAGCCGCCTGCAAACTTCAGAGGTAAAGATACAGTTGGATCGTCTGCAAGTTGTACTGGATGGTGCATGAATACTGGGAGCAGCTATGGTTGGTCAGCCACAGTAACTTCAGCTACTAGAAATCGCGTACCTGATCATATGCTTGTGTGTAAATGGCGAGCAACGTGTACACGACAAGATTTAGCGATGTCTGAAATGTCATCACATCCCGGTACCTTGGTGCCTTTTCCTTCACTACTTCATGGGCAGCCTTATGCTGTGATGTCGCTTCACTGTCGAATACTTTCTGTCGACCAAGCAATGGCTCGCGTTCCGAATTTCCGTTCTGCTTTTCGGTCGGCAGGTGTAGTATCTTGCGAATGAATGCTATTAATCTAGCACCAGTTCTCAAGCCCAGGTCCGGTGCGTTCTTCTTGCTTTCCAAAGTTTCTTGAAGGAATAGCCATCCTGTCACGATACCAATGGTGAAGAATGCAGCGGCTACAAGGTTTGGCAAACAATATGGAAATCTTTCCAGCAAAGCCGTGCCTCTGGGTTGCCGAGGATCGACACCCAACGGATTGGCTAGGGCACCACCAAGAGTAGGTCCAAACGTCGCACCCACTGTCCAGACCAAGGGCATGACACTGAACGCTCGCGGCTGGAGCTCTTTCCAAGGGCACAGTTCCGCGACTGTAGTTCTAAGAATGCCTACATTGCCGTTTGACAATCCTCCCAAGGCGCGCGCAGCCAAAGCCATGGGCAAGTTGAGCGAGAAGCCCCATAGCAGCATGGTCCACATGGTGTTGAATAGTCCAAACAAGATGATTGGTTTTCTCCCATAGCGATCGGACGCGGCGCCCCAGACGAGGCCGGTGAAGCCTTGACAGAGCGAGAATGCCGAAGACGAGATGCCAGCCCAGCGCGCAATATCATTTTGAGGAATGCCAAATGATTCCATAAGCTCGGGCACGTAGGGGAAAACGGAAGTGAGGGCGATGGGCTCGGCAAAGCGGCATATTGCTGTCGTGAAGTTAGCAAGCTTGCAGAGGAGGACGCGTCGCGTGTACGTACATAGAATCACCAGTTGTCTAACTGGTAGCCGGTGTTCTGTCATGGCGGCGGTGGTTGCGGAGGATGCATGCTAGTCAAAGCCGCAGAGTGAAGAGAAGAAGAGCAGGAACAGTCATGAATGCTCACGTTTGCTCGCATGCTGAGTCCGCCAGGAAGGGCGCACCCCGCAATCACGGCTAGCCGCTCGTGGTCATGCGCTATTTGCGGTGAGCACGAGTCGGTTATCTCCGTGTCCGTGTTGCGCTGATATCTATTCCGAATTCCGAATGACGCGATTGCACGCGCGATGAGGTTTGTGGTTATGTGAAGGCGTTGAGGGTGATGATGATGATGGTGATGATGATAGAAGAACGCCGACGCCACGGTCGTCGTCATCAGCTTGAAGCTTGGGCGGAGAAGAAGCCGCCAACGAACAGCTCCAGGGTCCGCGATCCTCACACGAACCACCAACATCATCACGAAGCACTTTGTCGCAACGACTACATGTCAAAGTTGGTACCCATTCGGAATTCCTCTCCAGCAGTCTACAGCTGGCAGGACACAAGGTCGTGCAAGTGGCAGGTTGAGTTTTCACGACGCCCAAGCCGCGGGAATAACTGGAATGCCTCCGATCAATCGGCCGTCCCGTGTTAACACACTGATAAAGCTCGTGTTACTATCGTTTTGCTGAGGTAACTAAAAACTCAAACGTTTTTCATCTACTCCGCGATTCGCACTTGCTTCACACGAGATTTTATAACCACGTCCAACGACTGTTGTTTGTTGGCTGACATTAACATGTGCATCGATGTACATCATTCGCACTTCGACTCTCTGCGCATATACTGCCAGCAATCCGGCTTCCATTCTGGCCTATGTGGTACAAAGCGAAAGCATTCCCATTACATATTCGCTGCGCTCCTGGCAGCAACCTGACAGTGGCCGTCATACGTGACCACAAGATACCGAGAACGTTCATTCACAATGTTTCCTTTGTGTACCGTCTAGAAAAGCCGAAATCCAGGAAAAGGCCACCATCCATGTCACAAAGCTCTAGAACAAGATTGTGGCTTTGTCACTTCTTCACAATGGCATCTAAGATGCTGTATGCCCAACTAGGCGATCACAATGTGCTTGCAGATCAAAGGCGGTATGGACAATGGCAATCGTCGCATGGTTATATACTCTCCGCGCGACAGGTTCTATTTCAGCAGTCAAGACAACAATTTTGAACAGCATCTCAGTCATGGAGAATCAAGCCGCCACCGAGACCACATCAGTGTCAACTAGCCAGCAGAACCAGCCCAGCCCAATGAGCCTACCAGGACACAAGCAGCTTCATCAAGCAACGGGCCCCATCGCCATCGACTTGAAGCTCTTCAAAGAAAAGCTAGATGTGGACTGCCGTTTTGAAGTATACAAGCAGGCATTCCCCGAGATAGACCGAGCCAACCTACCTAAGCCGCCGCTCAGATTAATCCACAGGCAAAGGACGCATCTCCTATTTACTGAACCATGCGAAAAGATCGAGGGACTTCACCCACCTAGCATCTTGCCACCTCCTTGTGACCTAGACAAGCCGAGGCGTGATGATGATTACCAATCGGATGAGATGCTATATGAAGTATCCAATGAGGATGGGCCATACTATAAGAAGATACCCTACGAGAGGTTGTCCGATAAAGCTTGGTCGGCCTGGTTTTCCTGGAACTGCTTTCCATGCGAGAGCCGTAGTGAAAATCGAATCTACAGGATGCTTACATCAAACTTTTGCAAAGACAAGGACATACGGAAAGAGCTACTGCAATACTACTTCCGGTTCGTGCAATTTGAATGGTCTCTGGGTAGTGGGCGACAACAGTGGTGTGAGCGAGGCCCCATGGAGTGCGCTACATTGCCGAGGTTTTTCGAGGCATTCCAGCCATCGGGCTTGACTGGGCAGCTGAAGCACCTTACCCTCGATTTTCCGTGGAGTTATACGTATTCCGGGATGACACGTGGAAACTCAGGTTGGGATTGTGTCAGATTAACATTCGACAAGGACGAGGCGTTCCGGGAGGATGCTTTGATTATGGGTAGATTGTTCGGTGTTCTTCACAAGTATAAGATCAAAGCAGAGTTGAATTTTCCCTGGACATGGGAGTTTCGACGACCTTATATACAGCGTATAGAGGAGTTGTGTAGAACACACTTGCGGCGTGATGGACCGGAGTTTTGGAAAGAGTATGGTGCCCAAACCGAAAGCATCTTCTGCGACGATGTTGAGTTACGTCGGCTTGCGGATGAGTTCGTGGAGAACGAGAAAATCCATACAGAAGGAGGAGCTCTCTGCAAGAATTTTTCGGACCACCGCTCGGACATTATCTATGATATCGATTTCAGCCAGTAGACATGCGCTCCGCGTATGAGTATCACAGCGCGGTTTAGGCGGCTGGAGTTTGCATATTTTTTGGGAGTTTAGCGCAGTAGCCTATGGGTTAGTTGTGGTCTCGAAATCTCTATATTCGAATGCATCTTGAAGTTGAATGGCGGTCTAGTTCACCAATAGCCTTGAAGCGACTTGCCATCTAGCCCTTCGAGTTTGCGAACAGTCCGTCAGGTGAATTTTGTCATAGTATTATCCAAACATCGTCTAATGCACAATCACGTACGAGATTGTATAGAACTTGATAGCAGTTGCGAAGCGACGAATTTAGAATTGACACCGGCATAATCGACAAAGCATCATCCGCTCGATCCAGTTCGCAGACAATTTCACTGAAGCGACACGATCCAGGGATAGTTCTCATGAACACCAACGTTACTATATTTACTCTTTCGAATACATGGTCGGATTTGGAAGCCGAAGCGGATGCAAGTGCTACGACTACTACGTCCATTGCAGCCCAAATGCGATTCAATCACGGTGCCAAGGATGAAAGGTTCACGGCTTTCTATCGTAGTTGGTCGTAGTAGGTATGGATAAGATCTCCCACATAGGAAACGCTCCAGCAGACTATTGAAACTAAATTTAAAGCAATAGATGTGTGAACGCGGGCTGTTCGGTGTATTCAGTCGGCTCTTTCGCGGCGACAAAGTATTGGAACGATATCTAAATGAATCTATTCCTCGGCGAGGCCGACGTGCCGAGAACGCTTGCGTGGGGATATGTCGATATGGATAACGGCATGGAAGAGCATGCACATACACCAAGTGCTTTGTAATAACTGCATCGAGGTGAAGTATACTAATCAAGCAATGAGATGGTTGTTTGGTTGTTTAGATAGGTTATGAACAGTGGCAATGATAAGCATACAGTTGCGCCGAGAGCCAAATGGAGGTGTAGATTATGATGATATCATCGAGACTTGTCATTACAATAATGAGGAAGTGTGGCTGGGAAGGACCAGCGTTACGTCATGTGAAGCACGGACATTGCCCGGCGATCAGTCGGGAACAAAGAACATCACGTTCCAAGATCGTCTCGAGGCTGTCTTGCACTTCGCACAACACAAACGGCAAGCATCTTGCCGCTATATTGAGCGCTTCAAAATGGGGCGCGAAAGCGCACAAGAGAAGGCTAGGCGATGATGCTGCTCGCTTGGAAGTATCCGCCAGCGGTACTGATTCTGAAACGCGCCGTCGTCTGGCCTGATGTCTCAGGCATCGAGGCTGCCCCTTGATATCACACTGCGAAAACTGAACACTGAGCAAGAATGTCTTGTGTACGCTCTGCTAAGTAACACCGTCTACCTAAGCTAAAGCGTACGATGTTTGCGCTCTGCTTCGACAGAGCATGGCGTGCGCCTCGAGCGAGAAGACATCACCCTTTTGAAGTGTTTACCTGCATTACTGGAACAGGATACATGACCTACTAACAGCGATTATTTCAGAATCTACTCGCCTACCGGCCTCGACGACCAAACGTACGTGAACACCATGGGTATGCCACCCGAGGGGCGGATCACAGTGGAGCCGTTGGAGCCAGTCTAGCGACCATCAGCCGGATGAATGACATTGGGCGACAGCTGCGCGAGCAAAGTTGAGAAAGAGCACCTGCCACCATGTCCGCTCCTGAGATAGGCAACACCCTAGGAGATGGGACACCTCTGCTGCCGTGACTGGATGCAAAGCAGACCGATTGCACTAGTAACAAGACACAATCCTGTGCCACTCGCCTCGGAGAGATTCATCGCAAGCCCATCATCGTTCGGAATCTGGCACTGGAGGCGAGCGTTGCCTATATCACGCATCGTTAAGTCTCTCGGCCAACAGCGCTTGCACGGTGATATCCACCTATCAATAACGGTCGTCTTATTGCGCAGCGAGTGGTATATGACAGCGCATCAGCAGTGTGCTATCGTCAGCGATGAGGAGCTATCGACCAGGCTTGGACTGGAGGGCGAGCGTGTTGGGTCGCTCGCTACCAGATCAGGTCTGCAACATGCTTCCGGTGAGTGGTGTCTCGGTCGTCCCGAACGCGTATTTGCTCATAGTGGGCTCTCACTGCTGTTAGGAAGTCCTTGAGATGCGAGTGACGCCGAGCGAGCATCTTCGCCGTTGGCTGCTTGCGCAGCACCTCGTCACTGTGGGTGGATACCCTCCAACAACTTCGCGTCATTATTGCAACGCCGCTGCCGGCTGACATGCAAAGCTGGCCATACTAATGCCAGTAGTCACGGGCTTGTCCAGCATGACTACACGACCTTGACCACCGGAGCCGGTCTCCTTCGGTCGACGGCGTAGTCATGGGATGTCCCTGACTGGCAAGACATCTCACCCGCAACAAGATTGCAATTGGCTGTCAGCACTGGATTCTGCATCTTGAAAATGTCAAAGTCAGGACGAAAGACCAGGTAGCCCCTTTCGCAAGAGCAGCGACTGCGGTAATGGTGAGGCGCCCACTCAGTTTCCCCCTTTGCCAGTACTCGTTGTCCTTCTCTAGGGAGCCATGGGGTCTTTGTCAAGAAACTTCCAAGCGAGACTATTACGACCTGGCTTGACTGACTTTTAGTTCCCCGGTATCTGTACCCGTCGGATTGTAACCCTCTGTTGTCACCAAGTGTCACAGGGGCTGCCAAACGACATTGCGGATTCCAGGAATGCACTGGACGAAGACCGCAAAAAGACTTACTGCAAGCGAAGCAGAATTATTGTATTGATTGGTCGAGGCGTCCTACTTCTTGCCTTGAGTTGCGGAAGCCACTGTCATGGTGCATACGCGAGCAATCGCGAAGGCGAACGGTAATGGCTGACTGACGTTATCAACACTATCACACAGATCCAAGTACCAAAAGTACTATGAAATGGAATTGTTGAGCATCTACAAAGTTGACTTCACACGATCATTCCAAGAGAACCTTTCGGTCATGAAAACTCATATCATGTGACTGAACCTTCACTGATACCCGACGGAGGTTTGACAGTACCTCAGCTCGCTTGCATGCATGCAGGCCATGAAAAGACCTGTCCACAAAGACCTGAGAAGACTTGCCAAGTATTTACGCAAAGACCAAGCCCTGCCGTTGTGGGAAACGGAGCTATATCAGCTCCGCATATAGCCTATGTACCTCGCCTCACGCACGACCCGAAAACAAGCAACTTTCGGCGACACTATTGGCTACGACTCCACTTTCTATTTTTCACATCCCTCCAATAGTATATTCGCGGGCCGTTGGCGGCGGAGCTGGCACGCATGCGCTACGTTGTGGTCAATAACTTTATTGACGCATTCAGAAGCACTGGACATGAATGGACCAACAAAACTATACGCGACCGATAGCAAGCAAGAAGAGCCGTGGCTGGAACAATAACGATGGTTGACCATTTACCAGGCTCCTGGATTCTTGCCTCTTGCTTCTGACAGTGCGCAAAAGATGCGGGATGCGGCGACGGCAAGCGGTTGACGGTTCAGCGCCCACCGGAGTATTATTCGCACCCGCGTTCGATACAACCCTTCACCGATTGACAGGGAACGGCGCACATGCAGGTGTTCACAGCGCCAGTGCAGCATCGCGCAGCAAGGCACCGAGCTAGCACGTCCTTGCTGTTAATCGCCGCAGTGGTGCAATGCAAATATTGTCTGTCAAGGTGACCGGTCAGGCTTCATCAGTGTGGGTCAACTTCAGGGATCAAGAGAAACCTGAAGTATGAGTTGGCTGATGTTCCAGGTTCCACAAGAAGCGTACTATAGTTGACACTCATGATCCTCGGGAGGATTGACGTGGTCTATTTGCGCGCGACAACGTTGCCGTTGAGCAAAGCACCCCGCGTCAGCCAGTACGCCTCGAGCGCCAATGCCCTCGCAAGATCTGTTGAGACGCCTCTCTGCACGATGAGCTTGTCTAGCACATTCAGCTTCCATCCAGATCGATGGCCGCGGATAAGCGAAACGATGCTAGGCTAGGTCTTCACTCCAAGACCTAGCTCACCTACCTGCCATGCCTCTGCAGTTCTCCCCACAACCCGATAGAGCCTACATCCGCGATGCATCTGTAAGCGAAGTCCCTTCAGCAGCACCGTTTCTTGCCGATCGTGAGTATACTATCTCCACTCTTCGCCTCGCTATTGTATCCGTGTCCATCAGCAAACGGTAAACATAGCAATCGCCACCTCAACATTGGAATATGAAACCGTTTGCCACTGCCACATGGCAGACGAGGATGCCACTACCAGGAGGAGGGCCTAATGTGAGGCTTCCCAATATCCATCGCAGCGGCTTGCCGATCCTTGATGCTTCTCTTCCGTTTTCGCCATCGGCATATTCCGTCGTCCCAGTTGGTGCGCATTGCCTCTATTCGTTGGTGAGATCAACGCCCCCCTGGCTCCCGAGAGAAAGCGGAGCACACGTAAGTAGATGATCGCTATTCCTTCCGCGCAGCGATGAGCAGAAAGGGAGAACCCATGGGGGAACGGCGGCAAGGAACTGCACAGTCAGGGTGCATGGATGGCTCTTGACGAGCAGCATGTGTGCGGTTATTCCGTGGAAGTGGTCATATCGAAAGCTTCTTCATCATCATCAGCCCATACGTACGTATGTCTTTGGTAGAGATCGTCCTGCTAAGAGTCAGGAAAACTTGACTTTTGCCCCGACTCACCCTATTCCAGCATATGCCTGCCGCGGCATGCTCGTTATGTGCGCGCGGACACACCCTAGCTGGTTGTTAAGACCATGGGTGGTTATGGCACGGCCAGTAACCGACGAGCTGAGTGCAGAAAGAGGCAACTTTAAAACAGGGTTCACCGGATCGTGACTGCACAAACCGTCACGACTGGCTCGGGTTTTGGACGAGTCGGATGCAAGCCAGCGCATATTCCTGGATTCCCAACATGGGAAGACTTTTCACGTCCGTCTCGTGTACTGCTAGGCAGTAGTAATCAAGTTGGGCGCAAAAAGTGTGGGTATCGAAGCTTTGCCCCTTCATTGATACCCACTCTGAACGATGCCCAGGTCGCATCGCGTCCGTTGTACAGAGCAACAGTTACGCCTTCTTGGCCATCCGCACCTGCATCCGCTCTGCATAGCTTACTTGGCCGTGGGCGCCATTTGGCGCAACAGTAGCAAGGTGCGTGCGGGAACAATCTACATATAAGCCAACCCGGATCTTAAGACAAGGTCTACCCCTTCCCGCATACATCACGGTCAGCACGCGCTTTGTTAATATCGAAAGTATGATCAGTTGGCGAGGACATATGTGTATCTTGATAATTGGTGATAATGCCGTGGTGTCATTAGTTCGAGAAGGCTGGGGAGCGTGGGGAAGAATGGAAGAATTGGGGAAGCGACGAACGCATGGAAATCGTGTGTTCGGCTGTGTAAGATGGGCGGTGCAGCGTTCGGCGCGCGTGAGTAGTGATGGAATGCTTGCTTAGACTGTCGTCCATGCTTGAGAGTAGAGAAGTGCCAGTGCTGTGACTGGACATGCTAATGCTTCCGGATCTGTTACTGTAGCTCTGAAATCATGTCTGCGCAGAGTATCAATACCACGGTGGCATGAAGTTTTGTCTTGAGCATGATGTTGTACTCGCCGGCCACGACTCCGATGACACCACCGTCGCCTGCAAAGCATCATGCCTTTAAGCAGTCATTTTGTGATAATCTTGAACGTGTGGCATCACGTCCACTATTCTTCCCTCATACCCGCGGCTATGTGCGTCTCAGATAAAAGTTCGAGATCTGAAACCCGGTGTTGATGAGACAACACCCCACAAAGGCCACATACTCCGCATTGACACATGTTCATGAACATGATGCGCATAATAGCATTCCAAATTATGATAATAGGTGTGGGTTATGATTTACATAATTTCAAGATGCGTGATCGCATATTGCGACGACGAGCAGGTATAGGTATTTGACATTAGATGTGGTGGTTATGCCATGTGGCATACATGCATTACGACGGAACGTATGAGATAAAGATGACAACAGATTACAAATGTGTACATCTAGAAACAGCAGGCAGAATAGACATGCGCCCTTGTTTCAGAGCTCATGGTCCACCAAGAACGTTCAGAGGATCAAGGAAATGTCTGCAAAGTTGTATCGCGAAGCAAGCGATGAGTATATATGGAGGAAAAAAAAAATGCAATGCGTGATAACAAACAGAAGTAGATGACGATACCGCCAGTGTACAAAGGAAAAGTGCAGTGATGGGGATAAAAAGACCAATGAAAATGCGCCCCTTCCGACTCTGCCTGGGTATCTTATCCTTCTCTTTTGCTCCCCTAGTTGACACGCCACTCGAGACACCAACTGTATTCCTCGCTGATATGTTTCTGTCTGGAAACACTGGCCGGCTCTTTCTCCATGCCATCCCCAGTCAACTCGAAGTCTCAACATTCCACAGGTATTGTATTCCCAGCTCGAACCCAGTGTCTTTCCCAACGCCGCCGCAATGCTGGACTCACTGGCAATGTGTTGCGCGTCGCAGGAACAGTTGTTCGTCGTGTCCAAAGTATGCAGGTAATTGGTTAAAGGAGTGTATATCTGAAGAGGAAGGGTATACCGTGGCCAAAATCGTGGTACGTCGTAAAGGAAATATGGAAAGGGATTAGAACGCTTGCGTGTGTATGTGTGTACCCCAAAAGGAGAATCGCCAATGCCGAAATCGACCACAAAGAAGGAGGTTTGTAACCAGCACAAACTTCGCGATACAACTTGTCTCCGCATGCGCCCATGCTATCTGTTTAGTGTTTTTCTTTTCTTCACCATGCACGTAAGCTCTCGAATTGGCCAGCCAATCCATCGCAATTAAGGTCGGCCAGTCATTGGTAAGTTGCGCCTGGATCGCTTGGGCCAGCGGCCATTTGCGACGAGGAATAGGTGCCCTGGTGCTGATGTTGTCGTTGTGATTCTTCCTCCTCCTCCTCTTCGCGCGCGGCCATCTCTACCGCCTCCAGTTGCTCGGCCTTGTCTCTGCACGCGGTAGGCGAAAAGCCACTGCCGACCTTCGAGGAAATGATGCGCCAACGGTCGTTCTCGTACTCCTGCATGGCGTTGCGAAGCTTTTGCACCTGTATTACCGGTTATGGTTAGCATGTCGGAGATTGTGGATGCGATACACGACGTCGTGCGTTTCATGACTAGGGTAGGGACTCACCATATCATCCGTCCAGACAGTGGTCTTTGCTTTGAGCTTCGTGCAGTACCGAACTTGGAGTGTGCCAGAGCTGCGCCCAGGGAAAAAGTCGGCGATTTGCTTCCACGTGAGGTTCTTCTTCTCTTTGAGATCGACAAGTAACTGGTCGTCCTCGGGTGTGAACTTGAGCTTCGGGCCGCGAGGTCGTTGTGCTGGCGGAGGCATTCCCTCTTGGCCTACTACGCTGGGGGGTCCATGATGTTGAGCGGGAGAGGGGGGTGCGCCCTCCATTGGATGATGTCTCTTATTGCGATGTGTGTTTGGTAGATGATGGTGGTGTGTGGGAGGTAATGAAGACTGTGGGGTTGGCGGTGGCGGGTATTGTTGAAGGGAGTAACCCTGCGTCGCGTGTTGTAGTGAGACGCTTCCCGTTGCTTGAGCGTAGGGGTTGAGTTGCTGCTCTAAGCTCGGAGGGAGATTGTGTTGCAAGTCGTCTTGGTGGCTGCGCTTGCGTCCGGCGGTTTGCTGGGGCGGCGGCGGGTAGCCCACGTTGTAGGAAGATGGAGAGTGCTGCGACATGGAGTGATGGCGCAGCAAATGGGGTTGATGTAGTGAGTGTGTCTCGATGTCTGTGTAGGTAGGATGGTGGCCGGCGCCAGCATGTTGGAGTGTTTGAGACTGGTGTGGCTGCAGGAAGGAGTGAGGGTGGTAACCCGGAGGCAATCCGGTATGGGAGTGGAGGACATTTTGATGTTCGACGTTTGAGGTGGGTATGTGATGTTCTTCCCCGGCATCGCCTGGTACGGTGTAGTCGAGGAAAGGGCCTCGATAGGGACTCGCCAGTGTTGCGATCACGCATGGAGACTACCAGAGCTAGGTTGCTCTGGCAGGCCGCCGCAGTGAGACCTAAGCCAGAAAAAGGGTGCCTTAGTTTGAGTTGATGTTCGGAGTTGCGATGGCTGTATCGCACGTGTTTGGGTATTTCGAATTTTTGTTATATTGACAAATGTTGGAGCAAGAAGAGGCTAGGGGAACGCGCCATCGGTCGAGTCTTATCGCGTGTGTTAAGCGTCTGGGTTGTTGAATATAGGTAGCAGCCTTGTAGGGGAC